>NC_053493.1:288405050-288715526 GCF_905171775.1 Rana temporaria
GACTTTTGATATAGTCAATTTTCTGCTCTGAAGGAAGTGGTTAACCAATTAGCAATTTTGAAAGATTTCACAAAACATGTATTTAAAAAAAAAAAAAAAAAGGCAGTAAAGCTTGTAAGCGAATTTAAAAGTTTGAAGCCAATAAACATTAAGACACATTGCACCACAATTCATTTTAAGGTACTACTGTATAGCTAGATATTGGCGACTTTGGTACAGTTGAAGAAAAAACAAAACAAAAAAAGAAAGAAGGATGGTTACGCAGCTTGCTACTTGACACACAACTTGTGGGAGGTAAGTTTGTAACTAGCTTTTGAGCCCCACCACCTAATACTACCCAGACACCGGAGAGGAAGATAATTGATCAGGAACATTACTATGTTCCAGGTTTCTAGTATTAAAGTCCCAGACCAGGCACACAGACCCCAATCCTTGTCAAGCATGGGGATGGGATATTTTGTGTAGGTCCGAATTCAACAGGCAGGTGAGGAATATGTAGTGCAAGAACTGAAAATTACTGTTAAAAGCTCCCATCACATGGGTCAAAGTCAAATGGCCCATCTGAAAAGAAGGATAACATTTCTTAATATATCATGCAACCAAATCAAGACAAAAAAATAAATAAAAAATTGGTCCAAAAAAAAACTAAAAAGGCATTTAATATACATATAGCTAGTAATGTCGCAAAACCATCAGGTCTTTTATAAGGGCTTGGTTACCTGTGAAGTGGCAGCTCTGAAAGTCAGCGAGTTCCTTAGGCTTTGATCCCTTTCGCAATACTTTGGTCAACGTCTTCACAACCCAAATTTTTCACAGGATTGTTTTATGGATATGGACATTACGAATGTATATATTCAGATATGGAACTAGTTACTTTTAGAATGTCAGAGTTCTTTACAACGGCAATAACATAAAAAAGTAATAATAATAATAATAATATTCCCAAAACGAGTTCAGTAATTCAATACCATCAGACCAGTTAAGGTTTCGGACTGGTTGGTATGGGTAACAGCAATACACATTGTTTTTCACGTATTAAAAGGTCAACATTTCATACATACTACAGCAGCCACCAACTTGATAATAAAACAAATAAAACCTATATCAATAAATAACCTTATACCTCAAGTATAACATTTTACATACTATCCTAATACTATGCAGCATGTCATAGCAACTTGTAAATAACATTGAAATATCTAAAATAGATGCGACAGCGATAAATTTCTCCTGAAAGACAAAATTTCTCCTGAAAGACAAAATTTATGCAGAGACCTTAAAAATCTATTAAGTCTACTAACTGACTAATTAGCGCAAAAGACAAAAATGTAATGAGATGCTTTATCGTTTATCGTGAAACATACAACTGAAATGTAAACATTTTAAATAAAGTGTGTTTGTAAGTGAACAGTGTCTGATTTAAGACAGATCTGTACTTGCGGTCTGTCCTCAGTTCACGAAAAGGGTTTATTTAGCAACTTAAAGCAACAAATAACGGTGTGCAGTAAATCCATGTACAATCTATTTGAAATATGCTAGCGTTGGTCTATGGTCTTTAAGCTGCCAAAGGTTACTGCTGATTGGCCACTTTAAGTAACTGCATAACTCTGTTTGTCAGGACTGCTGAAATGAAGATCTTTAGAAGCCTCTTCTGGGTCGGCATTTTACAAAATATTTTTTTTTGCTTAGCGAACAGAACGTTAAAATTTGTCTGCAACTTAAAGAAGTCCTTAAAGCTGATCTCCAGCTTTTAGTGAAGTTTACCTTTCAGGCTGGCCCAAATAAATCATTATCTTCCCTCCCAGATGTGCCTGCCAACTGTATGTAACCTCCGTTATATACAGTATAGAGCTCTGTGTTCTGGCAGCGAGATAGGAACTTCCAGTCTTTCTCCCGGAACTTCCAGTCTTACTCCCGTAACAAAATCAAGACTGGTTGAGCACTGCTCAGCCATTTACAGGGACATTTGTATTCTATAGATAAATGCAAAGTTTCCTCTGAATGGCCGAGTCAGATCATGATGTCACCCTCCCACCCCAGGAATCATGAGAATACAAACCTCCTTGTGAATGGCTAAGCAGTACTCATTCCAACTTGATTTTGTTGCGGGAGTGTGACTGGAAGTTTCCATCCTGCTGCCAGAACACGGCGCTGCACTCAGGAGCTGAGGCTATATACAGCAGACACATCTGTTAGTGAATGTAATAGTTCATTTGGTACGAACAAATGATTTAAAAAACTTGAATAAAAGCTGGAGATCAGCTTCAAGCTGGCCATACACTGATTGAAATTTGGCCAGTTCAGCAGAGACAATCAAATTTCGATCTGCGTTTGGCAGTTCCAACTTAACAAAAGTCAATTGTTTAATAATCTCTTGTTGGAGGGACATGTTGGAAAATATTCCTTAATCAGCAGCTGCAGGCAATCAACTGTACCTGCTGATCAGTGTATTGCCATTGCCAAAATACAACGTCCAGGTAGGAGCGATTTCTCCATCTACATCATTTATATGGATGGAGGCAACCTGGTGGCTGAATGAAAAAAAAAAACTAACAATGAATGGCCAGCTATAGGCTGTGTGAGGATTGTGGCAATCAAAAACATAAATGGAAACCAGTACATGGTTATTTAATAAGCCCAAAAGAGCTTAGCTACAAAACACATTGGTGTCTTTAGTTTTAGGTCCATGACATTTCTCTTTTCTTGTGGCTTGTGTTTTAAGAGCTCTGCGTCCTCCTAGTTCTTCGTTCTTGAGTTTCCTCAGTCCACTGCATCATAAATGATCCACCATACAGCAGCAAATGTCCAGCTACCTGGGCCAAATGCGAAAGGAGGCGCACAAGACTTCTACAATATAGAAAAAAAGAAATAAAAAGAATTAGGCTTAAAAAAAAAAAAAAAAAAAAAGAAGAGGAAATAAAATCATTGACCAAACTCACAAATTTAATTTTACTTTATGGTCCCCTTTCCTATTCTTTACTACTACAGAGTAACATGATGTATAACCCATTTACATTGGTCAACAAAAAAAAAATTGTAGGAACTTTATACCTTCCACCCCCAGGTTCTCCAATCTGCAAGATTTAACTCTTCCTGGCAGCCATAATATGCTGGGCCAGCCATTTTGCCTTCCAGACATTTCAACTGTCCGGCGAGGAAAGATATAATTTTATTGAGAACTAGATTAAAAGGTAATCTTGTTGTCAGGGTCATCTTAATACATGAGCACCGCCCAGTTGGCAAGTACGATATAATGTAAGATTATCATAGGGGGCCCCATGGTAATCTTATATTATATCGTACTTGCCAACTGTCACACTTTATTAAGCTTTCCTGGGATGGCCACATCCTGAAACCCGTACTGTGCTCTCCTTACCCCTGTATTGGGACCTCGTGAACAATCCCCCCTCCCCCTGTACTGCTCCTTTCTACCTCCTTACTTATACTACGCCCTTTGTGTTGATTAATCTATGATTTATGGAATGTTTTCTTATTGTTTAAAATATATTATTTTTTTAAAGTACTAATAAATATAGGTTTAATTCTATTATCTTTTTATACTTACATGTTTGAGAGTAGGTGCTTAAATTGGGGAAGGCTAGTAGGGGTCCCAGTTCATTACTTTGCCCAGGGGTCCATGATGCCATTAAGACATCCCTGCCTGTCACCACCTTTATTGTCTATTTTATTATTCCATAATAAAATGCAAGTGTCATATGCACTATTAGCCCCACTAATGAATCAAAAGGTTTGCAGTTTTTCAGAGTTACAAGCGCTGCTTCCAATTCCAACACTTTTGGGCAATACAGATGCTGGTTTCTTTGCACTGTTGCAGCACCTCCAACTCACCTGTAACATAGCACAAGTTTGGTTCACCAGTGAGGTCACCAAGCAACACCTCATTAGCTTTATACAAAAAAGCATTCCCTTACCAAGATGAGATGTTGTACTGAATTTGAGAGGAAAGGTTTATGGTAATAAAAAAAAGGGATAATTGTGGGCAGTAGCGTTGGGAGGGGGGGCTGACCGGGGCTATAGCCCTGAGTGGGCCCCCAAAACCCCCTGGGTCTCACATTCCCAATTCAGAATTATTAGCCCGGAGTCCCAAGGCCTGGAGTTGGACAGGAACTCAGAGCTATACAAGGCCAGACTGCCCTGGGGCCGCTTTGCAGGACCGATCCTGGGGGTGCATGGGCGGCCTCTGAAGGAAAGGGGGGGCAAATGCTTCCGAATTACACAAAGTGGGGGACTCCCACTTACCCAGCGCCACAAAGTCCTGCCTCCTGGACCAGCTCCTATGATGGATATCACAGTGGTCCAATGCCAGGAAGTGTGATATCCATCATAGGAGCTGGTCCAGGAGGCAAAACTGACTTAGAGCACACCGGGTAAGCAGGAGTTCCCTGCTTTGTGTAAACCAACAGCTCTCCTCTCCCCATGGCTGCACTAGCAAGGCTGTGCTGACAGGCACTAGTGAGGCTGCATTGACACGCACTGGCGAGGCTGCATCGACGGGCACTGGCGAGGCAGGCAGCAACCAGCAAGTGAGCCTACCCCCACCCCCCATGCCAGGCTTGGGCTGGACTTACTTTAAAATGTGGGAGGGGATATCAAATTTACCTTCGGGGCAGAAGCCCCTGTTTTTTTTCCCACCTAGCAACACCCCCGACTGTGGGTTAAAGCTGAAGCAGGTTGATAAGCTAAAATTCAGGGCTTACTTTATATTTATCCAAACTATTTTGTTTAAGCAGTAAGAGACTATAAAATCAAAAACAATACTGCAAAATTCTAAGAATTGGTTTCACTTCCATATAAAAAAAAATAGAATATTATGGTCTGAACGATTTAAAAAAAAAAAAATAAATAAAAAAAAAAAAAAAGAAGAAGAAGAACTGATTTGGTTTGTGTCGGCACCCTTTCAAAACAGTCTTCGCAATCAAAATTAATGTTGCCGACATTACTAAAAACAGGGTTTGACTTGATCTAGGTACATACCAATATGAAAAACTAATACATGCACCAATATGGATTACATGACATGAAGATTATGTGGATTATTTCACCAAAATATAAAAAAACAGTCTTAAAAATACATACATTGTGTAATTAAAACACTCTCATTAAAACTGAATGATAGGTGGGGGTGGGTTCTTGACAGAACGTGCAAGTACGTAAGCACACTTACCTCCTCCTAGCGTGCCCCAATCCAGCACAGCAAGTTCTCACTTGTAGTAAAAAATACTTCACCTCCCCCCTGCACTGCCACCTTCTTCACCACTTCTTCTAGGTCCCACGTCTCTCCTCTACATCCACTGGGCAGCCGCTAATGACGCAACCATTGCACACAGAAATATACACTGCACTGTTCATGCATGCTTAACATGTAGAAAACTAACAATATTTACAGGCATTTATTTCTTCTCATGGAAATCACAGTGCTCCCCATAAAGGTCATCTGCTTTGGCCTCCAGAAGGCCAGCATTACTTTGATCAAGGCATTATTCAGGGTTAGCATCTACTTCTTGTTACGAGATTCTGGCTCAGAGATGACGCAGTCATCCTGGTGCCTGTGCAGTTTTTGGCTGCCTTCACCAAAACCTCACAAAAATAAACCACCTGCTGCAGCTTGTCAGACTGTGGCTTACTACAAAGTTACAATACTGCAGTCTAATCACTGGGGAGGAGCAATGCTTCCTCCTGCCTACAGCAGACTGATGACCTCATTCCACCATGGATCATCATAATGTCCAAAGGCACTTGACAAGCTCAAGCACTGCTTTTTATAATATAGAGGTTCTGTTTTTTATAAAATTATTTATATATATCTCCCCCTCTGGTCTCCCCCTCATGAGTGTCCCCTTCATATGGCACATGGCCATATCCTGGATACGCCACTGTTCACCTCACATTTTTTTCACGTGTGGACTAGTTGTAACAGCTTATCTCAGCTATACTTTATTTCATACATATAGTAAGAAAGTTCAACATGGTGTTTTGATTAGTCTCCTCCCCCACTCTGAGGTAACATATAACACATATAAGAAAAAGGTAACATATAAAACACAAGTTTATTATGCTAGCCTTGTGAGTGTAGCCATTACTTTTTACCATTAAATTCGTTTTTAAAAACGAAAAGCACTACATGTTGCCTTTTTCATTATATACACACACACACACATACACGTACGTATATATATATATATATATATATATATATATATATATATATATATTACACACACACACACACACACACATATATACACACACATATATACATACACATACACACACATATATATATACACACACACACACACACACACACACATACTGTACACCAGAGTTTTTTTTCTCAGAAAATAGGTGCAGGAACTCAACCACGACTCCGTTCAGATTTCAAAAACAGTAGAAGGGTCTTAAAGGTGCAATACATACCAGGATTGCATTACATACAGAGTGCAGAGTTCAGGGGGGTTACACACAGAGTGCAGAGCTGTCACTTGTAAACACAGAAACCAGACTTCTGTGTTTACAAGTGATTGTGGTGTGCAGGCACCAAAGGGTCTGAGCCAGAGGTGGTGGAACTGAGTTCCCCCTGAAAAAAAGCCCTGCTGTACACACACACACACACATATATACATACACACACATACATACACAGTGGGGATCGAAAGTTTGGGCACCCCAGGTAAAAATTTGTATTAAATGTGCATAACGAAGCCAAGGAAAGATGGAAAAATCTCTAAAAAGGCATCAAATTACAGATTAGACATTCTTATATGTCCAAAAAAGTTAGATTTTATTTCCATCATTTACACTTTCAAAATTACAGAAAACAGCAAAAGTTTGGGCACCCTGCAGAGTTAATATCTTGCACTGCCCCCTTTGGCAAGTATAGCAGCTTGTAAACGCTTTTTGTAGCCAGCCAAGAGTCTTTCAATTCTTGTTTGAGGTATCTTTGCCCATTCTTCCTTACAAAAGTCTTCCAGTTCTTTGAGATTTCTGGGCTGTCTGTCACGCACTGCTCTTTTAAGGTCTATCCATAGATTTTCAATTATATTGAGGTCAGGAGATTGTGAAGGCCATGGCAAAACCTTCAGTTTACGCCTCTTGATGTAACCCCCCGTGGATTTTGAGGTGTGTTTAGGATCATTATCCATTTGTAGAAGCCATCCTCTCTTTCACTTCAGCTTTTTCACAGATTGCATCAAGTTACCATCCAAAATTTGCTGAAATTTTATTGAATCAATTTTTTCTTCTACTCGTGAAATGTTCCCTGTCCCACTGGCTGCAATACAACCCCAAAGCACGATTGATCCACCCCCATGCTTAACAGTTGGACAGAGGTCCTTTTCATTAAATTCTGTGCCCTTTCTTCTCCAAACGTACGTTTGCTCATTCCGGCCAAAAAGTTCTATTTTAACCTCATCGGTCCACAGAACTTGTTTCCAAAATGCATCAGGCTTGTCTATATGCAAAGTTCAAACGCTGATTTTTGTGGTGAGGACATAAGAGGTTTTCTTCTGATGACTCTTCCATGAAGACCATATTTGTACAAGTATCTCTTTATAGTGAAATAGTGTACCACAACTCCAGTGTCTGCCAGATCTTTCTGGAGGGATCGTGCAGTCAAACGTGGGTTTTGAACTGCTTTTCTCACAATCCTGCGAGCTGTTCTGTCTGATATTTTTCTTGGTCTTCCAGGTCTTGCTTTAACTTCCACTGTTCCTGATGACTGCCATTTCTTAAAAACATTCCGAACAGTGGATATTGACATCTGAAAAATGCTTTTCTATCTTCTTATATCCTTCTCCAGCTTTGTGAGCGTCAACTATTTTAAGTTTGTTTTCTAGATAACTGCTTAGAAGAACCCATTGTGCTGATTGTTGGGGCAAGGTCAGATGAGTCTGGGCATTTAAAATCTTTGAGATTGACATCACCTGGTCTTCTCAGACGATGATTGAGAACAATCCATGACACTGGCAGGTCTCAGCTTTGCAAAGTTTGTATGCTATAAACTCTGCAGGGTGCCCAAACTTTTGCAGACGCCATTTTTTGTTTTCTGTAATTTTGAAAGTGTAAATGATGGAAATAAAATCTAACTTTTTTTGACATATTATAAGAATGTCTAATCTGTAATTTGATGCCTTTGAGATTTTTCCATCTTTCCTTGGCTTCGTTATGCACATTAATACACATTTTTACCTGGGGTGCTCAAACTTTCGATCCCCACTGTATATACAAACCTGATGAGTAAGATGATCGGGGTCTTTCAGCCTGAGGAGATCTTTGTATCCAGACTGTGCCGGGTGTCTTGATTATCCCCAGAGGGGACAACTGCTGATTTTACTTGTCTGAGGTGAGCGGCTTGCGATACCGGTGGTGGAGAGCACTTACCTTTTATCTGCACAAACACACACACACACATACATACATACATACATACATACATACATACATACATACATTTTATACACACACACACTTATTTATACATTTTTTTTGGCTAATACACATTTTCAATATACACAATATCTGTTGAATATATTGTTCTGAGAATTAGTAGTGCAGCACTGTATTTTGTATTATTGCTTTAGAGGTTAAAGTGGAATGACAGCAGCTTACTTACGATCACATTTATATATTTACATTATTGCGCTGATCGATTTGTATTCACACCGCATTAGACTTGTCGGTCTATGAATGGTTATGCCAACTCCCAACTGTAGCTATGAAAGCAGCCATGGCTGTCACAGAGGCTGGACTTCAGACCGGTCTGCCTTAGGGTGACCATGTGCCCCGGATTGCCCCTTAATTCATATTTGTGTCCTGGGCATCCTCATTCCGGGACAATACAGTGTCCCTGAATTGCCCTGGGCCGATCTAATGCCCCCTAAAATAGCCTTTGCATTGTCTCTCACTGTCTCAGCCTGTGGTGGTGGACCCCTAAGCTGGCAGAGAGCGAGACCCCTTTTTACTTTACCACCGCCGCTGGCTCAGTGCCCCTGTCCATCCCACTGCCCCTCTCGCTACTCTGCGGCCCCCCTGACCACTCTGTTCTTCTTGATGCACTTTTGATCTTGCACACAGGCCCGCTGATTTCATACACCCCTGCCCCAAAAATCTGCAAAAAAAATGTCAAAAGATAATCTTTTGGGGAGGGGTGGGCGTGTCCCTGAATGGCAGTTTGGAAATGTGGTCACCCTAGTCTGCCTATGTTAATTTCAGTTACATTTTCACCTGATGATCCTGCGCAGAACACTTTTTCTGTCCCTTCATGTATACACTCTTTTCGCCATTGTATTTATGGGGCAGCCATGATTGTCACATAGGCTGGACATGAAACATGTCTGCCTTTGTCTCCATTGCATGGTGGATTGATTGAACTAGTAGTTTATACAATAAAGATAAAGACCGTCAATGGCACTGCATTTCTGGCACGATCAACAGCTATTTTTTGTACTGCTGAAAATGTCCTTAGCCTAGACAATGAAAACGAATACAGCCAGGACATCCAATGATGGGTAAAGTTACATTATATTATATTTTTTTATTTTGGGTTTAGATACACTTTAAAGCGGAGTTCCACCTAAAAATGGAACTTCCGCTTAACCCACTCCTCGCCCCCTTACATGCCACATTTGGCATGTAATTTTTTTTGGGGGGGGGGAGTGAGGGCTTCAGGAGAAGGGGACTTCCTGTCCCACTTCCTCCTTTGCGCCGAGGGGCTGGAAAGGCGATTAGCTTAACAGCCTTTTCACAGCCCCTCCCTGTAGGCGAGCGCCTGTCCAATCGGACGGCGCTGCGCCGCTCACGCATGTGCACTCCCGCTCGCGCATGCGCAGTGGGTGCCCGGCCGTGAAGCCGAAAGCTGTCACTGCTGGGTGCCCACACTAAGAATGAAGACGCCGGCTGGCGAGGGGGGGTGAGGAGCGGAGCCCCGGCCGGCGCTTCGCTGGAGCCGTGGAGCAGGTAAGTGTCTGTTTATTAAAAGCCAGCAGCTACACTTTTTGTAGCTGCTGACTTTTAATAAACTTAAAAAAAAGGTGGAAAACCCCTTTAACCACTTAAGGACCGTCTAACGCCGATATACGTCGGCAGAAAGGCACGGCTGGGCACAATCACGTACCTGTATCACGTGATTGTTAAATGTCCAGCCGTGGGTCGCGGGAGTGCGCCCGCGACCTGGTCCGAAGCTCCGTGGCCGCGGGACCCGATCGCCGCCGGAGTCCCGTGATCGGTCACAGGATCTGAAGAACGGGGAGCGGTGTGTGTAAACACACCTTCCCCGTTCTTCACAGTGGCGCTGTCATTGATCGTCTGTTCCCTGATATAGGGAAACACGATCAATGACTTCACACTTCCAGCCCTGCCCCCCTACAGTTAGAAACACATATGAGGTCACACTTAACCCCTTCAGCGCCCCCTAGTGGTTAACTCCCAAACTGCAATTGTCATTTTTACAATGGTCCCAAAAATGTGTCAAAATTGTTCGATGTGTCCGCCATAATGTTTCAGTCACAAAAAAAAAAAAAAACGCTCATCACCGCCATTAATAAAAATGCAATAAAACTATCCCCTATTTTGTAAACGCTATAAAATTTTGCGCAAACCAAATCGATAAACGCTTATTGTGATTTTTTTTACCAAAAATAGGTAGAATACGTATCGGCCTAAACTGAAGAAAAAAAAATAGTTTTTTTTATATATTTTGAGGGATATTTATTATAGCAAAAAGTAAAAAATATAGAATTTTTTTCAAAATTGTCGCTCTATTTTTGTTTATAGCGCAAAAAATAAAAACTGCAGAGGTGATCAAATACCACCAAAGGAAAGCTCTATATGTGGGGGAAAAAAAAAGGACGCCAATTTTGTTTGGGAGCCACGTTGTACGACCGCGCAATTGTCAGTTAAAGCGAAGCAGTGCCGAATTGCAAAAAGGGGCCTGGTGCTTTACCTGCATATTGGTCCGGGTCTTAAGTGGTTAAAGTGCATCTAAACCAAAACACGCACATCAAATTTGTCTTTGCACAGGTTTCTGTGTCTGTAGATTGCGTAGAATCATTTGCGTTTCCCAGCAACTCAAAGCAATTGAAGTGGACAGAAAAATAAACTTGTAGCTTTTGGAACTCAATACGCCGTAGGAAACTATATTCACCGACACCCTGGTTTTTTCTTTTTGCACATTTCTAAAGGAACGACCTAAACTTTTTAGGGGTTACAACAAGTTTACATTTTTTTTCAGTTTTTAGTAATCTACGGTAACTTTTTCTTCTACGATCTAGCAGCCGCTTACCCTTCTACCAATTCAGGGTATTCATGGATCTTGAACGGCTTCAACAAAAACTGGAAGAACGCTTCTTAAACTTTTGGATCTCTACGATTTGTTTATTTGGATGCAGGCTTTTGATGCCATAGGTATAAACACAAACTAGAACAGTTACAAAAAAGATCTATGAGCTGCACTGCTAATCAGTCATGAATAACACATGGAAATAAACAAACTTCACTTGAACAACTTCATTTGGCAAGTTTTTAAAGCATGTGTGCGTTTGTGTTCTGCTTTAACTCTCAGTGAGTAATGAGAGATCGCCAGACATGGAGGCTGAAAGCAGGACAATGCTGGCAGGTGCGGACGGTCTCTTCTTGGACACAACTGGGCACACAACAGCTGAGCTTTGCACAACAGCTGCTTCTTAGTGTAAGTCAAGACTTGTATCTGTTAAGGATGATTTTACTTTACTCGGGGGGGATGGGCAAGAAACAGTGCTGGTTAAAAAAAAAAAAAAAAATGGAAATTTTGAAATGGGCTACTTTCCTTGCCTCTTCACTCAATCGTGTCCCTCCTCAGGGATCAATGGAAGTTGTAGACATTACATAACAGCACAGTATATAGTGAGAACGGTAGTACTCCAGAGGCAACACACATCACCATTCCTCCCCAGCTACAAGCCAATTTATTTGAAATACATGGAGTATGCCGTGTAAAATAGGACTGCAAATGTGAACAAAGGGGTAGATTCAGTAACATTTACGCATTTTTTACATAGGCGCAGGGCACCGTTTTTGCCCTGTGCCCCCGCAAATTTACTGCGCTACCCGCGATTTAGCTCCGTAAATTGCGCGTGCGCTCTTTAAAATTGCCCGGCGTAAGGGCGCGTAATTTAAATGTTCCCGTAGGGGGCGTGGATCATTAAAATTAGGCGCGTTCCCGCGCCGAGCGTAGAGCGCATGCTCCATCGGGAAACTATCCCGACGTGCATTGCGGTAAATGACGTCGCAAGGACGTCATTTGCTTCAAAGTGAACGTGAATGGTGTCCAGCGCCATTCACGATTCACTTATGCAAACAACGTAAATTTAAAATTTCGCGACGCGGGAACGACGGGTATACTTTAGCATTGGCTGCCCCTGCTTTTAGCATGGGCAGCCCTACGCAAAAAACGCTGTACGCAAAACGATGTAAACTGCGTACGCAGGGCTCGCGTAACGTTGTGAATCGGCGTTAGTATGCAATTTGCATACTATACGCTGACCACAACGGGAACGCCACCTAGCAGCCAACGTAAGAATGCAGCCTAAGATATGAGGGCATAAGAGCCTTATGCCACGCATATCTTAGGCTGCAGTCGGCGTTACGAGGTTCCTGAATCAGGAGCATTCGTAACGCCGGCGCAAGTAAGCAATTGCGCTGCGTAACTATGGTTATATATCAGACAGGAGGCTCATATCTTATGCATTAACTTTCTTTATTTAATGCCCATAGCAGACATTTTAAAACTTTTCTATAAACTTTTAATGTAAAAAATTTTCAGTCAGTAAGACTACGACTCCCAGCAGTCCTTGTAATCCGTAGCCACGCCCAGGTCGGTGACCTCTATATAACAGACTGCCCGACTAAGATCCTCCTCTTTCTTTCTGCTCATAGCAAAAGATAAGTACTCACGGCAAATTTTCTTATATATTTTACTATTATAAGTGTATTTACTTCAGTATACCAATACATAGAATTATGGGCTAGAAAATCCCTTGACAGGGTTAGTCGCAACAAACTTAGGGCTGAATGCCCTAGACCCCTTATACCCAATAAAGTGGTGGCTACCCCTGAGATAGACCCCATTTTAACCAAATATCTAATGAAATCTGGCAAATTCCAGAGAAAAGGGGTAGAACGATCATTCCGATCCATTCAAGATTGTGTTCTAGACATGATGGGGCCCCTGACCAAGATCCTCAATCTTTCGGAAAAAAGGCAGCATCCGGGCAACCGGTCGACCTACAACAGCTGAGAGGCTGGGCGCAAAGAGCAATATGCCTGGCTGGCACTGCCAATACAGCATGCTCGATTGAAAGACGCCGATCTATACTGATGCGTCTGGACCCCCAGTTAGCCCACCTGGCGGAGTCAGAACCCGGACCGTCTGCGGACGGCATGTTATTTGGAGACTCTTTATTGAAAGACGTCAATAAATTTGTGGGCCTTTTTACGAGCCTGGACAAGGCTCAAAATTCCTTGAGGAAAGCTGGGACCCCCAAGGTTTTTAACAGGGCCGGCAGAAACAGAGGCCGATCTGCCGGCCGTGCCCCATCCTACAGGCCACAAAATAGAGCCCCAGTACAATACCAGTACCCGCAGGCTCAATCCTACGCCGCTCCAGTGGCACAACCTGCCCCCTTCTTTCCACCACGAGGCAGACCATGGCGAGGACGAGGGGGACGAGGTTACCCACGATCCCGACCTCCCACCGGTGAGTATGAGGCACACACCACTCAGTCACATTCCTGTGGGGGGACGTCTCAGGTATTTTACCCACGCCTGGTCTGCAATTACGGCAGACGCGTGGATATTACACACTGTAGCGGGGTTCACTGTGGACATCGTAACATCTCCTCCACTCAATGTTATACCGCCACCCATCCGCTTCGCAAACCAGAACGTTGCTCTAATAGACAACGAACTGCGAGATTTACTGGCCAAACAGGCTATAGAAGTAGACCATTGCTCCCCAGGGTTCATCAGCAATATATTTTTAGTGCACAAGAAAGACGGCGGTTATCGCCCAGTGATCAACCTCAGGGAGTTGAACCAATATGTCGTATACCGACATTTCAAAATGGAAGGTATACACTTCCTCCGAGACCTCCTACACCCAGGGGACTGGCTCGTGAAAGTAGACTTGAAAGATGCCTACCTTACGGTCCCCATACACCCAGAATCGCAACACCTCCTACGGTTCCTATGGAGGGGCAAGATGTGGCAATTCACTTGCCTTCCATTCGGACTATCGTCCGCCCCATGGTGTTTCACCAAACTGCTGAAACCGGCGGTAAATGACGTCGCAAGGACGTTATTTGCTTCAAAGTGAACGTGAATGGTGTCCAGCGCCATTCACGATTCACTTATGCAAACAACGTAAATTTAAAATTTCGCAACGCGGGAACGACGGGTATACTTTAGCATTGGCTGCCCCTGCTTTTAGCATGGGCAGCCCTACGCAAAAAACGCTGTACGCAAAACGATGTAAACTGCGTACGCAGGGCTCGCGTAACGTTGTGAATCGGCGTTAGTATGCAATTTGCATACTATACGCTGACCACAACGGGAACGCCACCTAGCAGCCAACGTAAGAATGCAGCCTAAGATATGAGGGCATAAGAGCCTTATGCCACGCATATCTTAGGCTGCAGTCGGCGTTACGAGGTTCCTGAATCAGGAGCATTCGTAACGCCGGCGCAAGTAAGCAATTGCGCTGCGTAACTATGGTTATATATCAGACAGGAGGCTCATATCTTATGCATTAACTTTCTTTATTTAATGCCCATAGCAGACATTTTAAAACTTTTCTATAAACTTTTAATGTAAAAAATTTTCAGTCAGTAAGACTACGACTCCCAGCAGTCCTTGTAATCCGTAGCCACGCCCAGGTCGGTGACCTCTATATAACAGACTGCCCGACTAAGATCCTCCTCTTTCTTTCTGCTCATAGCAAAAGATAAGTACTCACGGCAAATTTTCTTATATATTTTACTATTATAAGTGTATTTACTTCAGTATACCAATACATAGAATTATGGGCTAGAAAATCCCTTGACAGGGTTAGTCGCAACAAACTTAGGGCTGAATGCCCTAGACCCCTTATACCCAATAAAGTGGTGGCTACCCCTGAGATAGACCCCATTTTAACCAAATATCTAATGAAATCTGGCAAATTCCAGAGAAAAGGGGTAGAACGATCATTCCGATCCATTCAAGATTGTGTTCTAGACATGATGGGGCCCCTGACCAAGATCCTCAATCTTTCGGAAAAAAGGCAGCATCCGGGCAACCGGTCGACCTACAACAGCTGAGAGGCTGGGCGCAAAGAGCAATATGCCTGGCTGGCACTGCCAATACAGCATGCTCGATTGAAAGACGCCGATCTATACTGATGCGTCTGGACCCCCAGTTAGCCCACCTGGCGGAGTCAGAACCCGGACCGTCTGCGGACGGCATGTTATTTGGAGACTCTTTATTGAAAGACGTCAATAAATTTGTGGGCCTTTTTACGAGCCTGGACAAGGCTCAAAATTCCTTGAGGAAAGCTGGGACCCCCAAGGTTTTTAACAGGGCCGGCAGAAACAGAGGCCGATCTGCCGGCCGTGCCCCATCCTACAGGCCACAAAATAGAGCCCCAGTACAATACCAGTACCCGCAGGCTCAATCCTACGCCGCTCCAGTGGCACAACCTGCCCCCTTCTTTCCACCACGAGGCAGACCATGGCGAGGACGAGGGGGACGAGGTTACCCACGATCCCGACCTCCCACCGGTGAGTATGAGGCACACACCACTCAGTCACATTCCTGTGGGGGGACGTCTCAGGTATTTTACCCACGCCTGGTCTGCAATTACGGCAGACGCGTGGATATTACACACTGTAGCGGGGTTCACTGTGGACATCGTAACATCTCCTCCACTCAATGTTATACCGCCACCCATCCGCTTCGCAAACCAGAACGTTGCTCTAATAGACAACGAACTGCGAGATTTACTGGCCAAACAGGCTATAGAAGTAGACCATTGCTCCCCAGGGTTCATCAGCAATATATTTTTAGTGCACAAGAAAGACGGCGGTTATCGCCCAGTGATCAACCTCAGGGAGTTGAACCAATATGTCGTATACCGACATTTCAAAATGGAAGGTATACACTTCCTCCGAGACCTCCTACACCCAGGGGACTGGCTCGTGAAAGTAGACTTGAAAGATGCCTACCTTACGGTCCCCATACACCCAGAATCGCAACACCTCCTACGGTTCCTATGGAGGGGCAAGATGTGGCAATTCACTTGCCTTCCATTCGGACTATCGTCCGCCCCATGGTGTTTCACCAAACTGCTGAAACCGGTGGTGGCGGCACTGAGGAGCAGGGGGGTTCGTCTGGTCATCTACTTAGACGACATCCTCATTCTAGCCTTCTCAGAGACCCAGGCCCATCTTCACATGTCATGGACTGTGTCATTGTTACAACAACTGGGTTTCATTGTCAACCAGGACAAATCAATATTGATTCCTGCTCAGCAGATGGAATTTTTGGGTTTTACGGTGGACACCATTCAATCCACCCTCAGCCTCCCCAGCCCCAAACTCGCTCTGATCCGCAAGGAGATCCGGACTACACTGCGGAAGGGTTGCCTATCCCTCTGCACGCTAGCGCGTCTTGTGGGCCTCTTAGCAGCTTCCATCCAAGCTATTTTCCCGGCCCCATTACACTACAGAGCCCTCCAGAGGCTCAAAATCATGCACCTGAGACAAGGTCTCAGGTACACCGACGAGGTTCCCCTATGTCGGGACACGATCGAGGAGTTGAAATGGGGGCTTCGCCATGCCGTAGAATGGAATGGCAGGACCATCTTCAACCCCTACCCGGATGTGGTCATAGAATCGGACGCCAGCCGCAGGGGCTGGGGCGCCAGATGCGGCAGGGCATCCACCGGAGGGACTTGGTCAGTAGAGGAAACCAAGCTCCATATCAACGCCCTAGAACTCCTGGCAGCTCTATTCGCTCTCAGGAGTTTTATGCCTCGTACCTCTACGTGTTGTATTATATTCCGCATGGACAACGTGGCGGCGGTCCAGTACGTCAACCACCTGGGGGGTACCAAATCCAAGGTTTTAGCGACCATCGCGAAAGACTTCTGGCACTATTGCTTAGCCCACAATATAACCCCTGTCGCGGAATACATTCCGGGCGTGTCCAACTCAGTGGCCGACTGGAATTCTCGATACCTGCGAGATTCCAGCGACTGGAAGTTGGATCGTTCAGTATTTCTCCATCTACAACAGATCTGGGGTCCACTATACATAGACCTGTTCGCCTCATGCCTCAATCATCAGCTGCCCCGCTTCTTCAGCTGGAGGCCGGACCCAGAGGCCTATGCGGTCGACGCGCTGCACCAACCTTGGCCGGAGGGCACCCATTACGCATTCCCTCCCTTCCAGTTGATCCCCAGACTCCTCATTCGGATTGCCACCCTGGAGGCAACTGTGGTGTTGATCACACCGTGGTGGCCGACCCAACCGTGGTTTCCCCTCCTGTTGGGGATGACCGCGGATCGTCCCAGGCTCCTGCCTCACTTTCCTCATCTTCTCACCAATCCGAACGGGGAACTACACCCCCTAATTTTAGAAGACAACCTACCACTCTTGGCGTGGCTGGTTTCGGGATCGCGGACGCTGACAACGTCCTTTCACAGTCGGCTCAGGACCTCCTCGCCCTGGCCTGGGCCCCCGGGACTCGATCGGCATATCGATCAGCGTGGGGGCTCTGGGTGCGTTGGTGTGATCGACGGCAGGTCGATCCTGTACGAGCCCCTGTATCTTTAGTGGTGAATTATTTGGCAGATTCCTTTGAATCTGGCAAATCGTTCAGCTCCATAAATGTTTACCGGTCAGCTATTTCGGCATACCACTGCCCTGTGGATTCCCTACCGATCGGCAAACACCCGTTAGTCTGTCGACTCATGAGAGGCATAAGATTCCAACGTCCCCCACGGCCTAGATACCAAGCAACCTGGGATGTTTCCAAGGTGCTGGATATGTTCGCCAGGTGGGAGGATAATTCTGATCTTCCTTTAAGACTCCTTTCCATTAAACTGTCAGTCCTTCTCTGCCTAGTGTCCATTAAAAGGGTATCCGATGATTTGGCCTTGGATATCTCTAGACGACAATTTTCACCGCAAGGAGTCAAGTTTTCTGTAGTGCGCAGGACTAAGACCGGTATTCAATCGGTCTTCTACCCGTTTTTTCCTGCTCATCCACTCCTCTGCGTGGTTCGCTGCCTACAGGCATATGAACTACAGACCGCTAGCTTGCGTTCCCCGGGTTTGTCACAACTCCTGGTGTCTTATGTCAAGCCACACTTTCCAGTATCGTCGGCCACGCTGGCACGCTGGGTACGTATGGCCATGGACATGGCTGGTATTGATGTGTCCCTCTTCGGAGCCCACTCCGCCAGAGGGGCCATGGCCACCAAAGTAGTCACTTCAGGGGGCTCCCTTTCCGATCTTCTCGTGGCGGCAGATTGGTCTTCAGAGACTACCTTCCGTCATTTTTACTTTAGACCGCAAGATCATGTATCCATGGCAGTTTTACCCTAATATTGTATGTGCAATGTATTCTGTCAGGATATGCATATTATGTCTGCAGGATTAAATGTTAAGCTTTAAACTTGCATAAGATATGAGCCTCCTGTCTGATATATAAATCTAGATTTTCCTAGCTTGTGACGGAAAATATAAGTTATATGAAGACAGGAGGCGAGTATCTTCCCTCCCGTCCCACCCTATTATGTATATCTCTGATTTCTTCACAGGTTACTGAATATCGTACCTGGGTAATACTCCGGATTGGGATACTTGGAAGTTCTACTGTCTTCTTACCCCTGTTGGGACGGAACGCCTATTGAACCCTCGTTGGGTTAAAATTTCTCCGAGAACCCCGTTGGGAATCGACGAACGACTCTGATCCAAGTTATGGATTCCTCGGACCCCGGCCGGACGGATACAGTTCAAGACGACGACATCCGACAGGCAAGATCTTCGCAGCAAGAAAGAGGAGGATCTTAGTCGGGCAGTCTGTTATATAGAGGTCACCGACCTGGGCGTGGCTACGGATTACAAGGACTGCTGGGAGTCGTAGTCTTACTGACTGAAAAATTTTTACATTAAAAGTTTATAGAAAAGTTTTAAAATGTCTGCTATGGGCATTAAATAAAAGAAAGTTAATGCATAAGATACTCGCCTCCTGTCTTCATATAACTTATATTTTCCGTCACAAGCTAGGAAAATCTAGATTTACGCAGACGCAATTGCTACCTGAATCTACCCCAATGTATACAATATTTTAAAGACCGGAAGAATGAAGTCTCTTCAAATTGCATGTAGTTCAGCATTTAATAAATTGAAAATACTGGGAAAGCTGCACAGAGCATAGAAATATATCTTTTGAATGATACATAGGCCCGGATTCACAAAGCACTTACGCCGACGTATCTCCAGATACGCCGCGTAAGTGTAAGTATGCGCCGTCGTATCTATGCGCCGTGCCCATAAACTGAGATACGCCTGAAAATAGGCTTCATCCGACCGACGCAACTTTCCTACGCCGACGCATATTTACACTGAGCGCATTTGCCGCTCCCATAGATTTTCTATGCACATATGCAAATGAGGGAGATACGCCGATTCACGAACGTAGTTGCGCATAATATACGCGGTTTGCGCAAGTCGTACGTCCGGCGTAAAGTTATTCCCCATATAGGAGCCGCAACTGATGCAAAGGTATGGACCAGGGAACACAAGCCGTCGTATCTTTTGTCATTTACGTAGTACGTGAATAGGGTTGGGCGTAGGCCGTGATCCGTCGTTTCTTAGGGAGTAGTTCCGACGTGATTCTGCGCATGCGCACTGGGATGCATCCAAGGGACGGCGCATGCGCCGTACGTTATTTGTATCTTTATGACGCTCAATCCATCATTTGCATGGGGTCACGCCTCATTAGCATGGCTCACGCCCACTTCCACCTACGCTGGCTTACGCCGAGGAAACCCAGCGTATCTTTAAGAGCGAGTGCTTTGTGAATCCAGTGCTTGCATCTGTGCGCTGCGTCGGCGTAGCGTATATTAGATACGCTACGCCCGCATAAATATGCGCCGATGTATGTGAATCCGGGCCATAGTTTTCTTTTCAGTATATAGGTTATCTTGATAACATTCCCAATCTAAGAGGAAACGTGTTGGATCGGGGCTAGCAACACAAGTCCATCTATGCCGGTGTCTTGTCGATAAATGCCCCCTGTCAAATAATGCCTGCTCGGTACTGTGCCAAATGCCTCCGAACATCCGAATTGATGATCAGCTGTATACGGTGCCTATGCACTATAGCTGACATAGTGCCACACGCTCCTGATGCTTGCACAAGTCTGCAAGGGTGGACTTGTACATGATCGGCATGAGTGTGGGGCGGATGGCAACAGAAGGGGGCGTATGTTCCAATGATGGGCACGTAATTTGTCACGACACTCAAACACATCTTCTAAACAAATATATCTCTGTTATTCTTCCTACACTCGTTCCCCTTAACTCGTGTAGGAAGAATAGCAGAGATATATTTGCTTAGGAGATGTGTTTGAGTTTCATGACAAATTCCACCCCCATCTTAACAGCAGTGCCCATCATTAGAACATACGCCCCCTTTAGTTGTCATCCGTCCCTCACTCGCGCCAATCATGTACAAGTCCGCCCCTTGCACGAGCATCGGGAGCTTTTTACAATGTTCGGCGGCTTTCGGCCAATCCGTGCTGCACGAATGCGCAGTACAGGGCGTGCATTATTCGACTGGGGGCCTTTCTCGTCATAACACTAGTCATTCTGTAGACTGCCAAGCACGATTACAACACACATTGCCTGATTTTAGCATCTTGGATGCAACTAATTTGTATTCAATAAATCAGTTTTATAAACCTTAATGATCAATAAGCCTCTTCTATTACTTTACATATTGCCTGATGCAACATGCGGGAGTAAGGAGATTTACAGGCCTGACTGTCTCAAAGCCAGCTGACCATTCAACTTTCAAGGAGTATTTACACATATGCATATGATCTCTTGGTGGGATCATTCCTTCTGGCAAGCAGCTCATCTTATTCATTCAGCACGGTGGTTATACCCTCTTCATGTGGAATTAAAATGATCCTCATCAGGATCATTCAGTTGGAACTGCATGTGGGAAGCTGGATTCACATATATACTTTATTTTATACATCCATTTTATGTGAACTGTGGCACATTGTTTCTATTTTCTTCTTAGAGAATTTTCTCTGTTGGATACATTTGTTTCCAATACCTAGACTTTTGTGTAGCAAAGTCCTTTTTGATTAAGGCTGGGTTCACTCATGCAAATTGGATGGGGATATTTGGAAGAGCTGGCTATAATTTAAACAGTCCTTGATCCATTTGGGATATATGGGGAGTGGGGGTAGTATTTAGGGGCTTGCCCCCTGCTTCACGGTGTAGTGCGTTACCAATTGTTTTCTTGGCGACTATGGTCTCAGCTGCCTTGAGATCATGGACAGGATTCTCCCATGTAGTTCTGGGCCGATTCCTTACCGTTCTCATGATCATTAAAACTCCACGAGGCAAGATCCTGCATGGAGCCCCAGACTGAGGAAGATTGACAGTTATTTTGCTTTTTCTTCCATTTGCAAATAATCAAAAACACCATTGTCACCCTCTCACCAAGCTGCTTGGTGATGGTCTCATAGCCCATTCCAGCCTTGTGTAGGCCTACAATCTTGTCCCTGACATCCTTTGACAGCTCTTTGGTGTTGGCCATGGTGGAGCGATTGGAATCTGATTGATTGCTTCTGTGGACACTTTAAGAGTGCTCCTAAACTCAGCTCGTTGCCTGTATAGAAGACACCTGGGAGCCAGAAATCTTGCGGCTTGATAGAGGATTAAAATGCAAAATATATAACCATTTGAAATGCGCTTTTCTGGATATTTTTGTTGTTATTCTGCCTCTGACTGTTAAAATAAACCCATCATAAAAATTATAGACTGATCATTTCTTTGTCAGTGGCAAACGTACAAAATCAGCAGGGGATCAAATACCTTTCCCCCCATCATTGGATAACATGGAACACAGTGAAGACATTCATCAAGTGGAGAAAATATGACAACAGTGAAACTGCCAAGAACTGGATGTCCCTCCAAAATTGATGAAGAGACGAGAAGAAAACTGGTCAGGGAGGTTGCAAAGAGGCCTATAGCAACATTAAAAGAGGCTGCAGGAATATCTGGAAAGTACTGGCTGTGTGGTACATGTGACAACAATCTCCCATATTCTTCATATGCCTGGGCTATAGGGTAGGCTTAAGAAAAACATCCAAGCCCAGCTAAATTTTGCAAAAACACATCTGAAGTCTCCTAAAAGTATGTTGGAAAATGTGTTATGGTCTGATGAAACCAAGGTTGAACTTTTTGGCCATAATTCCAAAAGATGTTTGGTGCAAAAACAACACTGCACATCACAAAAAAGAACACCATACCCACAGTGAAGCATGGTGGTGGAAGCATCATGCTTTGGGGCCGTTTTTCTTCAGCTGGAACAGGGGCATTAATCAAGGTAGAGGGAATTATGAACAGTTCCAAATACCAGTCAATATTGGCACAAAACCTTCAGGCTTCTGCTAGAAAGCTGAACATGAAGAGGAACTTCATATTTCAGCATTAAAACAACCCAAAGCATACATCCAAATTCAACAAAGGAACGGCTTCACCAGAAGAAGATTCAAGTTTTGGAATGGCCCAGCCAGAGCCCAGACCTGTGGGGAGGATCTGAAGAGGGCTGTGCACAGGAGATGCCATCGCAATGTGACAGATTTGGAATGTTTTTGCAATGAAGAGTGGGCAAATATTGGCAAGTCAAGATGTGCAATACTAATAGACTCATACCCAAAGACAGTGCTGTAATAAAATCAAAAGGTGCTTCAACAAAGTATTCGTTTAAGGGCGTGCACACCTATGCAACCATATTATTTTATAGTTTTTCTATTCTTACTTCCCTCCACCTAAAATATTTTAGTTTATTGTTCAACTGAGTTATACAATTTATGAGTCATATTAAAAAAAAAAAAAAAAAAAGTTCTGAAATGTTTTAGCTTTGTCTCATTTTTGTTTGGTTTTTACATCACAGAAACCTGACATTTCAACAGGGGTATGTAGGCTTTTTATACCCACTGTACGCATACACACACACTTTATTACCAAAAGTATTGGGACACCTGCCTTTACACGCACATGAATTTTAATGGTATCCCCGTGTTGTCCGTAGGAGGTCAATATTGAGATGGCCCGCCCTTTGCGGCTATAACAGCTTCAACTCTTCTGGGAAGGCTGTCCACAAGGTTTAGGAGTTTGTCTATGGGAATGTTTGATCGTTCTTCCAGAAGGGCATTTGTCAGGCACTGATGTGGACGAGAATGCCTGGCTTGCAGTCTCCGCTCGAATTGATCCCAAAGGTGTTCTGTCTGGTTGAGGTCAGGACTCTGTGCAGGACAGGCAAGTTCCTCCACCCCAGACTCGCTAATCCATGTCTTTATGAACCTTGCTTTGTGCACTGGGGGGTATTTCGGTGTGGGTTTTTTTTTTTTTGCAGTGCTGGAACCTGATCAAGGGCAGGACTCACCAGGGCTAGTATTGAGAGGGCGGCAGAGGAAGTAAGTTGTGCAGAAAACTTCCTCTACTGGCTAATGTTATACACAACATCTCTATCAATAAATTTATATATATATATATATATATATATATATATATATATATATATATATATATATATATATATATATATATATATATATATTATCACAAAAAGACCCCAAAAACATAAAACATTGAAAGTGTTGTTCTTTAAAACCAGCAAGTAGACAGTTCATGAAAACTTGTACTCTGAGAAATAATGGTGTTGCACTTGCTAACACGCTTCTAAAAATACTAGATGCCTGGCATTAGTACTTTTAAGACAAAAACCTGAAACACATGGATCAGAAAACTGATGATAACATCAGCATTCATCACCTGCTTACCCGTTTGTGACGTTACTGGATCAGCATGACAGCCAGCAAATTGGTGTCCTCAAACGGTTACTTTTTCCGTCACAGAATGGCTTTACACCTCTATGTTGTTATAAAGTGCCGGTACTGCAACTCACATGCGTTTGATGGCAGCCCAATGCACCACCATAGCACCCTGTAATGCGTTAACCCACTACCATGTGTTTTGGCGAGTTGTGTTGGAAAAAAAAAGGTACAGGTACATTTTCCGGTCTGCTCTAAATGAAAAAAAAATGAATGGGCCGGCATAACTCAGCAGAAAATACTCGATACAACACATGTTATGTGACGCACACCAGAGCGGACAGGTGTGAAGGAACCCTTATACTATAAAATGTATCTCATCTATGCTAACAGAATAAAAAATAAATAAAAATAAAATAAAAAAAGCCAATACTCCAATAATCGATTTCCTTAAATTTTGATGTAATGGTTAGTTGACATTTAGCCACTCACCGTAGAACCTTCTTGGCTCCCAGGCACTGGATATCACAGGACACTGTGTACATTTCATTAAACGTTGCCTGTACATTCAAACAGCCTAGAAAATCCCTAGGATGTAACTTGTATAAGTCTACGGTTAGGTTTGCGATTCCTTTTTTGTACGGTTTTTGTGCTGAACGCGTAGCTTTTCTTTCCTAAGGATTTAAAACAGTATTATTCAAAGTTCGGTTAAAATTACTCCATAAGGAACACAACAAGTCATTAATTCTGTGTTTTGCCCATTACATCTGTACAATATGCGATTTTATAGAAAAGCAAAAGATCATGAAAAAGAACATGATGGAATGCATGAAAATTTTGCTTTCTAATAGTCTGCGCTAAATTATGGATGCAACAGTCTGTTAAATTATTTACTAGCTTTTAGAAGTCTCTCTCTGCCACCTAGTGGCAATATTTAAAAAAGCTGGAAGAAAAAAAAAAATTACCCCTCTTAAAAATGTACCTAAATGTACAAAATGCTTTTTTTTTTTTTTGCAGCTTAGAAAGCCCTTAGATGCGTTGGCTGCATTCGTTTTCATTTTTCAGGTCAAGCATATTTTCAGAAAGTAAAGAAAATCCCTACTGATCTTGCCATAAATGTAGTGTTCCTCATCACAAAGAATCATAGCTTGTGCAAACCGCTAGTTCTGTTAATTCACCATGTAACAGATGAGCAAATGCATCTACCTAATCTAGAACCTGAAAAGCTATAATATATTATATTTCGGTTTATATACGCTAAATACTTAAGGCAGTTCAACAAGTAAAGATGCACATAGGACATGAAGAATGGCGAAGCAATTAAAACCTAGGAGCTTAGCAACGCAAAAAGAAAAACAAATGCAGTAAACCAAAATTCCCTGTGGCGAGATTAGTTCATTGATTGGTTTGCCAAGTAATAATAATAATAATAATAAATAAATAAATAAATAAAATAATATAATAATAAACCCCCATTTTCTTTAAACCACCATTTTTTTTTTTTGCGCCAGGCCCATATCGATCATTATTTTCAGCAAGCACAGCTAAAAAGCAGAAACATAAAAAGAAAGAAAAAGTATTCACATGCCTTAAAAAAAAAAAAAAAAAAAACACACGACAGGAAAAAAACAAACACAAAACATACCTTATGTCAGAGAACCTGTTATAGTTTAGTAAATTACATCTCGTCTGATTGCTTGTTGCACGGCTTTGGTGAATAAGATGCTGGTGACCAGATACCAAGGGAAATGTATGGACACACAATATACTATCACCTAATGTTAAAATCAGAGGGCACACCTCTGACTACCTGACTCCTAAAGACTGAAAACACACCTGTGTCCACTTCTGACATCCTTCAAGGAGTAGAAAGTTTGTGTTGTCCTCCAGAGACTGGAAGAACTCCTCCGTGTCAACAACAGTACCATCTTCCTCCAATACAAGTGTCACCACGCCAGCAGTTATGAATAATGTATTAATGGCCTGTATCAAGGAGGAAACAAAATAAAAATATTGCAATTTGTGGGATTACCTACAAAAAAACAGGAAAAGAGACACTATGAAAAAAAAAAAAAGACTTGATGGAATATATATCTATATATTACATACATACATACATACATACATACATACATACATACATACATACACACAACTCAAAATGTTCCTCAGTAGTTTGTATGATCCCCAAGTGCTTGTATGCATGCCTGACAACATCAGGGCATGCTCCCAATGAGACGACGGATGGGGACCTGGGGTATTTCCTCCCAGATCTGGACCAGAGCATCACTGAGCTCCTGAAAAGACTGAGGTGCAATCTGATGGCAACGAATGGACCGAAACATAATGTCCCATATGCAAGTCTGGGTTGTTTTGTTGTGCACCAAGATTTATGTGTTGGATTGGACAATTTTGAAAACATGACCCACATTTTTGAAGTACATGAGCATGTCATCACATTGGCAGCCTTCCCCAAATTTCCTAGGATCTGTTCTTAGGTCCGCTCTGTGTGCTGCCCCTCCAGTGCTCACTGGAGCGCAGGGATGTGGAGGGGGTTGGAGTGGCTGGCTCAGCAATACACGAGAGGATGGGCCAACAGTCGATCAGGCATCTGGGTGCATCCAGACAGTATTGTCAGGATCCCTGCAGAGCCTTGACTGGCCCTGTGACATCAGCCAACAACCGTCTTTAAACCGCTACCAGCTGATTACAAAAAAAAAAAAAGTGATGCAAAAGAGCCTGGCCATGCGTCTCCTTTAGTAATTCTTAATGGTCCACATAACTAATAAGGTGGCAGGAAATGGGTCTTTTGCCTACACACTCTTTGCTAAAAGGTTTCCTAAGGCCCATTTCACATTGAGGAGTTTTTCAGGCGGTACAGTGCTAAAAATAGCGCTGCTATCCCGCCTGAAAAACTCCTTCACTGCAGACTCAATGTGAAAGCCCGAGGGCTTTCACACTGAGGCGATGCGCTGGCGGGAAACAAAAAAATCTCCTGTCAGCAGCATCTTTGGAGCGGTTAGAGGAGTGGCATGTATACCGCTCCTTCCCATTGAAAACAATGGGAAACCGCGGCAATACCACCCGCAATGCGCCTCTATAGAGGCGCATTGCGGGCGGTATTAACCCTTTATTCGCCGCTAGCGGGGGTTAATACTGCACCGCTAGCGGCCGAATCCCGCAGCAATCCCGGCGGTATAGCGCCGCTATTTTTAGTGGCGGTATACCGCCACCGCAGCTCCTGCCTCAGTCTGAAAGGGGCCTTATTCCCATCTCAGCAAGTTTAGATGTAGGCTAGAAACCCATGTGTGTTGAGAGTTGGAAAAGGGCCAGCGATTGCTAATGGTCCCACACAAAATGAAACTAGCAGTGATCACCACAGGTTATGGCTGACTGCGCCTTTTTACTTATTTCAACTTGCACATAGTTTCTGTTTTTCGAGTATCCCATTTAATTCCCTCAAAATAAAAACAAAAAATACCCCTAGACTGTTGAGGAAAAGAGTGACTGTGTATGGGTGTCTGGCTGTGGGGCAATCCACCGGGGAAGAACCCGGGCAAAATTCCAGCATCTCCTACAGAAGTAGCGCTACATGTAGAAAAATTAGAGACCCATTTATTAAAAACACACTGTTGTTGTAGTCTAGGAGCTGACAGCTTATTTCCCTAGTAAGTAAAGCTGCACTTATTTTTGGCAAGATTAGAAATTTGGGTTGGCCAAATACATTGCCATTTTAGTTCCATAAGCCGATTAGCCACACAGTAGTGAAAGATGTTTTTTTTTTCTTTTTACATTCCTTATAATGGAGATCAATATAGTGGTGGTGTAGAATAGGCAGTAACAATCAGACAATAAGTGCATTACACAATAAAATCCAGTGTGTGTATAAGACTGATCTCAGCACATGACTGAGAAAAGCCACCATTATAGGTGAAACATTAGAATCTTAATCAAGGTGCCTGAGGATATTACATTGTATGTAGTATGCTGCCATTTCTCAGTTGCTAAAAGCTGCATTCCTTGTTTAAAAATTAAGTTACAAAATCACTCAAATTATTTGTTTCCAATATCAAAATACTTTGATATTGGAAAGAAGTCCTCAGCTCTTGGGTCTAAAATGGCAGTGAACAAAATATATATATATATATATTATATATATATATATATACATACACACAGAGATCAGCAGCATTATTGCCTAGAGAGCAATTTACATGCATATACTTGTATGAATAAAAACAAAATCATACCACCAGTAATAAAAATGTTCATACAAGCTTACAAGGAGCTTGACAACACTTTTCTAATTTGCTTGGATTGAGGAAAATGATCCTGTTAGCCATCCATGCCGAGTGCCTTAAGAACCATGTGCTGGTCTCAGCTGTGTTTGGTTGGCAGATGGCACCCTCTCAAAGACTGTCAATTTTATAAACACAGCAGAAGCTGACTCCATTCTACAAAGAACACATGATAAATACACAAATAACTGTTGCTTGCCCATCTGATCCATGTACAGTGGCAGATATCAGGTTGCCATGATCAAGCATGCTTGAGGCGATTGTAGCGCGAGTACAGCTTGTCCTGAAAAATGTAGTGGTTACTCCCCTCCCCATCACAGACCACACTCAATTGTTCTCATGACCAACCAAGAATGCATAGCAATAAAACCTGTACTGACATAAATTAGGAGCCTAGCATTGCTGATCTTCCCCTGAGAATGGCATTTAACTGGTCTCTTGCCATTTAACTGGACCTTAAGCACTTAAAGAATGCCCGCCACATATATACTGCAGCAACGCGGCTCTATTGCGTGAAACAATGCATCTGTATGTCGTTTCATGCAATAG
Source organism: Rana temporaria (assembly GCF_905171775.1). Lineage (NCBI taxonomy): Eukaryota > Metazoa > Chordata > Amphibia > Anura > Ranidae > Rana > Rana temporaria. The sequence continues at coordinate 288,434,011 of NC_053493.1, forward strand.
ATACTGTGGGCGCACACCCAATGCACGGGGGGGGCAATCCTTGGATCTGGCACACCCGATGTTTGCCAGCCACCCGCAATCACTCCACAGAGAGGCAGAATGGGTATTTGCCTATGTAAACAAGGCAGATCCCCATTCTGGAAGGGAAGTACACAGATCTTCTGTTCCTAGTATTTAGGAACACGGAACTCTGTTATTCCTGGCAGTCCACCCCCCCCCCCCCCCCACACACACACACACAATTAGAAAACACTTGCAGGGAACACACTTAACCCCCTTCCTGTCACTTAGGATCAGATTTGTCCGCTGCAATGTCGCAGTCCCACTACAAAAAATCGCTGTTCATCCCCATTACCAGTAAAAAAAAAAAAAAAATGAAACGTACATAAATATATCCCATAGTTTGTAGACTGTATAACTTTTGCGCGAAATCAATCAATATACGCTTATTGGGATTTTTTTTACCAAAAATATGTAGAAGAATACATTTTGGACTAAAATGTGAAAGAAATCTTTTTTTTTACATTTTCCTTTGGATATGTATTATATTATATTATATGTATTATAGCAGAAAGTAAAAAAATATTGTTTTTTCAAAAAAGAATCCGTATTTTTTTGTTTATAGCGCAAAAAATAAAAACCACAGAGGTGATCAAAAACCACCAGAATAATGGTCCATTTGTGTGGGGGGGCATCAATTTTATTTAGGTTAAGTGTTGCACGACCGCGTAATTGTCAGTTGAAGGAACAGTGCAGCTGAGCAAAAAATGGCCGGGCCTGGTCAGGAAGGGGGATAAAACCTCCCAGAACTGAAGTCAACATCAAGCGCTTTGTTAGCCAGATGCATGCGTGTCAGAAAAAACAGAAATTGACTGACTGTATGTGCATTAAATGTCCTTTCCTTCCTAGACAGCCCAACAGGATCTCAAGCCAACACCAAGCAACAGGTTAATGCTTGCGGTCACCATAAATGCATTGTAAAAAGAGTGCCAATGTTCCACAAAATATAAATTAAAAAAAAAGTAAATATATATATATATATATATATATTTGTTTATGGGAAAATGTTGTAGGGCAACAACAAACGAACAGATGCAAATCAAAAAGGAAACAAATACACCAACAATGTATATGAAATAAATCATATACACAATGTCATCATATAAACAAAACAAAACACCACACATTTTTCATTATATATATATATATATATATATATATATATATATATATATATATATATATATATATATATATATATATATATATATATATATATATATATATATATATATATATATATATAATGTGTGGTGTTTTGTTTTGTTTATTTCATTACATTTATATGATGACATTGTGTATATGATTTATTTCATATACATTGTTGGTGTATTTGTTTCCTTTTTGATTTGCATCTGTTCATTTGTTGTTGCCCTACAACATTTTCCCATAAAATATATATATATAAAAAATAAGATTTCTTGCACAAGACAAACGATGAATAGTAACAGCTGCAAAACTTAAACATTAATTTCAACATCTATTATGGCAAATGCCAAAATCGGCCATTTTGGAAAAGAGCACACTAAACACACACCTTTTCGATGAGCTCCTTTAATGTACTTGCTACAATGCCTTTCCGTCGGCTCCTATCACTGTTAGACACCCGAAAGGGTCGTTGTGGAGGAAGAATAGGTGGGAACAAGACTTTTCGTGTAATCGAGGCACTTGCAGTAGTAACTGTTCTACAATTTAAAAAGAAAAGGCATTTTGTTTTAACATAAAAGAAACGTACAACTCATAAGGCTAACAAACACACTATTAAAAAGAAGCTACAACAGAAGCATCCTCCTACACAATAGATCTGCACTCCTTATTTGTCAGTAATCAGCTTCAGTCAAATGTGCAGGAAAAAAATAAAAAATAAAAAAAAACAGCTGTTAAAACACAAAGTTTGGTGCTAAAAATAAATGAAATTCTACATTTCTCTGCCATTGCAAAATATGGGTTTCCAGTCTCCCTCTTTGTTTTCTTTAGAAAATAACAGAGTAGCATTTTAATGCAATTGCAATGGAATTAGATAATCCACACTACATCTCATTCCAGGTTTAATTTTAATCCCATAATCTTCTTCATGGAGTCACTTTAATGGATACAAACTAATTAAGTAACCACATGGAGGATGAAAAAGGTCTTAAATCTTGTTTCATGCCAAAGACTGTAAACAGAAGGTACGGGGAGAATGTTCTTTGGTATTCCAGAAGTAATCAGAAGAAGTGTGCTGATTTTGGATTAGAATAGTTCTGTATCTCAATCAGGAGTAAACAGCGAGAAGGTTGAGGATTTTAATCGCTCGCTTGGCTGTTAGGGAGGAGAAGGTGGGGGTGGGATTTTTTTTTCTTTTAACAGAGTTGGGGGATAAAGTATTTTAAATGCTTAATTTATCTTTTATTTTTTACTTGCAATGTGCCACGGAACTTGCCAACAAACATGTGACTACTTCAAGAAGAGTCAATACGCTAGTACAAACCCCTCCCCCACCTCCCTCTCCTTTTCTAGGGGTGCCTAATTATCTGTGCTGGCCAAGCCCCTTTAGCACCCCCACACCCCCTATAACTGTTAATGAATAGACTGATGACAGGGACTCTTTAAGATGCTCCTATAATAGCAGGAATGGCTTTTGGGTGAACCTCCACTTTAAGAAGCATGGGCGGAAGTGACGTTTTGACGTCGCTTCCGCCCTGCTATGGAGACGGGTGGGGGCCATCTTGCCCTCACTCGTATCCCAGCCGAGCAGGAGAGAGGACCCGATCGCCTCCGCCGCTGCCTCCGGTAAGCGGTGGAGGGCCCTCTCCCACCGCCGATAACGGTGATCTTACGGCAAATCCGCAGCGGAGACCACTGTTAGCGTTTAAAGGACCGCTCACAGGAAAAATGGATATCTCGTTTGTGGCAGGGGCTGCTGCCATTACCGAGATATCCATCTTTACAAAAATGACATATATATACGTGAGCGGGTCCTTAAGTGGTTAATACACACACACACACCTTAAACATTCTGTTTTCAGCCCCCCTAATACTTACCTGAGCCCCCTTTAGATCCAGCGATGTTGTAGGAATGTCTTGCCTGCCCAGGACACTACCCTCCACATTGGCCCCAACAGCAGAGTGGTGCCATTGGCTCCTGCTGCTGTCAAATTCAGTCAGCCAATAAGAAGAGAAAGGGGGTAGAGGCGGGTCGCGGCTCCGTGTCTGAATAGACACCGTGAGCTGTGACTCGGCTCAGATGCCCCCATAGCAAGCTGCTTGTTGTGGGGGCACTCAACAGGAGGAAGGTGCCAGGAGCAGTGAAGAGGGACCCGGGAAGTGGAGGATCTGGGCTACTCTGTGCAAATCCACTGCACAGAACAAGCAAGTGTAACATGTTTGTTACTTTTACCTTTGAGGCTGGGTTCACACTGCAGCATGCTCCAGCTCACAGCAGGGGTCTTGTGCATCCCTGTTCACCATTTCTTGCGAGAAGCAATTAAAAAACGCACGCACGTACGTACACACACACATTCACCACATAAATTGATGTTGTAGTGGTGCCGGATCTACTTCACTTTACCTTGAAAAATCAATCCCAGGATCACTTCAAAGTTACTTTACACATTTGGGTTCACTTCTCATTTAAGTAAATTAGGCTGTTTATTTGGTACACAGAGAATTTCCAAGAAATTAACATGTCCTTAGAACAAGAATTATCTGATGTGTAAAGTGTGCCTTTATCTATGTAGCAGGTGCTGTGGTAAAGAAGGAGTTTCAGGCCATTATTCTACATGAGGGGATTGCTTATACCGCTCAATTTTGAGGCATTATTCAGTAACCTAAGGACAATATTCCAGATCAGAAAACTATAATCTCCTTAGCGATCTCTCTCAGTAAAATCTTCAAAATTACCATCTGTCTGTTTTCAACAGGATGCCATTATCATAAAGATGCACAGTATGCATATCAGAAACAGGAGAAGAGAGAAATGTGTTACTGTCATTGGATAGCAATATTTATATGCCTTAAAGCAGTATTAAAGTGGAAGTAAACCCCCCTATGGTTTTCAGCTAAGGAAGCGGCCATCTTTGCCTCTGTTTAATCTACAACTGCCATGATGCTGCACATGTGATCAGTTTAGACACCAGTCATTGGATGGTTTGACAGTTTGATTGAGAGCTTAACCAATGGGAGTGTTGCATTCCCGGCACTTGCCGGAAATTAAACTGTTTTATGGATGAGTTTACTTCCACTTTAAACCAAAAAAACAAGAGTGATTTTGCAGTTTACCAATTCTTAGATGTGGTGTTTTTTTTTTTAAGAGACCAAAATGTCTAGCAAAATTTGTGGTTATGGGGTTAAGACAAACTATTTAACACTGATAGGTCAGACAATGGTCAGCTTTTATTCGTTTATGTAAAATCTTTAATGAAAGATTTGTTACTGTAACCGCCTAAAAAGTATTAGCGGGAGTTCAACAGTACAGTATATTTCTTCGGGTATCAAACACTACCCTCTAGCCAAACTGGCAATACCAGAGTGGAGGAGACCCTTAAGACAGGAAGTTTGATTATTGGCCAGATCACTGGGTGAGAATAAAAAAAGGGGGGGGGGGAGAGCCTAAAAAAAAGAACAAATGCAGCCAACACGTTTAAGGATTGGTAAACTGCAGTATGTTTTTGCTTTTGGGTTTAAAACCACTTTGAGGCTGGGTTCACACCATTGCAAATTGGATGAGGGTTTTTTCCGTATCCAATTCCCACGACAGGAGGTTGTAACGGGCTCTCTATGGAGCCGGTTCACATGGGGCGGCTGCGGAGTGGCTTGCATAGGAGTCCTGTGTGTCTTTGGCTCAGTTTCAGGACCGCACCAGACCACTGCTGCAATTCGCGGCCGTCTGCAGTGTGAACAAAGCCTAAACCATTACATCAATTTAAGAGCGCAAATATGACATTATTCCTGCAGAGAGGAACAAAAAAAAGGAGAGAAGCACATAAAAACTGTTTATTAAGTATTATGCAAAGTGCCCTCCTTGCTTGTGGACAGTGGAAAAGGGTTGCCCCTCTGCATTAGTGGTCAGTGACAAAGTGTCCCCCCTTACAATGGTGGTTAGTAGCAAAATGCTCCCTTAACATTGGTGGTAAACGGTGGTGTCCCCAGTGGCGGTTCGTCCATAGAGGGCGCTGGAGCGCCGCCCCCTCTGGCTCTCACCGCCACTGAGTGAAATAACATAGATTCATGCATTGCACGAATCTATGTTATTTTCGCCGCTGCCGCTGTTATTCAGATGGTCGGCGCTCAATGTCCGGCCATCTGAATAACGCCAGCTGGTTGGCTGTAGGGAAATGTCTATCAAAGCCAACGGCTCTGATAGGCTTTCCCAATACAGCCATCTGGTCCTGGAAGCTTATTCACGGAGCGCACAGACTGTACGCCCCTTGAATAAGATGACAGGCGTCTCAGCCAATCACGTTGGCCGGTTCTGGCTACCTGTAACCTGATTGGCTGAGACGCCTGTCAGTCATCGAGGGCGGGAGAAGACATCGTGGGACGTGGATGCCTGACTCCAGTAAAGGTAAGTGCCGGGCGAGGGGGGGGGGGGGGGGGGAGAACGCAATTTACAGGGCACAGCGGCGACCATTAAAGGGCACAGTGGTGACAATGGATGGCACAGTGGCTGCGTTTAATGGCATGGCACAGTGGTGACAATGGATGGCACAGTGGTGACAATGGATGGCACAGGGGCTGCGTTGCATGGCACAGTGGTGACAATGTATGGCACAGTGGCTGCGTTTAATGGCATGGCACAGTGGTGACAATGTATGGCACAGTGGCTGCGTTTAATGGCATGGCACAGTGGTGACAATGGATGGCACAGTGACTGCGTTTAATGGCATGGCACAGTGGTGCGAATTGATGGCACAGTGACTGCATTTGATGGCATGGCACAGTGACTGCGTTTAATGGCATGGCACAGTGGTGCGAATTGATGGCACAGTGGTGCGAATTGATGGCACAGTGATGGCATGGCACAGTGACTGCGTATTGATGGCACAGTGGCTGCATTTGATGGCATGTAACAGTGGCTGCGTTTGGGCACAGTGAGACTGCAATTTTTTTTTTTCCTTTGCGCCCCCCCAAAAATTTTGAGCACCAGCCGCCACTGGGTGTCCCCCTTACCCTCGGCCAGTGAAAAAGTATCGCCCCTTGCATTGGTGGTCAGTGGAAAAGTGTCCCCTTTACACTGGAGGTCAGTGGAAATATGCCCTACCTTGGTGGTGAGAGAAAAAAAAAAAAGTGTCCCCTTACATTGGTGATCAGTGGAGGATTGCCCTGTGACACTGGCAGTCAGTGGGTAGCATGACCTAACACTGCTGGTCAGTGGGTGAAATACCCCAATCAGGGCTCAAGTCCTGCGGGAACGGAGTTCCTGCACTTTTTTCACAGCAGGAACTCAGTTCCCTTTGCAGGACTAGAGCAGCCGAGCCGCCCGAGCCAATCCTTCACTAAGCGGCGATGCCCAGCTCCAGTCACTGTCAGGGGCAGGCGAACCTTAGTAATCCTTTATGTTACTGTCCGCTTCCTGTATATGGATTCATCGGGTAGTGTGCGGGTATTCTGTCACTTCCTCAATGCCGCAATGTCTCCTGGGAGCTTTTGTCATTGTTCCCAGGAGACATTGCGGAGGTCTGCCGCGAGTTATCGCGGGATTTAGAAAGAACTTGCGGTTTAGTAATTATGCATATGAGCGTATCATTTTTATTTATTTTTGGTGGGGGAGTGGATCTTGGGTGGGATTCCCACACTTTTTTCCCCAGGACTTGACCCCTGACCCCAATACATTGGCTGTTAGTGGGAAGAGTGCCCTCCTTACAGGCAGCTAAAAATATGATTGTGTCAGTAGTTATTTCTGAGAGGATGGTTCACGCTGCTGGCTCCGTTAAGTGAAAATGATGCCAAAATGATACAGGCAGGGCATTGAACCTCCTGCATGCTCTGAAGGAAACCTGGTTGTAAAAGTCTGGTCCAAAGAAAACCTGTCAAAGCAGAAGTTTATAAGCTGCCATTCCTGGCCTCCTTCTTAAAAAAAGCTAACTGCCTTGTTTTGAATGGTTTTTGGGCTTCTAAATTATAGACCCAGAACAAGTATGCAACCAGTAAAAAAAAAAAAAAAAAAAAAAAAAAAATGAATTTCTTATCCCTACGTTTGATAACTGTCAGCACTAGTCTTATTCTCTCGTTTCACTAAAATCAATGAGGTATCACCTTTTTCATTTTCAGGGGAGCAGCTCTATTCTAATTTATATTTTATAATCTATATGTTCCACATCTATCAATTTTTGGCGCGAAAATATATCTTCAAAACTAGTCTTATATCGAAAGAAACAATAGCAACTTTCTGAAAAAAATCCCCAACGCTATAGAAATCATTAGCCATCCTGAGGAACAATAAGTTTTCTTTATCTTTAGAGCAGAGAAAGGAGGGGTGATTTTGGTGTTGCAACTGCTGAACAGAGCAAGAAGCAAAGCACTATGAGCAAAGTGCAGTACCAACGCCAACCAATCAGAATTTGTCTTGCTCTGGTCCAACTTCAGTAAAGCGATCTCTGACTGATATGCAATTTACATTGTACTTAAAGTGTAAGTTCACCTTCACATAAAAATCTGTAAGGTGAACTTACACAGGATGCCCTCCTCATCCCTCCCAAGTCCCGCAGCGATCTCCCGTTCTGAGCCCTGGTATAGCCGCTTCACGAGTCTGGGGCTTTAAAATCCCCTCGGCATTCATGAGTCTTCTTCCCCGCCGACAGGAAGGGCTACACGGGTTCTGATCGGTCAGCGCCGCCCACGTGACAGTGCCGACCAATTAGAATGCTCTGAAACATCCCTCCTGACTGGGTACATTTTGGAGATTCAGCTGCAGGGATTTCTAAGCACTGAACCCCTAAAACGGTTATATCGGGGCTCAGAATAAGAAGATCCAGGTCAGCAGGACTGGGGGGGGGGTCCTGTGTAAGTTCACCTTACAGATTTTTACAGTTTATTGAAAAATCCACATTACGACATGCGCACCCAGCTGTAAAGCCGCAAGCTGTCACAGCCAGGTGCCCACAGTTGAAATGCTGGCGCCAGAGAGAAGAGAGGGAGATGATGGACAGTTCAGGTGAGCAAATCACTGGATCGTGGGACAGGGGAGTGTGCGTTTATGAAAAGTCAGCAGTTACACTTTTTGTAGCTGCTGACTTTTAATAAAACACAAGAACGACTAGAGCTCCTCTTTACATAGAACCTGAAAATAGAAAACGCAGCCTCTGCCACTTCTAACTAAAGGTGAACTGCATCCAGCCTTACCTTAAGACCCGGTTCAAACTGGGGCGACACGACAAGCGGCTCAGCCGCCTGACGTGTCGTGTCCCATTCAATGCAATGGAACCGTTCTAATAGGAGTGACGCAAGTCACTCCGACTTAGAAAAAGGTTCCTGTACGACTTTGGGGGCGGCTCAGGCAACCTGCATTGACTTCTATACAGAAGTCGTTTTGCAAATCGCCTCTGAAGTCGTCCTCAGGACGACTTGCAGAGTCGCCCCCGAAGTCGTGCCGCTGCTGTGTGAACCGACTCTCAGTTTATTTAAATTTCAGTTCTTTCAAATATGGGAGGTTCAGCTTCACCTAGGGTGTTGTGCGTAACATACAATCTGCGTGGCACTCGATCTAATGCTGCGGTCTGCTTGGAGGCCATCAATGGTCACCTGCTCCACCTTCTCAACCTCTCTCGGGAAATTCTTTTATCCTCCAACTTCACACCATCCCACAATTATGGGTACGTAACGGTATTAAAACTTTGGCAGAGATCATACCTTCGGGAACTCTTCTGCCTTTCGTACAGCTTGCCGAGCACTTTAACTTTCCACTGTTAATACAATTTCGTTACGGCCAACTGTGAGTGACCAGAACTCAGCTAAGCTGGAGCAAGTGTGGGAGATGTGGAGAGACGACATTCCCTCCTTAGATGGGAAGAGCTGGGATGAGTGCTTGGAGGGTGGCCCTAAACTGATCATCTCTTCCAGAGATAAGTTGATTCAAGTCAACTTATTGCATAGTGTTCTACACTCCTGTGCGACTCCAAAGGATGTACCCGACACACAATCCACAATGTCCTCGGTGTCGAGCTCTAGGGTCCTTACACACGTTATGGTCTTGCCAAAATATTGCAAAATTCTGGTTGGAATTTTTTTTTTTTTTGAGAAATCTTTTTTATTGCATTTTTGAACAATAAACAACACCAAAGCAAACAAAAAAAAGAAAAAAGGGGGAAAATCACAACAACTGGTATATAGACAGCATGTCAGCTAGTGCTTAACAAGTCTCCGTATTTATAGCATGTAATCTGAACAACTCATGGCATGTACATGTGCACTTGAGACACATTTTGATATCCAGTACGCCAGACATCTCCTCCATCACCAGAAACTGGTTGGAATTATTTTAAGTAATTAATCTTAGGCGGCACTTATGGCTTCCCCAGAGCTGGCACTTCTAGGTATCCATAAGACCCCTTTCACATTGAGGAGTTTTTCAGGCGGGACAGCGCTAAAAATAGCGCTGCTATCCCGCCTGAAAAACTCCTTCACTGCAGACTCAATGTGAAAGCCTGAGGGCTTTCACACTGAGGCGATGCCCTGGCGGGAAACAAAAAAAATTCCTGTCAGCAGCATCTTTGGAGCGGTGAGAGGAGCGGCATGTATACCGCTCCCTTACCGTTCCTTCCCATTGAAAACAATGGGAAACCGCTGCAATACCGCCGGCAATGCGCCTCTATAGAGGCGCATTGCGGGCATTATTAACCCTTTATCAGCCGCTAGCGGGGGTTAATATCGCACCGCTAGCGGCTGATTCCCGTGGCAATCCCGGCGGTATAGCGCCGCTATTTTTAGCGGCGTTATACCACCACTGCGGCTGAAAGGGGCCTAAGGATGAGCAGAGGCCCTACCATACCAAGGGGGGAGGGGGCAAGCAAGAGTGTCAGGACGCTCTCTACTTTGCAGATAGAGAAAGGAGCTGTGTGTTAGTGGGCGTCCTGACACTCCTGCTCGCCCCCTCAAGAGGCTTTTTCCACACCAGGGAGAAAGTGTTGCATTACTGTGTGGAGTTACAGACAGAAGAACAGGAAGTGAGGATTTCTCAGAAGAAATAAGGACATTTAAAAGCAAAATGGAAGGATGAGGTAAGTGAAGGAGGACTGCACTAAGGTAAAGGAAGCTATTTAGGGAAAAATATTTTTTAAGATCAAAAACCTTCTGCCTTTACAATAACTTTAACCATATGTAAGATGTTCCATATTACAAGCATTCTCAAATCGGGAGTATTGCTTGCAAGAATTAAGGTATGTGCTGTCACTTGCCAAGTGCCTTTGCTCTTTGGAACACGTATTGGATAGGTTAAAAAAACTTGTACCCCCAACCCATCAGCCATTTCCTCACCCTTCTATTAACACAAAAAGCTAAATTTGGCATGGACCCAAATGTAGCCAGAGACAAAGGTAAATTGATTGTATGCGAATATCCAAATGCCCATGTAGGACTATAGATGGCCTTATTTTAGCACTGAGACTTCGATACAGAGGCTGTCATAGCCAGGCAGCATATGATAATTATGGATACCTCCTGTGACCTGGTGACTGTGGAGTAATAAGTGCATGTATAGTAATTTAAGTTCTGTATTTATAAGTTATAGAAAGTACACCTATAGCATTTTTTTCTGTATGCTACTTACTGACAAATCTAGAGCTGTGTCGGCCTAAACATAAGCTTGCAAATTGGATACTGTATATTACAATTTATGGATGCGTCATGCCTTTATCCCATTGCTAAATTCTTCCCTGGGGCTTCAGTGCAAAGGGTTTCTTATTACCAGCCAGTAGGAACCTGTACTGGACTGAGCACAGCTGATCAAGACACCTCTAACTAACACCACCTACACCAATTGTCATTTGCATTGCCATTTGCAGTAGATATGCAAATAATAGCATACAGCCCTGGTTCACATCGATGCTACCTTGAAATCGTGCCACTTCACTTGAAGTTGCACGATTTTAAAGTAGCAAGGTCAGCGCGATTTCAGCTGTTACTTGATAGACATCTGTGTGGCTTCATACACAGATGTCTATTGAAATCGCAATTGAAATCAGCAAAAGTAGTGCAGGAACTACTTTTGCAAAATTGGTGTGGCACCGATTGGAACAGTGTCATTGCCCCCAATAGGCTGCGACTTATCATGCGATTTGATCTCTCAAATCGCTCCAATGTGAACCTAGGCACAATGATAGATAGTAGGGTTGTCCCGATACCACTTTTTTAGGACTGAGTACAAGTACCGATACTTTTTTTCAAGTACTCGCCGATACCGAATACCGATACTTTTTTTTAAATGTGTCCCCAAATGCAGCCATGTCCCCCCACAGATGCAGCCATGTCCCCCCACAGATGCAGTCATGTCCCCCCACAGATGCAGCCATGTCCCCCCACAGATGCAGCCATGTCCCCCCCCCATATCCAGCCATGTCCCCCTTACCTACATGCTGGCGTGGCGCGCCGCTTGGTTAATACAGGCGGGGAACATTACAGCTTTAATTTGAATAGCTGTAGTCTTTCGCGCTGCGTATAGACACTCCCCCTTGCTCAGGATTGGACAGTTCACCCGAGCAAGGGGGAGTGTCTATACGCGGTGCGGCGGAAAACACTACAGCTATTCAAATGAAAGCTGTAATGTTCCCTGCCCGTATTACCCAAGCGGCGGCGGGGCGGGGGAAGTATTCTATTTAGGTATCGGGGGTATTTGCGGGAGTACAAGTACTCCGCAAATACTCAGAATCGGTCCCGATACCGATACTAGTATCGGGACAACCCTAATAGATAGTAGGCCAAAAACACACCTGTACAATTGTGGGTAAAGAGGAACTGAATCAAATGAAACCTTAGCAACCAATCAGGTTTTAGCTTCTGTATATTGGGCTGAAAAATCATTGAACCTAGCATACATCTGGCTGCAATAAAACGACAGCGGATTTTAAATCAGACTCTTGAAGTTCCTAAGGCTGGCCATACATTATACAATTGTATTGTACAACTTTCCTTTAGATTTACCAAAACCATATAATAGGAGGTCACACCTAAACATGTTTAATTTGTATGTAATCAGGCAGGCCCTTGTAGTACATAGTTGAAGGTAAATCTAAAGAAAAATGAATAAGAAAATTGCATGGTGTATGGTCAGCTTTAGGAATAGAGGCCATTTACAGAGTATAAAGAACGTTAAATAATAAGGCAAACCTGTGTTTACTTTAAATACGCAGTCATACGTGCAGGATGCATACAGGTCGCATGGCTTATTTACTAAGCTCGCTGGATGTTCACTTTGCTGAAAAGCTTTTACTCTTTTATTAAAATCACCCAATTGGAATGGCCAAAATGGGGCTCATGCATGAAAAGCTGCTGTAATAACAAAAAATATATAATAAACAAAAATAAAAAAAAATGGTAATGCCCAGAAGAAGCTACTTAGCAGTTTTAAACATGAAACAAATATTCTGATTGGTTGCTACGAGCAACAAGATTCTATGCACACTTCACATACATCAGGTCTAAGTTGTGTTTATCACCAGCAAAATGTCATGCATAAAAATGATTAACAGGACTATAATAATACTATACTAGAATATCAAGTATAGTTAATGTAATATATTTATCCACAATGAAATAATAATGTCACCATTGCAAATGTTGTTACATAATACAGATCCTAGATTGGCATGTCATTAAGAATAACATGTATTTAGCTCACCTTATTAGAGCCCTGGGTGATAAGGCATTGGCATACTCCAGTGCACTCTGCATCCTTCTCTGTGTGCTAAAACATCCAAGATGAGAGAGCAGGGAGGTAACCTTTCCCCTACTTCCACTGCTGAAAGCCTGTCTCCTCCCCCTTCCCCATCACACACACATAAACACACCCTGGGCTCCTCTTGTGCAGCAGCTGATTCATTCACAGCTCCTATATGTCACTCTTAACCATCGCCATTCATAGCAGGAATTCATCACCGAGTTGCCAAGTTATTGAAAAGAGAGGAATGTCATCATCTAGCGTGGTTGGCCTTTAGCCCTGGTTCGCATTGGTACAATTTGACATGCGATTTGGCATGTCAAATTGGCGGAAATTACCGATAATGGCACCGTCCTAATCGGTGCGGCGCTGCGCCGATTTCAAAAAGTCGTTTCTGTACTAGTTATTGCGATTTCGGGCTGCGATTTACATTGACATCTGTGGATTCTGTGCAGAAACCCACGCAGGTGTCTGAAATCGCAGCAGAAATCGGGACTGACAAGAGGGAGTGAAATTGTGCGAGTTCAGCGCGGCTTCGTTCCCACAGCTCAGTGTGAACCTGGGCTTAGGCCTGATTCACACTTATGCAGGTTTCAGTTTGCATATTCCAGGTGCATTTTGTGTTTTTCAAAACATGCTTTTCATCCATTGAAGTCTATGAAAACATTTCCTGGCCCTTTTCATAAAATGCACATATGTGATCTACATCCATAGAAAAACATGTTTAATGGATTATAGTCATAGGGCCAGATCCACAAAGAAGTTACGATGGCGTATCTATTGATACGCCGAGTAACTTCTAGGTTGCTCCGGCGTATCTTTGTTTTGTATCCACAAAACAAGATACGCCTGAAGCTGGGCTAGATCCGACTGGCGTACGTCTTAGTACGCCTTCGGATCTAAGGTGCATATTTACGCTGGCCGCTAGGTGGCGCTTCTGTCGATTTCCGCTACGAGTATGCAAATTAGCTAGATACGCCAATCCACAAACGTACGTCCGGCCGGCACATTTTTTTACGTCGTTTCCGTAAGGCTTTTTTCAGCGGAAAGTTACCCCTGCTATATGAGGCGTAGCCAATGTTAAGTATGGACGTCGGGCCAGCGTAGAATTTTCCGTTGTTTACGTCGTTTGCGTAAAACGTTTGCAAATAGGGCTTTGCGTAGAATTACGTTCACGTCGAAAGCATTGGCTTGTTGCGGGTTAATTTGGAGCATGCGCACTGGGATACCCCCACGGACGGCGCATGCGCCGTTCAGAAAAAACATCATTTACGTCGGGTCAAGACGTATTAACATAAAACATGCGCCCTTATGCCGACACATTTACACTACGCCGCCGTAACTTACGGCGCAAATTCTTTGTGGATACGGGAAATACGCTGTAAGTTACGGCGGCGTAGTGTATCTGAGATACGCTACGCCGGACGTAAAAATGCACGGCGCTACGTGGATCTGGCCCATAGTGTGTTTCTGCAAACCTGAAAACGCACTTAAAAATGCATAGGTGTGAACCAGTCCTAAAGGATGCCTGCAGACTTCAGTCAGGGGATGCAAAGAAAAGTTTGTTAATAAAATGCCTGTAGAAGAAAAGTGACGTATTTCACAATCAACGTGTTGAAAAATACTGACTGCTTATTCAGAGTAACGGTAATCTGCGATTGCCCTCTGCGGTGGTTCCATGGGATCGCAGGAAATATTGAGAAAAAATAATTCAGCTCAGCCACTAAGGCTCAAGCTGTACAATATATTAAGCTCACTTTTAACTGTCCCCTTTCAAACTGAAAGGGACCCACCACATAAAAAGGTTGCGATGAGAGGGGAACGGGCGGGGAGCTTCTCTGGCGACTGGCAAATAAATTCTGGCTTCCCCCTTAAAAAGGGTCTCAAATGGTTCTGCAAGCTTCTATTATGGTCATCTGACCCTGTTTGACCTATCACAGAGGACCTTTATGCCCTGTACACACGATCAGTCAATCCGATGAGAACGGTCTGATGGATTTTTCCATCAGTTAACCGATGAAGCTGACTGATGGTCAGTCGTGCCTACACACCATCAGTTAAAAAAACGATCGTGTCAGAACGCGGTGACGTAAAACACAACGACGTGCTGAAAAAAATGAAGTTCAATGCTTCCAAGCATGTGTCGACTTGATTCTGAGCATGCGTGGATTTTTAACCGATGGACGTGCCTACAAAAGATCGTTTTTTTTTCTATCGGTTAGGAATCCATCGGTTAATTTTAAAACAAGTTTCACATTTTTTAACCGATGGATAAATAACTGATGGGGCCCACACACGATCGGTTTGGTCTGATGAAAACGGTCCATCAGACCGGTCTCATCGGATTGACCGATCGCGTGTACGCGGCATTAGAGTTCCAGAAGGTTCTCTAACCAGCTGACCTTCCTTGACCTATCACAAGCCCCTTCTTGAACTTGTATCAATGGGTAACTTCCACCGCCATGATCTCATGGGGGAAGGGGGCCTAGAAATAGGCATACCCCTTCTTCTACCCATTCTCCAATCTCTACACCGCTGCTGTGTTCTGTACTGATGTAGGAAGGTCAACAACCCTAGCTGATAAAATTGCTATCTTACATTAAAGATGTGTGTCCAACACGTCTGGTAAGAGTATCCATTTCTTACATGTCTTGGCTATCTCTGGATTGTATGGTGGACCCACCAGTGAGCTTTCAAACTTCTGAAATAATGCGACTCACCTCACATGCTTCAGCATAGTCGCACAACGGGACTTTTCTGCTCATTGGCCATATGGGATGTCATCCCGCTATTGTGTGTTGAACTATCTCACATATATCTGTGGTTAATCCGGACTTGTACCACCCTGTTCGGTCCATTGTGATACACTCATATGCCCACAATTATGTAGTAATGGTTATATTTTTCACTAATTATTGCTGTTATTAGTTGTTTCAGTTTATTTATACACACAAGGTGACATTTATTATCATTAGGGACACTAACAGGGGTTTACTGCTAAAATGACTGCCCTCGACCTGACCTTCATAGTGTTACGAAGCCACTTCAATTTATAGGTGATACTCGAAAAATGTGAATATCGTGCATAAGTTCATTTATTTCACTAATGCAACTTAAAAAGGTGAAACTAATATATGAGATAGACTCATTACATGCAAGATAGTTCAAGCCGTGATTTGTCAATCAAGCACCAGGTTTTGGTGCTTTTGGCAGTGTGGGCAGGTGCCACGTCCTGCTGTTAAATGAAGTCAGCATCCCCATAGAGCTCGTCTGCGGAAGGAAGCATGAAGTGCTCTAAAATCTCCTGGTAGATGGCTATGGTGACCCTGGACTTAATAAAGCACAGTGGACCAACACCAGCAGATGACATGGCTCCCCAAATCAACACAGACTGTGGAAACTTCATACTGAACTTCAAGCATCTTGCAGTGTGTGCCTCTCCATTCTTCCTCCATACTCTGGGTTCTTGGTTTCCAAATGAGATACAAAATTTGCTCTCATCAGAAAAGAGGACTTTGGACCACTGAGCAACAGACCAGGTCTGTTTTTCTTTAGCCCAGGCAAGACGCTTCTGACGTCCTTATGGAGGGTGTCAATGATGGTTTTCTGCACAACTGTCAGGTCAGCAGTCTTTCCCATGATTGTGATTCCTACTGAACCAGATTGAAAGACCATTTAAAGCATGGGTTTTCAAACTACGGCCCTCCAGTTGTTCAGGAACTACAATTCCCATCATGCCTAGTCATGTCTGTGAATGTCAGTGTGTTACAATGCCTCATGGGAAGTGTAGTTCCACCACAGCTGGAGGGCCGTAGTTTGAAGATCCCTGATTTAAAGGCTCAGGGACCCTTTGCCAGTTGTTATGATTTAATTAGCTGATTAGAGTGGGACACGTTGAGTCTAGAATATTGCACCTTTTCACAATATTCAAATTTTCTGAGATTGTGGATTTGGGGTTTTCATGATCTGTAAGCCATAATCATCACAATTATGACAAATCACGGCTTGAACTATCTTGCTTTACATGTAATGAGTCTTTCTTATATATTAGTTTCACCTTTTAAGTTAGTGAAATAAATGAACTTTTGCACAATATTAAAATTTTTGGAGTATAACCTGTATATGTGTCTATATGTAGCCAAATAACAGAAACAAAAGTCCATGAAAGTCACAAAATATTAGTGCCAAAAAAATGAGGCAGAGGTTGGTGGCAGTAGGGCAGTGAAGGGTGTTGGTAGTTGTTCATTTTTATTATTTTATTTTCTACAATATTTTTTTACAGGAGCCCCGTTGGGGGGCTTTGGTGAAATATCTGGGGTCTAAACAGAAGTCTGATGTCTCACTTTTAAAAAAACAAAAGGGACTGAGGGTAGAGATTCCCTAGTCCCTTTCTCTAAAGCCTCAGATGCACTGGACAGTGAATGAATAGGAAGTACTCTGGTCTGAGTGACTTCCTGTTCATTTACAAATGGAAGCATAGTAAAATACAGTTTACTATGCTTCAGTTATGAACAGATGCAGTAGCGATTAGTATCAATCACATACTGTGTTCATTCAGAAAAATAAGGGGCTGGTAAATTACCTGTTTACTGTCTAGTTTCTCTGCTTTCTCTCCTGAAACATCCCCACAGCAGCTAGGGGGAGATGAGAGGAGGGAAGGCAGCTGCGCTGCAGGGTGTCGGGCAGCAGAACAAAAAGAAACAGGAGGAGCGGCAAAGGCACTGAATGCCGGCAGGAGAGGAGAGGTGGCTTTCAGCGGCTGCAAGAGGAAAGGGTATTGATACCAGTAAATGCTGCCACAACTACCCCACCTGTCCTTGTTCCAGGGGTTGACAAGGAAGGATCGCAGTCTACCCATCACCTACCTGCGATCGCGGGTTGCCGATCTCTGCCCTAGACCAGGGTTTCGCAACTTTTTTTTTTACCAGTAATGGCTCGTTTTACATCCTGGCGAAACCAGGAATGACAAAATCCTCATCGCTTCCATATACTATAGAGATAGTTGGGGTCTGAAGAACTTTCCTCATGCAGAAAAGCTCAGGAAAGCTGCTGGATTAAATCTGGTGCGCTGATCCCGGAGCTCCCCCCCGCCTCTCTTGTCCCTCCTGAGTGATGTCACACAAGCACCTGGGATGGACAGGAGGGGAGGGATGGCACAGGACTGTGATGCATGTCGTTTCCCTCTGTGGCTCTGCAGCTTGACTGTCAGCTATGTGGGAATGCAATCTACCCATCACCTGCTTATAATGGATAGGTAGATCAAGGCAGACACCCTGGGGAACTCTTCTGCTGAATCCTGTGGACTGAGCCTGTATTGGTTGTTGGAGTGTATGGAACTGTCCATGTAACTGGCAGCCTATGTACAAGTAGGGGAGGTAAAGAACAACAGATAAAATTAGAGGTGGGAGTCCAGAAGACCAAGGGGAGGCTGGCAGAGGGGAAGGAAGATGTCGAGAGCCCCTTATATTGCCGATCATAGTGGGAGCCTTGCAGACCTCTCGGTTGGAAGTGGGGCATGGGCATATTGAATTTCATAGGGTCCACACAGCGATGAACCTTCATAAAGGTATTTTCTATTAGTAAAGAACAAAGTCCTAAACATTTTCTGAGGTTTACACAATGGTAACATAAAAACAGAATGGGACTTACACCATGCACTGCTACATTGATGATCAAATTTAACAAGTGTGGGCAATACAGCTAAGAGGTCCCTGATGACGTCATGCGACGAAACACATAGGGTGAGGCTGGGAAAGCTGCTAAGTACTCATCTGCAATGAGCCATGGCCATTTTGGAACCTGGCATACAGAGGTTTATGTGCAATAGAGTGCTGTATATGCTACTCCTTCTGTGAGTGTATAGGCTTAATAAATGTTCCTATTTTAAACTGATCTTCACTAAAGACAGCATCTTTCTTTCTGTCACCTAATGTGGTGTTTGCCTGCAGATCTCGGCTATACTTGCAAGTGTTGTCAAGTGCGGAGTTGGATAAGACAAGCTACTCTGAGGTGCCATACTTACCTGCAGGCTTGGAGGTGTGTTAAGATGGTGTGAGAGGCCCTTGGGAGTAATACAAGTGCAGTTTGACCACTCTGGTAAGCCTCTGCTTGCTTCACAAGGGTGTTTTTTTTTTTTTTGGTGTGTGTGTGTGTGTATGCGCTATCTGGGAACAAGAGGCTTTCTATTATTTATCCCTTGTCAAATTTTGGCAGATCACCCCTCTTTTCATTAGTTCCATGACTTTCTAATGCTATCTTATGAACTTTAGGCATTCTCTTTTCAGGCATTTCATGCCCTTTGTTTATTACATTTAAAGTTCATGTATGTTTTGCAGTTATTTTCTGCACTGGTTTGTACATTTGAAGTTTAAAACGAATTCGAATAATATTTTTAAGTACTTGTAGTTTAAATTTGTATTGAAATTAAATTTATTATGATAGGGATTTTTACACTTTAAAGCGGGAGTTCAACCATTTCTTTTTTTTTTTTTTTTTTTCCTTAGCTTCCTGCTCGTTCGGTCTAGGGGAATCGGCTATTTGTATTAAAATATGATCCGTACTTACCCGTTTTCGAGCTGCATCTTCTTCCGTCGCTTCCGGGTATGGGTCTTCGGGAGCGGGCGTTCCTTCTTGAGTGACAGCCTTCCGAGAGGCTTCCGACGGTCGCATCCATCGCGTCACTCATAGCCGAAAGAAGCCGAACGTCGGTGCGGCTCTATACTGCGCCTGCGCACCGACGTTCGGCTTCTTTCGGAAAATCGTGACGCGATGGATGCGACCGTCGGAAGCCTCTCGGAAGACTGTCAATCAAGAAGGAACGCCCATTCCCGCAGCCCATACCCGGAAGCGACGGAGAGGATGCATCTCGTAAACAGGTAAGTAATGCTCATATTTTAAAACAAATAGCCGATTCCCCTAGTAAAAACGAGCAGGAATCTAAGCCTAAAAAATGCCCTCTAAGGGTGAACCACCGCTTTAATGTGTTTATTAATTTGTATCCAATATTTGCACTTTATTATTTTTTTGTCTCCATAGAGGGTGTGCTTCACTGGGACAATTGAATTGAATTGTTTGTGCTTCACATATATGTGTAATGTCCTATCTGGACTAGTATTACACTTCTTGCTGTACACGGTTTCACTACTTAAGTAAATTTTTAGCGCAGATTATTCATATATACTGTATTCTATATTTGTGGGGATTGTGATATATTTTGCACTTTAAGGTGTTTTTTTACATAAAAATGTTTTTAGCGTTGCATGCTCTGATTTTCCAATAGATGCACATTCCCAAATAGTGCAGGGCCAAGAGAAATGGGTGTTCAAAATCAGCATACCCACAGCCCTCAAATAATCGCATCCTATCTAAAATACATACTGTACATGCCCATATATGCAATGGTTATTTGCAAACGGTCCCTTCCACACGGGGACGGATCCGTCAGTGGCATCCGCCAGCTCAGCGGGAGATCTCTCCGTTGATCTCCGCTGAGCCAGCGGACGACAGGTCCCTCTCTGCTCACTGAGCGGGGAGGGGCTTGTCGAGCGCCACCGCTTGTCTATAGAGAGATCAGACGAAAACGGACAGCATGCCCGTTTTCATCAGATCTCACCCGAATCTGTCTGATTTTAGCAGATCAGATGTCAGCAGACATGGTCGCCGCTGACATCCGATGCTCCATAGACAAGCATGGATCGCCCGTTCAGGTCCGCCGAATAAACTGAAAGGCGGACCTGAACGGTCCCCCCATGTGAAAGGGCTTAAATGGCTCTTTCACACAAGAGTTAAAAGAAGGTGGTTGGGTCATGTTTTTACAGCTTCCCAACCAACACTGATAAATCCAACAATGTCCCAGAGACCTCCCAACTGCCCAAAGTGCCCTCCAGTCTCCCACTATACCCTATCAAAGACCGCAGCCTCCATTGACCGAATACCCTACAGTTGCCCCCAGCCCTCTCCAGAACTATATCTTATCAGTACATAAACACTGGGTTATTTCTAGGCAGTTCAGGTTGGAGGCTTTTTCTGGAACCCCCCAAAAAAAAAAAAATGCGTTTAGAGGCATTTCAAGTGCTAAACGCAGCAACTCACATTTAGCTGCGATTCATTTACAGACTTTAATTTTAACCCAAGCATTTTTGTTTCAAACGCTTCTAGATGCAAACGCGGCTAAACGGCAGTTTTTAGATGCCAGTTTCTAGCTGTCAAGTTAAATCGTTCAGGAGAGGTTGCACAACGTCCCGTGTACATGAAGCCTTATTGTACAAATGTAATTTTTTGGAGCTTAAAATAATTTACTAGGCCCTGATGCTCTTTCTAGTCACATTTAGTGTAAATAACTGAGAATTCGTTATGTGCAAACCTTTTTTTTTTTTTTTTTCAAATGTCATTTGTTGAATGGTATTAAATGTTC
The DNA here is from genome assembly GCF_905171775.1 of Rana temporaria. Taxonomy (NCBI): domain Eukaryota; kingdom Metazoa; phylum Chordata; class Amphibia; order Anura; family Ranidae; genus Rana; species Rana temporaria. The sequence continues at coordinate 288,455,334 of NC_053493.1, forward strand.
TTAGTTTAATTTCTAATGTTTTTCACCAACATTCTCTCAGATGAATACAGTCATAAACTAGGGCAGACTAGCCTCAGCCCAGGCCAGAAATACAATGTAGCAGTAGTGCTAAATTCAGGTCAGTTTTATAATGAAGCAGACTTTTTATTCTTGTGGTGTCAGACCGATTGTGGATTTTATTTTTATTCTAGAACACTATGTACCACTGTATAGAGCAGTGCCAGAGTCCATAGGCTTCTAGCAACTTGGTGCTCTGCTATATGCAAAGAACATCCATGAGAAAGCCTTATTGTCTGTCAAACTTTGCTGACTCTTTTGTTTGCTTGGTTAAAAAAAACTAATCATCACATTTCTTGGTGTCTGGAAATTAAAGCGTCTGTGTCACCCACATACATACTGCTTATTACTATGAAAATGATTTAACTGTTCACCCTAAATGAAAATGGCACTGAATTCAGTTTAGCTTTTTAGGGCCAGATCCACGTAGATAGGCGTAAATATAAGCAGGTGTATCGTAGTTACGCTACGCCGCCGCAACTCAGAGAGGCAAGTGCTGTATTCACAAAGCACTTGCGTTAAAAGTTACGGCGGCGTAGCGTAAATGTGCCGGCGTAAGCGCGCCTAAATCAAATGAGGAACAGGGGGGCGTGTTTTATGTAAACTAAGCATGACCCCACATAAATGACGCTTTTTTCGAATGGCGCATGCTCAGTATCACGTCAAATTTTCAAATTAAATTACGCCCGCTCAATGCCTAGCCGACGTGAACGTAACTTACGCAAAGCCCTATTCGCGAACGTTTGATGTAAACGACGGAAAATTCGACACTGTCCCGACATCCATACTTAACATTGCGTACGCCTCATGAGGCAGGGATAACGTTGCGCCGAAAAAAGCCTTACGTATTATATATATAAAAAAAAAAAATGCACCGGGCGGACGTACGTTCTGAGAATCGGCGTATCTAGCTAATTTGCATACTCTACGCGGAAATCAACGGAAGCGCTACCTAGCGGCCAGCGTAAATATGCACCTAAGATCCGACGGCGTACTAAGACGTACGTCAGTCGGATCTAGCCCACATTCAGGCGTATCTTGTTTTGTGGATACAAAACAAAGATACGCCGCCAAATCCTAGAAGTTACGCGGCGTATCAATAGATACGCCGACGTAACTTCTTTGTGGATCTGGCCCTTAGTGTATAAAACTATACATGGATCGAAATTCAGCTGGTCCCGTTTAAGGCCGGAATCACACTAGTGCGTTGCTTTTTTGAGCTGCGTTGTCGTTGCAAATTTCTATAGAGGGTGTTCTGCAGACCAACTGCGGTTTAGCTGCAGATCAGGTGCAAATTTGGAGACCTGGGAGAAGTTCCGGGTGAGAGGAGAGTGGGGGAGAATTGTATTGAGCTGAATGAGAGAAATTCCTGCAGAGAACTGAACACATGTGCGAATTAGATGCGTACCCATAGAAGATAATGGGACTGAATTCGCACCTGAGCCGCACCGCAAGACATAAAAACCGCATGCGGTTTGGAGGCAATAAGCAGTGCGGATGCATCGCACATATGTGAACCAGCCTCATTGAAAACAATGTATTTTGAAATGTCCTGCGAATTAGATGCGGTTTAAACCGCACTCAATTCGCATAGGTGTGAACCTGGCCTCAAAAATAAAAATAAAAAAAAAGGACCAAATTTGGATCAATATATGGGCAGACTTGTTGTATAAAAAAAAAAAAAAAGAGTCGATATTTTTTCCCCCAGCCCAATCAGCATTGGCGGCAGCAATGAACAGTGCATTTGGACGATGGGGCAGTCTCCCTGCTGTCAGAATACAATAAGTCAGGGGGAGAATTCTCCCATCCAGATAGAGGGTGCGGATATGGATAGAGTGCCGCCGCCCCCCCATTTAGCTTGCTGATTGAAGGGAAAATAAAAAAAATATTAAAAATAAACTAGTCTATATGGGCTGCTTAAACCTTACCAATGAGAAAAACCATCATTAACCCTGACCTCTAAATTAACCAGGATTTTTACAGGTAAATTAAATGGCAATAAAATTACAGATTATACATCTGTGGCAGCTTATAGAGCACAGTGGGGGTTATTTACGAAAGGCAAATCCACTTTGCACTGAAAGTACACTTGGAAGTGCAGTCGCTGTAGATCTAAGAGGGACATGCAAAGGACATTAAAAACAGCATTTTTGCTTGCACATGATAAAATCAGCAGAACTTCCCCTTAGATCTACAGTGACTGCACTTTCAAGTGCGCTTGCAGTACAAAGTGGATTTGCTTTTCATAAATAACCCCCAGTGTGTGTATCAAGTACCAGAGCTAGTAAACTGCACACATATTAACACGTTTTAAACGCAAACAGTTATTGTCACACCTCTGAGGAATCAGCATGCTTTTCTTATTTGGTGATAAAAATGATACACTGATTATGAATAAAAAAAAATATATATATATATGTCTTGTGCTCCTGGGCTTCTTCTGACATAACTAGTTGCCTTGCTATCAAAGACCCTGAACAAGCATGCTGCAAAAGAAATGCAAAGAAAAGAACTCAAATTAATAAAAACCAGGCCACCAACATGACAACAATTTTCGGATGACAAGTCAGCAGTGGCAGGCTACTTATTTTTCTCAGAACAGGTTTCTTTATAAATGTTTCATACTGCCATAGTAGTAGGTATACATACTGTACATGGTTGTTTTTGTACTGCATGTATATATGGTGGTCCATGGGTTGTCTGCACATTACAGGGGTTGTAAAGATTCATTTTTATTTTCGAAATAGGTTCCTTTAAGCTAGTGCATTGTTGGATCACTTATCTTTTCCATAGATTTCCCTTCTAAATGTTTTTTTTTTCTTTGTCTGAATTTCACTTCCTGTTCCTTCTCAGTAAGCTGTTCTGGCTGACTAACCCCCAGCCAGATGATGGGGTCAAGCTTACTGAGGAGAAACAGGAAGTGAGAAATTCAGACAAAGAAAATTGTATCATACTTATCAGTAATTTTCCTTTCCTGGTGCCCATCCATGGCAGCATACCTGTGATAGAGCTCTGCCTCAACTCCTCTTTCAGGACTAGTGAATAGCATAAATTAAAGGCATAGTCCCTCCCCCAACATTCTCCGTAATATAGAATACCGAGGGTGGGAGCGTATGCTGCCATGGATAGGCACCAGGAAAGGAAAAATTACTGGTAAGTATGATACAATTTTCCATTTTACTGGTGCCTCCATGGCAGCCTACCTGTGATAAATAACTAGCTGACATGGGTGGGATAATGCTTAACAATAAATGTTTAATTAGAAAAAGGACATAGCAGCCTGAACTGCCCTTCTTCCGAAATCAACAGTCGCGAGAGCTCCTGGACCAATATGGTAAATGTCTGAGGAACGTATGGTGAGAAGACCAGGTGGCGGCCCTGCACAGCGTCTTCAACAAAACATTAGCCCTTGCTGCCCAGGAAGCTGAGACTGCCCTTGTAGAATGAGCATTCACTCAGGATGGAGGATATTCTTCACCCTGTAGGCCTTCTGGATTAACTTTACAACCCAAGATGCCAGAGTTCTGATGGAAGCTTCTTTGCCCCTGTATTTACTGAACGGTACAATGAAAAAAGTCTCTCAGAGTTTCTGAAGGGGTCGATGGCTTCTAGGTAGGCCCTGAGCACTCTGGATACATCCAGCTCACGACAAGACTCTGAACCTGTGTCTGTAAACACTGGTAGTGCAGAGGGTTCAATCAGGTGGCTTGGAGTAGCGACCTTAGGTGTGAACCCTCGAAGGGGGGCGAAGTTCCACCCTGTCGGGGAAGAAGGAGATGTGGCCATCACCTATCCCTAAGGAGTGAAGTTCGAAGATCCTTCTGCCAGATGTAATGGCTAGCATGAAAGCTGTCTTTAGTGTCAGGTTCCATATTGCTACTTGTTCCACTGGACCAAAGGGATGGTCTAAGGACCAGGGACAGATCCCACTTACAAAATGATCGACTGACAGGTGGGCGAATCTTCAATACTCCTCTGAGGAAAGTGACTACCAAAGGATCCTCCGCCCATCTCTTATTTGTTGCGGCAGAGATGACAAGAACTTGAACCAGATTTTTGACTATATGGCATTAGTTGCAGGCTTTATGGCTTTCAGAAGGGTTGTTATGACTCCTGGGGAACACCCTAGGGACTCAACCGCAAGATTCAACTTTTGAGGGTTTGGATGAACTAGACTGCCCTGCGACAGAAGTTGAGTGAAAAGGAGGGATCCTGAATGGAGAGCTCACACTGAGGCGCATGGCTAGAGGAAACCAGGGTCTCTTCGGCCAATACAGAAGTACTGCCACCACCTGGACCAACTCCCTGGAGGAGCCTCAGGAGGAATTTGAATATTAATGGCCTGGGAGCAAAGGCATATGCCGTGGTGAACCTCCAGGGGCATGACAGGGCATCCACTGCCTCGGCTTGTGGATACGGCATCCGAGAGAAGAATCTGTCCAGCTTGGCATTCTTCGGGGAGACGAACAGGTATACCTGAGGGGGATCCCATATGCTGGCAATCTGATGGAGGACGAGGGGGTGGAGAGCCCACTCGTTGTTGTCCAGGAAGTTTCTAGACAATGTGTTTGCTTCCGTGTTCAACCTGCCCGGCAGATACATTGCTCTGGGGTGCAGGAGGTTCTTCTCTGCCCAGAGCATGATCAGCGCCACCTCCTTGAGGAACGACCTGCTGCGAATGCCTCCTTGCTTCTGCAGATAAGCGACAGCTGCCATGTTGTCTAGGTGTAGAAGTATTCTCTGGTGTCCGATTTGGGATGCCAAAGAAGTTAGTGCTAAGAAGGCTGCCCTCATCTCCAAGATGTTGGATACCACTCCCTGGGTAGAACATGACCATCTACCCTGTATTCTGGTTTCCCCGCAATGGGCTCCCCAGCCCTGTCCGCTTGCATCGGACATAATTTTGATCCAAGGATGGGGCCCAGGTGACGAGGTTTGGAGAGGTTTTCTGGAACTGTCCACCAGTGAAGACTCCTGTGCATTACTTCCGTCAGCAGTATCATCTGAGATAGTCGTTTCTTTCACTGCGCCAAGAAACCTGTCGGGAACTACCTCAAGTGCTAATGGGCCAAAAGGAACCATGGGTATACAAGAAGACATTGTGCAAATGAGGCTCAGGCATTGTGAAGCCGTCAGATACAGGCTCCGGATGACCTTGATCATTCTCTGGGTGACAATCCTTGCCTTTGGCGGTGGTAATGACACTGTCCCCTCCTAAGTCTTGGTAGTGGTGTGGCCCCACCTGTCCAGCATTTCTTCTTTGTATAGGTCCTAGGAGAGGGGGGGGGGGAAGGATCTTGACCTCTCTAATTTATGGCGTGAAGAATGGGACCTGTGGTCTGAGCTGTCGTCATCACGGTGTCTTGAAGATTTTCTGGACCTCTTGGAGTGGGCAGGGCCACGATGTAAGGAGCTCACGTTAGACCAGTCAGCGCACTTTTTTTTTTTATACTCACATATAGTTGGTCACATACCTAATAGAAGTGCGAGGATCTTTGTTGCAAGATAAATTACTAATTGCAGAGTTAGGCAGAAGGATCAGCAGCGGAAATTTAGTAAGAAGGGGGGGGGGGGGAACTATGGAGTTTGACACTTTTTTTTTTTTTAATATCCATTTTTTGAGAATAAAAACAAAGGTACCGACCACAGAGCAGCATCCGTGAAACCTAGCAGGGCACAGCTGAGGTGACTCTGGCAGCTAACCCTGAATCTGAACTTAAATAGGCTCAGGTGGGTGGGCTAATCCCATAGACCACCATTGCGAATTGATTCTGGAAGAAAAGGGGCAAATCTGGCCCTTTTTCCAGAATCCAAGAGGGCCACAATGATTTTGAGTGATATACAAGACAAACTGTAGCCCACCGCTTATTTCGGGGGAAACAAACAACAACTGCAAGCCTGTCTGGATAAAAGGCACCTGCCCCATCAAACTGACCGGACTTAAAGGGAGCATCACAAAGTAAGACAACAAGCACACACTTTTTTTTTTTTAACAGGCAAGTTAAAAGGAAGGAAGGGATGGGAGAGGGGAGAGACAAAAAAACAATATATGACTAAAAATAAAATGGAAACCACCAGCCTGGAAGGATGTGAGCTGATCCTTTTGCGACTCCACTGCATTCATCATGGATGCGATAGACTGCGTTCCTGTGAGGAAACTCTGCGAAAAGACCCCAACAGATCCACAGAGGGGTTCCCAGTCTTATCAGCGCTGTGAGCGGCCCAAGAACAGGGACTGCGCATGGGAAAGGCTAAACCCGGCGGACGCTGCCGACTGCAAAGGTATGGACATACTGCTACTCTTCACCAGCACAAGAAGGTATGAGGGGAAAAAAAATAAAACACAAGAGAATGTTGGGGGAGGGACTATGACATTAATTTAATGCCATTCGCTAGTCCTGAAGGAGGAGTCGAGGCGGAGCTCTATCACAGGTATGCTGCCATGGAGGCACCAGGAAAAAACATTTAGAAGGGACACGGAAGGAAAAGGTAAGTGAACCAACAATGCACTAGCTTAAAGGAATCTATTTAGAAAATAAAAAACAAACCTTTACAACCCCTTGAGAGCCTAGGATGCGTCTTTCACAATCTCTTCCCATCCCAGAGGCTCAGTCATTGCTTTCGTACATCTGATGCTTTGTCCTTTTTAAGCAAAAAATGCATTTGGGGTATTAAACAAAAACTTAATACAAGACCAACAATTTATTATTGAATTACAAGCATGGCTTTATTGTTTAAAACTGTGGCTTTGTCAGACTGCATAATATCAGAAGTAGGTAGTAGCATTGTGTGTGGGGGGGGGGGACACCAAGTTATCTTTTATACAGAAACCAAATACCCAACTCATATCATCTATCTAGGTAAAGATAGACCACTTGTATGATCATTCCCAGCTTTCGGAAGAGTAAACTTCTTTGGACATGAAACTGTACTGGATCAAACCAACATACTGTTTAACAATGTTGTCAGGTTCAAGTAGCCCATTGTCATCTTGTATCTAATGGGAACCTGAACCCTGTGCTTTTCACACCTTCCTCAAACATTAGAGCGGGGGTCTACATTTCTCAACAGAACAGTTAGAATAATCACAAAGACTGCAGCAGAAATAATGGAAGGATGTAGCTTGTAAGCTCCACTGGAGAGAGTTATAGCCAGAGGAAACCCCGAGAAGCCAATGTATGTTTCAGCCTACCTATCCCCATCTTAAATCTTCCTATATCTGATGTCTGATTTTGGTGGACTTCAAAAAGGACAAGCAACAGGCCAGATTCAACCCCCTGCAGCAGCAATGTCCATAGGATAAAAAAACAAAACACACCTTTGCTTGTCCTGCCCATGGATGGCATGGTGTTCCTCACTTCCAGCTCTTCTTTTAAGTTCTGTCCAAGTGCCAGGCCTGCCCATAAAGGACAATGGCTATCCTGAAAATATGTCCGGAGTTACAGGAGGGCCAGAGGAAGGGAACACAGCACTGGCCAAGAAGATCAAGCAGGTAAATTTGTTTTCGGGCGTTTGTTTCTACAGTCAACTTCCTGGCAAAGGGTGGAGGACCCAGTTTGCGAGTATAAAGATGCCTTTATCTTTGCACATCGGAAACTGCTCTCTGATTTCCAATACGTAAATGCAACAAACACAGTGTACACTTTTAGTGTAAAGCCAGTCAACACTAGAACCCCTTCCCCACTACAACATGAGCCATAGCAATCACATGTTCTGCCTTGGCTACGGTTACACACATGCAGCTATGCATCATTAGATCTTTCATATACAGTGGACTTCGTTTAAGATGCATTTACTTGGTGAATGACAGCAAGCAATAAATAAAAGAAAGGCTTCCATAATTAAGTATACGAATACTGTGCATAAAGTCATACACAATTTTTGTGTATAACACATAAATAAATTGTGATGGTCACTACTAAAAGAGTAATGACACTGATAAGACAGCATTTACAGACAAATTAAGTTACCTGAGAATGTGAAAAAATAAAGTTTTATTTTAGTTGCATAACCTCAATGTTAAAGTCTGGTTCCAGGGCAAAAATACTAGATTATTTTCAGAGAAACTGTTTGGCAAGAAGCCAACGCCATTTTAAAAAGGGAACCTGTCAGATTGGCAGTTATGTTCCCATACAATGCTGTAAGAAATCAGTGCCAATTTCAGGACAGGTATAGAATGTGTGATGCTACATCAGGGTACTCTGCCCTGAAACTGGCACCACATTCTGGAGTTAGGCAATGACGGTCTTCAGCACTGGACAGGAGGCTGGTGCAGATATGGTTAGGACAGGCTCCCTTTAGAGCAGTGTTTCTCAACTCCAGTCCTCAAGGCGCCCCAACAGGTCATGTTTTCAGGCTTTCCATTATTTTGCACAGGTGATTTGATCAGTTTCACTGCCTTGGTAATTACCACAGCCATTTCATCTGAGGGAAATCCTGAAAACATGACCTGTTGGTGCACCTCGAGGACTGGAGTTGAGAAACACTGCTTTAGAGGAATGTCTACCAAATGGCGCTTGCACTAAAATGAAAAGTGATCTGATATACTTGCACATCTCAGCACTCCATTTCCCCATTTAAAAAAAAAAAGGGAAAAAAAAAAGGAAAAAAAAAAAAAAAAGGACAATTTGTACCACATTTACAGACATAATTGGTGACTTTTAAAAATGGTTTTATCCCAAAATACCCCCTTCTGACCCGATAAAGGGAGAATCATTTAGGTTCACTGCTGACATGAGAACCAAGACCCATCAAGTAATGGACACTATTAATAAAGGAGTTTGGGCTTAATCTTGAAGCAAAGTAGAAAACCCCCCCTTTAAATCTGGATCCCATCACCCTATGCATCAACCTATTGGAGTCTTCCCACAGGCACTACAAAGTGTATGCTTGGGCTACACAATGGCAGGTAAAAGCTGAAGGGACTCTCTAGGGCTTGATACAGGAAATATGGTTATTTAACAAGTTCACAGACATGACGGAAATAAAATCACAACACACTCTTACTACTCTTCTCTGAATGACATTTGGTTATCCTTTTATAAAACAGGGAACTACCACTTGTTAACATCCCCACTTAAAGTGAAAAATAAAAAAATAAAGAAAGGACAGACACATATTTTATTTAGAAAATGACATGGCATTAGTCTCTGGACACTTAGAGATAAATGCAAGCCATTTTTTAAGCCCACAATAACACTTGGGTGAAGGATTCAGAAGGAACAAAATCAGGGATAGGTCAACACCAATGGACATATTCAGTCATCATCTCTCCCATAGGGAATAGTCTCTAACTGCTGAGCTATGCTCTGTGCCAGTTCCATGGTACCAGCTGCCACTACACGGCAAGACATGAGATCCAAAGGTCCACCTGCAGGAAAACAAAAACACAAATGACTTAAAAGGAATACGATAGTAGTCTGGCAACATATTGCCTTATCTTAGGAACAAATGTTGCGCAATATGCAACTTGTGCAGGCTTTGAGGAACTGCATGTCCCAACAATATCCTGAACCACTGAGGTTTTGTTACAATACCCTAGTAATCAGAGCCTTACCTGCCCTATATAAAACAAAATCTCTCTCCCCAATTTCATGAATTGGGTTTACATCCACTTTAAGAAAGGCAATGCATAAGCCTCATGTCCTATATTTTCCATAGGCCTATTTTGTCAATAGAACACATGACACTGTGTATACTCTCAAAAATATAGTAATAAAGTAACAAAAAAAAAAATTAGAAAGCTGAAGACCCAAGGATTTTTTTTTTTTTAAAGATTTAACCAGGTCAAATATTAGAAAGAAAAGCGCTACCTTCTCTGTCAACACTTACCAGAGGTATCTATCACAACTCCTCCAGCTTCCCTTATTATTACAGTAGCTGCTGCCAAGTCCCAGCAATGCAGTCCAAACTGATAGAATCCATCAGCAGCCCCAGATGCCATATAACACAGGGCCAGGGTAGCACTTCCAATGATTCGGATCCTGGTGACAAAGCATAAAAAAGGACAACCATTTTAGGCCCATGATTTGGATATCAGCGGTATAAAATATTAGGTTGTTTTTACAGGGCAACATCTGTTTCCATCAACAGATTTGCATCTAAATCGAGTTAACCACATAAGGCAGAGGTCCTATAAAATGAGATCAAGAAATACCTTCTAGAAAAAAGTGTAATGTAAAACAGATTTAATATTAGGTATGTATATAGCGCTGACAATTTATGTAGATCTTTACATACAGTACATTCACATCAGCCCCTGCTCCAAGGAGCTTGCAATCTGAGGTCCCAACCTCACATGCAAACATACACATAATAGGGCCAATTTAGACAGGAGACAATTAAACCTTCCAGCATGTCTCTGGAGTGTGGGAGGAAACCAGAAAACTAAGAAGAAACCCAAGCAAAACACAGGGAAAAACATGCAAATTCCATGCATGTCACTTCCCGTCTGGTAATATCACAGCAAAACCGGAGAAAACGTGTATAGCCTGGCATTTACCGACCTTACTTCCTTCAGATGCCTATATAATACTTTGGGTCAATAAATGGAACAAGCATGAAGATTCCAATATGTATTTGCCGACTGATTCTTTACAGTCTATGACTGAAAGTACTGAAGTTAAAGGATCAACATGCCTGCCAGGTAAAAAAAAAAAAAAAAAAAAAATAGTATTTTAAAGCAGTATTAAGCCCAAAAGCAAACATATTGCAGCTTACCAATTCTTAGATGTAATGGCTGTATTAGTTTCCTAGTCTCTCATATATTCAACTGGTGAGCTGGCCAGTAAGTCTGTTTTTCAACAGAAAAGCTCCATTGCAGTTACAGGGATGAGAAAGGCCATTTACCACTGACAGCGGCGATTAAAATGATCAACTTTTATTTATGCAACACCTGTGTCTCAAAATATGCTGAAACTCCTATCACTCAAAATGAATATATAAGAAAAAGGAAAGGGTGCGCTGTACAAAAGGCAGGGGTTGACAAATTTGCTTGGAATCTAGGAGCCAGCTAAAAAAGTTAGGAGCCAGAGCTTGCGCGCAGAAGCGAACACATACGTGAGCAGCGACCGCACATGTAAACGGTGTTCAAACCACACATGTAAGGTATCGCCGCGATTGGTAGAGCGAGAGCAATAATTCTAGCCCTAGACCTCCTCTAACTCAAAATATGCAACCTGTAGAGTTTTTTTAAACGTCGCCTATGGAGATTTTAAAGGGTAAAAGTTTGATGCCATTCCACGAGCGGACGTAATTTTGAAGCGTGACATGTTGGGTATCAATTTACTCGGCGTAACATTATCTTTGATAATATTAAAAAAAAAAAATGGGGATAATTTTACTGTTGTCTTATTTTTTAATTTAAAAAAGTGTAATTTTTTCCCCAAAAAAGTGCGCTTGCAAGACCGCTGCGCAAATACGGCGTGACAAAGTATTGCAATGATCGCCATTTTATTCTCTAGGGTCTTAGGATAAAAAATATATATAATGTTTGGGGGTTCTAATTAGAGGGAAGAAGATGGCATTGAAAATAGTGAAAAATTACATTAGAATTGCTGTTTAACTTGTAATGCTTAACTTGTAATACCAACGGCTCACCACCAGATGGTGCCAGCTCACCAAAAAAATAAAAACTTTATTTATTGCCCCCCCTTCCAAGCCAAGTCGCCAGGACCCTATTTCTAGTCGCCATGGCGACCGGGATTTGTCGACCCCTGAAAAAAGGTTTTATATATATATATATATATATATATATATATATATATATATATATATATATATATATATATATATATATATATATATATATTTTTACACACACACACACACACACACACACACACACACACACACACACACACACACACCTTGAAAAAGTATTCATACCCTTTGTAATATTACAATCAAAAACGTAAATGTGTTTTATTGGGATTTAATGCAATAGACCATCACAAAGTGGCACATAAATGGTTTTACACATTTTTTGGTGATGTGATGTGCAGTGTTAGTAGTTTGCTTTTAGGCCCAAAAATCAAATTGGTATAATCTGACCAGAGCACCTTCTTTCACATGTTGTTTGCGGTGTCCTCCACATGGCTTCTCGCAAACGGGACTTATGGCTTTTCTTCAACAATGTCTTCTTGCCACTTTTCCATAAAGGCCAGATTTGTGGAGTGCATGACTAATTGTCCTGTGGACAGATTCTCCCACCTGAGATGTGGATTTCTGCAGCTCCTCCAGAGTTACCATGGGCCTCTTGGCTGCTTCTTTGATTAATGCCCAGCCTGTCAATTTAGATGGACTGCCATGACTTGGTAGGTTTGCAGCTGTGCCATACTCTTTCCCATTTTTGGATGATGGATTGAACAGTGGTCCGTGAGATGTTCAAAGCTTGGGATATTTCTTTATTTTTTATAACCCAACACTGCGTTAAACTTCTCTACAGCGTCATCCTGGACCTGTCTGGTGTGTTCCATGGCCTTTGTACTGCCGTGTGTTCACCAAGGTTTCTTTAACAAACCTCTGAGGGCTTCACAGAACATCTATACTTATACTTAAATTATACACAGGTAGACTTTTTACTAAGTAGGTGACTTCTGAAGGCAATTGGTTCCACCAGATTTTAGTTAGGGGTATTAAAGTAAATGGGGCTGAAAACAAATGCACACCACAGTTTTCAGATATTTGTAAAAACTTTTGAAAAACATTCATCATTTTCCTTCCTCGTCACAATTATGTGCCATTTTGTGTTGGTCCATCACATAAAATGCATTTATGTTTTTAGTTGCAACATGACAAAATGTGGAAAATTTCAAAGGGGTATGAATACTTTTTCAAGGTACTGTCCAAAAAAAGAACGTGGTATCTCTCCATGCAAAGACAGCCATGTATCCAAAAGCTTTCAGACACCTTTGGGTGCATTGCCTGCTCACCTTACTCCAAGACCCATTACATATCATGCTGTGCCTTCAAAATCTTTTGTTAATAGCTTGATGCGCCAACAAATAGGTAAACTCCTCTTGTAATCTGTCCTTTTGGATAGGCAAGCTCCGCTAGGGACCGGGTGCTTGGGGTATACAAAAGAAAAAGCTCATTGCGCAATAGGCTGTCCGAGAGCCCTTTCACGCTGACAATGCGGCTGCGTTAGCGGTTAAAGCGCCACTAGTTTTAGCGGCACTTTGTTTTAAAATCGCTTTTCGACTGCTAGCGGGGTGATTTTAACCCCCGCTAGCGGCCGAATAAAGGGTTAAAAGCTCCCACAAAGCACCTCTGCCCATTGATTTCAATGGGCAGGGGTGCTTTAGCAGCGGTGCTAATGCGCCCCAAAGACGCTGCTTGCAAGACTTTTTTTCCCCTCCCAATGTCCTGCCATCGCAGCGCCCCAGTGTGAAAGCACTCAGGCTTTCACACTGTGGCTGCAGATGAGGCATTTTTCAGGCGCTTTTTTAAAGCGCCTGAAAAATGCCTCCAGTGTGAAAGGTGCCTAAAAATGGTATCTTTTTAATGAATTAAAAGCACTTACAAAAACAGTTGTCATAAACATGTAGGTACAATAGAATTCGAAAAAGCAGCAGATCGTCTTGCTAACCACAGAGTTTGGGTCTCAGACGCCAGAAGAGACGCCACTGGCTCCACCCGATGCGTTACTTGTCACGCGACTGCTAGAGGACTTTATCTAATTGGAGGCACACCAAGCTATTAACACAAGATTTTAAAGGTGCAGCGTGACCTGTAATGGGTCAGGTGAGCAGGCATTGCACCCAAAAGGTGTCTGGTGAAGGCTTTTTGACACATAGATGTCTTTGCATGGATGGCTACCACGCTCTTTATTTTTCACCTTTGGAAAAAAAAAAAATTAAAGTGGACTTATATAACCATCGGAAGATTTTCATTGTATATTATTAGGCACTGAATATATTTTTACAAAAATTGTAAGGGATTCAAATCAAAATTCAAAAAAGGCTAAAAAAATAAATAAAAAAAAATAAAGAATACAGCCACCACATCTAGTGATTGGCAAGATGAAATATGTCATTTTTTTGGGGGTTTTGGGTTGAATACCACTTCATGAAGACAGTAAGCAAAGAGGGCCTCAATTATAAAATCTATACATTTCCTCACCCATGAGCTTGAAACTTCAGAAATTTCTCCATGTTTCCCAAGAACAATTTCAATGTAGCTGGATCCCGTTTAGGCCCAATTTCAGTTAAAATGAAAGCATTCCTGATACCTGCAACATCAAGACATTGCTGATAATGACAGAAATCAAATACATATTATTAGATATTTAAAATTGTATTCATCAAATGTATGGAAATGTAAAGCTGAACTTCAGGAAAAGATGTTCCCTTGCAGTGGGGCTGCCCTTTATTGGATGCAAGGACAGTACCCCTCAAGCCTCTTTCTTGCACTCTGGCAGTCGCAGGTCCTCAAATGTCATAGGGCTGCATTCAGATACAATGGCGTATCTGTCCGTCCGATACGTTACGCTGCTCTAACTTTGGGCGCAAGTTCTTTTATTCAGAAAGAACTTGCGCCCTTAGTTACGGTGGCGTAACGTACGTGTTGCGGCGTAAGGCCGCGTAATTCAAATGGGGATGTAGGGGGCGTGTTTTAATAAAATTTGTGTTGACTCCGCGTTTTTTAAGTTTTATTTGAACGGCGCATGCGCTGTCCATAAAATATCCTAGTGTGCATTGCTCTAAATGACGTCGCAAGGACGTTATTGCTTTCGACGTGAACGTAAAGTACGTCCAACCGTATTCGCAAACGACGTAAAATTTCAAAACTCGGTGCGGGAACGACGGCCATACTTAACATTAGCTACCCCTCATATAGCAGGGGTAAATATACGTCGGAAAAAGCCAAACGCAAACGACGTAAAAAAGAAAAAAAAAAAAAGTGCCGGGCGGTCGTTCATTTCTGAATCGGCGTAAATCCTAATTTGCATATTCCTTGCGTAAAACATACGGAAGCGCCACCTAGCGGCCAGCCTGAAATTGCAGCCTAAGATCCGACGGTGTAAGACACCTGGCGGATCTTAGGGATATCTATGCGTAACTGATTCTCTGAATCAGGCGCATAGATACGACCGAGCGCACTCAGAGATACGACGGCGTATCAGGAGATACGCCGCCGTATCTCTTGCTGAATCCGGCCCATAATGTCTAATGCAGAAGGCCAATCCCCTGCATTCCATGTAAAGACTCAGAAAAAGATTCAGGAGGGGGGAAAGGAGATGGCATTTACAGCAGCCAAGGTGTTGCAAGTTTGTGCACCATTTCCTTTAAAATTATACTCTTCGACACCCAATAAAAATACAAAAGAAAGCAGTCTGTAGTAAGAAAACAAAACAATGGTATAGGAATGAAAAAAAAACAAAAAAAAACAAATAAAAAAAAAAATATATATAAAAAAAAAATGACACCTACCTGTTTCTTTTGTTACATGAAGTCGCTCTTTATTACAAAACGCCCCTTGCCCTTTTCTTCCAGTGTACATTTTTCCCTCAGTGCAATGGTATATTACCCCAAACTCAAGCTATAAAAAGAAAAGAAAAAATAGCTATGCATGAAATAGCCTTATGAGAGAAGCAAGGTAAATGAAAATTAAGAGATTAACACCCAAAAAAGTCCAGGGGATCAGCAGTACATTAAAAGCTTATCCTATTTATTACCCGAACACCAATTGGATTAAAAGGACTTGGGTTTTAAAAATGGGGGGAAAAAAAAAAAAATTACAAAGTACAAACAAGTTTACAACAATGAGAGCCGGTTCACAGAGGGGCAACACGACTTCCAGCCCAACTTTGGGAGGCAACTTGGACACGACTTGAGTATGAATCAGGCAACTTACAAGGCAACTTCAAGTTACCTCCAGGACAGGAGGCTTTCCAGTGGCCAAACAATCAGCTCTGTGGGAGGGGGAGGGGTTTGCCTGAGAAATGTATGTTATCTTCCTGTATTGTTGCTTCAGTTAAGACAGTGATCCGACTTCTGAGGCAACTTCCATTGAAATCAATGGGTACAAGTTGCCTACAAGTCTGATTGAAGTAGTACAGGAACCTTTTCTGAAGTCGGAGCGACTTCAGTAGTGTGTATTAAGACGGCTCCAATCACTTCCATTGATTTTCTCAACCACGCAACTTGGGACGAATTGGGGCAACTTCAAGTCGGATCCCAGGTCACCCCAGTGTGAATCGGCTCTGAAGATCACACAGTAGCTGTTTTATGTTAGGAGTTGGTCTCTATGTATAACATTTTGTTTTTACTTCATGGAAAACTACATAAAATTGTTCTTCAATTAGGTAAATAAGCATAAAATGCTTGCACCTAAGGCCTCATGCACACAGGAGACGCCTTATTTTAGAACGATCCTGTCAATAACCAGAGTGAATTCTGTAGCTGCCTAATATCCTAATAATAGACAGGTGCGGGTCGAGTAGGGCCCCTTTAGGAAGGCTGTATGGGGCCCCATTATCTCTAACAGCAGCCTTGCGCGCGCGCGCATGCGCACACACACACACACACACAAAATGTCCCCTCGTCCTCAGGAAGCCAATTGGTAAGGGTCCCTCTCCTGGTTAACCTTCCATTTGAGTGAATAAGGAAAAAAAAATCATCTCATTCACAAGGATGGGGTATTCGTCAGGTTCTCCCAGCCTCTTCTAGGAACTGCCTATTAGAAGGTTCCATTATGACCATCATAAACCTGTTTGACTAAAAGATCATAAAAAGAAGGCATTTAAACTAAAAACATAGGGCAAAAATTATGATTTTTTTTTCTGGCAATGACATTATTATGTACAATACCCAGTTATTAGTCTTTAGTCAAAATAAAGTAAAAAGGGAGATCACCGTTTTTAGCAGATGCTGCAACAAAAATACCAATTTCTTAAAGTGGTTGTAAAGCCCCCCCAACCCCCCCCCCCTTCATGCATGCATTCTGTGCATGAAGGGAAAAAACATTCTGCGATATGGAGGAGCGCATCAGTTGTCCTTTGACTCTCCTTTCCCATTGGCTGAGACCGCAGCGGGAGACATTGGTTTACAGGGGCAGATCGTCATGCTGCCTCTGTACCAAGCGATCAACGGGTGTCGGCAGACATCGGGCCTGCTGATCAGTTCCCGATACCCAGAAGTGTATATATATTTTTATCACACACACAATCCTGAGCAGTAAAACCGCTATAGGACGATCGTCAAGTTAAAGTTTAATTTATGCTAAATAGTATATGGATCGTGTGTATACCGCTCCTGCCCATTGAAATGAATGGGCACTGCGGCTATACCGCCAGCAAAGCGCCGCTATAGCGGTGGTTTTAACTAGGGTTGTCCCGATACTGATGGCTGCATCTGTGGGGGGATATGGCTGCATCTGTGGGGGACACATTAAAAAAAAAAAAAAAAAAAAAAAAGTATCAGTATTCGGTATCGGCGAGTACTTGGAAAAAAAGTATCGGTACTTGTACTCCGTCCTAAAAAAGTGGTATTGGGACAACCCTAGTTTTAAACCTTTTCAGCCGCTAGCGAGGGTTAAAAGCGCATCGCAAAATTGATGGTAAAGCGCCGCTAAAAATAGCGTTGGTTGCCTTACAGCCGACACACCCACTCCGCCAGTGTGAAAGGGGCCTTATAAAAAAAAAAAAGCACAACCTCTTACCCCTCCCCCATGAGATACCATTAGGAATCTCAGTTTACAGACTTACAGAACACGTTTTATACCTCTCGATTGACAGAAAATCCAATGCTGACCGCCACTGGAGGAAACCTAGGAAAAAAAAAAAAAAAAAAAAAAAAAAAGAGATCTCAGTCTATGAACTCTTGGCATGCAAATGATATACCACAGTAAAACTGAACAAATACAGAATTGTAAGGGGGCAAATCACATAAATGCAAGCCTTCATTAGTGTTATGTGAAGCAAAGAAAAAGTGCAAAGTATATTACCCATAGTAACTGCAACTGTATGTGTAACTGAAAAGGGTAACTATAGCCTTTTTTAATTTTGTTCACGATTAAAATAAAATTATTTATTTGGTTAAAAGCAGGTAAATATGAAAAAACACAGATACTACTTGCATATGCAATATTTGCCAAAACAGTTGAAAGCAGTTCTACAAGGAAAAAAAAAAATGCCATTGAACCAAACAGCTGAGTTGAGTCCTGCCCCCTCCTTACTGGCTGTTATTGAAAGCAGCTGGAGGCGATGGCTCCCACTGCTGCCCCTAAACCAGTGAGGAAAGAGAGAAGCGATGGATGGGGCTCACATAAATATGAGTGGGTGCTGAGGAAGGAGCTGCAATCAGAAGTTTTTTTTTTATCAAATGCATTAACCGCTTCAGCCCCGGACCATTTTGCTGGCCAAAGACCAGGCAACTTTTTGCGATTCGGTACTGCGTCGCTTTAACTGACAATTGCGTGGTCGTGTGACGTGGCTCCTAAAGAGAATTGACGTCCTTTTTCCCCCCCCCCCCACAAATGGAGCTTTCTTTTGGTGGGATTTCATCACCTCTGGTTCTTATTTTTTGCGCTGTTAAAAAAAAAAAAAAAAAAAAAAAACCAAGCGACAATTTTGGAAAAAAAAAAAAAAATTCTTTATTATAATAAATATCCCCCCCAAAAAATATCTAAAACATTTTTTTTCCCCTCAATTTAGGCCGATACATATTCTTCTACATTTTATTTTATTTTTTCCAAAAATATCTCAATAGACTTTTATTGTTTGGTTTGTGCAAAAGTTATAGCATCTATAAAATAGGGGGTAGTTTTATGGCATTTTTATTAATATTTTTTTTTTTTACTAGTAATGGCGGCGATCAGCGTTTTTTTATTGTGACTGCGACATTATGGCAGACACAACGGACACTTTTGACACCATTTTGAGACCAATGTCTTTTAATCATCTTTTATTTGATTTTAAACAACAAGGGAAACAGAGATTCACGAGTACAATCCAAAGAAAAGAAAAAGGAAAAAGAAACCAAACCCGAGGGGTATTCTTCCAGTTTAACCCCCTTTGATCATATATAACAGTAATATCAATTTAATTACCCATACAAAAAAAAAAAAACATTTCGAAAGAAAAAACCATTTCCCCATCTAATTAATCTTCATTTATAACCAGGGGGAGGAAAAACAAATTACATTTTAAATTTTCTGATCCCTGTTTCTTTCCCCTCCCTCACTCCTCAAAAGTCAGGGCTCTCACCCTGACAGTACCTTTAATATCCCGTTTCGATTCTGTCCCCTTCATGCGGGAAGCCAAAATCCCGCCATGATTGGGACATTTCCCCTGTATCTCCTTGTTTACTTTACTTAACCCCCCCCACCCGTCCCTAACCCCTCCCCAATACCCATTAAACCCCCCAAAACAAAAAAAACAAAAAAAAAAAACACAAAAAAAAAATAATAAAAAAAAAAAAAAAAAGCAACGCCCCTGCCTGCCTCTCCCCCCGGACCCCGCAGCAGTCATCCCACCTTCAATCTACATCCATCAAGGCTTTCCCCTCCTCCGAATATCTGAATATGTTCCATTCCGCCCACGTTTCCAAGTAGACCCTCCGCTTCTGCCTTGAGGTCCATACTAGGTCCTCCATTCTGTTCAAGTTTTCCACTCTATTAAGCCACATCTTAATAGATGGGGCCCTTGTCTGTTTCCACAGCCCTGGAATGCAAGCCCGGGCTGCGTTCAGGAGATGGCACACCACTGTTTTCCTGTAGCGCCTCACTGATATTTCCACATCCTGAAGTATGAAAAAAGACCATTCAGTTGGTAGTTGTTCCTTACAAAATCTTTGTGTAATTTCCCGGACCCTACTCCAGTATCCTAGAATCTTAGGACAAGCCCAAAAAATATGCATAAGGGTTCCTCCTTCCCGCCCACACCTCCAACATCTGTCTGTCATGTCTGGAAAACATTTACTCAAAATCTCAGGGGTCCGATACCACTGAGACAAGATTTTATAATTCATCTCTTGTGTCTTTATACACATGGATGTTTCGAAAATATTCCCTATTATCTTAGTTTTTTGATCTTCTGTAAAAGGTCTTCCTAATTCCCGTTCCCACTTATTAAAGAAGGGTAACTGAGAATCCGCTGATGGAGTATTAAGTAACGCACTAATTCTTGAGAGGGAGTGCCGTAGAGTCCCCTGCCCGCTACAGTACCTCTCGAACATTGTCAGGGTTCGGCAGTACCTAACTGGTGGTTTTAAGGTGTCTAAAAAGTGGTACAGTTGTAGGGATCTCCAAAAGTCTAGTTGGTAAGGGGAGTCTATCCTCTCCATTTCCTGCCTGGGAATCCAAACGCCCTCCCTCAGGAAATGCGATGCTTGGAACAACCCCTGTTCCATTAGCTTACTAAAGGGGCCGTTCAATGACCCTGGTACAAACTGCGGATTTCCCAAAATTGGGAAAAGGGGTGAATCCTCCGTCGATAGTATCCCCCGTACAAATAGCTTGTGTGCCACCCGCAAGGTAGGTCCTATCAGCGGATGTCTTTTCATTTCTGTTGGGAGAGCCCGGTAACACCATGCTGCCCGCTGTAGGATACTACCGCATTGGTCCTGCTCTAGCCCCGGCCATAACTTTTCTCCAGTGTGTCGGCTCCAATCAATAAGTCGACACAGTAATGTTGCTTGGTAATATCTAAAAATATCCGGGGCAGCAATTCCTCCGTCCCGTTTGGCCAGTGATATAGTATGAGCCTTAATTCTTGGGCGTTTGTTTGCCCAAGTAAACTTATTAATAAGAGCCTGTACCTGCCTGAAGAAAGATCTGGGTATTGCTATCGGGAGGGTCTGGAAGAGGTACAGAAATTTGGGTAATATGCTCATTTTAATGATGCTGGATCTCCCCAGCCACGAGTGAAACCCCCTATGCCATCCATCCAGGAGGGCCCGTATTTTGGACAACAAGGGCAGAAAATTAAGCTTAAAAACTTGTGTTAGGTCCGCCGGTATGAGGGTTCCCAAGTATGTAAGGGCAGTGTCAGACCATTTAAATTTAAATTTTGATTTCAATATCCTTAATTCTCTCCCCGGGATCGCCACTCCCATCGCTTCCGATTTATCATAATTAATCTTGAAATTTGACCATTCGCCGTACAGACCTAATTCTTGTTCCAAATTGGGGAGGGATTCACTCGGGCTGGTCAAACTAAACATCATGTCATCAGCATAGGCTGAAATTTTATATTCTGTACCTCTCAGAGACACCCCCTTGATACCTGGGTTCAGGCGGATCCTGCTCAGTAGTGGTTCAACCGTCAGGGCAAATAAGAGTGGTGACAGGGGGCAACCCTGCCTTGTCCCATTTGATAGTTTAAAAGGTGGTGACAGTATACCATTCACTCTAACCTGTGCCGTTGGTTGTGTGTAGTTGCTTATGATCCACTGCAGCATCTTTCTCCCGAACCCCATGTGCCTTAATACTGCAAACATAAATTGCCAGTTGATTTGAGACCAATGTCATTTTTACAGCAATCAGTGCTATAAAAATGCACTGATTACTGTAAAAAATGACACTGGCAGTGAAGGGATGAACCACTAGGTGGCACTAAAGGGGTTAAGTGTGACCTAGGAAGTGATTCTTACTGTTAGGGGGCGTGGTTACCAGTGACACGTCACTGATCACCGTTCCCGATCACGAAAACGGTGAGATCAGCGACATGTCACTAGGCAGGATAGGGGAATGCTTTGTTTACAAAGGAATCCCCCGTTCTGCATTTGCTGACCACAAATCGCAGGCCGCCCGGGAACAGAGTTCCCAGGACCCGCAAGGCACACGACAGGCGCGTGCCCGCTGGGCTGCAAATTTAAAGGGACATACAGGTACCCCATTTGCCTGCCCATGCCATGTTGTCGACAAGCGGTTAAAAGGAAAAAAACCAAACACCCTTCTGCCTTTAGAACCACTTTAACCCTCTTGTCTACCAAGCAAGGATGAGCTCCAGCGTGTTCGCATAGAACACGTGCGGAGCCCGCCAGGAAGTCGGCACCCGCGCTGCGCTTATCACAGCCAGGCAGACATTTCCCGATGCTCGGCTGCAGAGATCGGGAAATGTCTGCCTGGCTGTGATTAGCGCAGCGCGGGTGCAGACTTCCTGGCGGGCTCCGCACGTGTTCTATGCGAACACGCCGGAGCTCATCCTTACTACCAAGGTCTGTTTATAGATGTCCTTGTATACAAGGAGGTTAACACAAGCAGCCACAAGCTTCATTTTTTAGTGCTTCCATGTGAAAAGGGATCTGGGCCCCCCAATCCCTTTTATGGTTCTGACACCCCATAATATAACTGCATGCATACACATGTGCAAACAGCGATTGTGCCATATGTTTGATACCACTGCAAATGTATTGAGAGCAACAATCCTAGGGCCACCATTTTACTATTCACTCTGAACAGATGCCATGTAAATTCTTTTGATGCGTCTCTTATGGACACTTCTGGGTACTGTCTTTTTGTCATTTCACAAGTGCACAATTTTAAGGCTTGACATGTTTGGCATCTAGCTACTTAATTCAATCTTTTACCAAATAATATAAAAAAAGTATATTGTGTTTGTATGCAGTAAAAAATTCATTCTACACCATGTGTACAATTAGACCTCTTTCACATTGAGGCGTGGAGCCGCGGTGACGGTATAGCCGCGCTATTTGTAGCGCAGCTATACCGTCGTATTTACAGCGATATTCGGGCACCAGCGGTGAGGCTTTAACCCCCGCTAGCGGTATAGGAGCGGTGAACACACCGCTCCTATACCGCGGTAAAGATGCGGCTAGCAGGACTTTTGGAGCACTCCTGCTAGCGCACCGCTTCAGTGTGAAAGCCTTCGGGCTTTCACATTGAACACTACAGGGCAGGTTTTTTCATGCGGTATAGCAGCGCTATTTTTAGCGCTGTACTGCATGAAAAACGCCTCAATGTGAAAGGGGCCTTAGACAAGTTGTATTTGAAGATTAATTTCATTATTAAAACTACAGCGCTCTCAGTCAATCCTAAATGTTAAATATTCAGGTATGAGGTAAAAGTGAGGTATTGGCTTTGTTAGGAGAATGGGAATTGAAAGGGGAGAGCCAATTAGGCCCCCCTTTCCGCATGGGATCATGGCATTAGCTTTAGAAATAGGTAAAGATTAGCCAGGATTGGTTAATAAGGGTCAGGTGGTACAGTTTTTTTTTAGTTCAGGTCAGAGGATAAGGGAAAGGTGCGATGCAGGCGAGTTAACAGGATTGGTCAGTGAAATCAGGTGGGTTAGAAGGTTCTGGAAAGGTGTTCAAGGTATTCAGGGATTGGCTAAAATGGTCAGATGACTTTGGTAGAATATTCTGGAGACTGGTACCAGCCTATTTAAGGCCAGGAAAGTGTGGATCAGTACAAGTTCCTGACTAAAGATTGCAAGAGGACTCCCCGCCCTACCCCCCCCCTTTTTTTTGTCACAGCCGATTTATGTGGTGGCACCCTTCGGTATTTAACTGGAGGGGAGGTTTAAAGAAAGGTTAATTAAAATACTGAATCCGCGCGAGTCTTAGTGGCTGGGCTGAATATGGTTGTTGGTGAGAATATTTGGTTTAGAGTTGGTGAATTTTGAGAGCCGGTTCACACGGCTTTGGGGGCGACTCTGCAAGGCGTCCTGAAGACGACTTGAGAGACGACCTGCAAAATGACCTCTGTATAGAAGTCAATGCAGGTCGCCCCCGAAGTCGTACAAGAACCTTTTTCTAAGTTGGAGCGACTTGCGTCTGTTAACCACTTAAGACCCGGACCAAAATGCAGCTAAAGGACCTTGCCCTTTTTGCGATTCGGCACTGTCGCTTTAACTGACAATTGCGCAGTCGTGCGACGTGGTTCCCAAACAAAATTGGCGTCCTTTTTCCCCCCCACAAATAGAGCTTTCTTTTGGTGGTATTTGATCACCTCTGCGGTTTTTAGTTTTTGCGCTATAAACAAAAATAGAGTGACAATTTTGAAAAAAATGCAATATTTTTTACCATAATAAATATCCCCCAAAAATATACATAAAAAAAATTTCTCAGTTTAGGCCGATATGTATTCTACCTATTTTTGAAAAAAAAAAAAAAAAAAAAAATCGCAATAGCCGTTTATCGGTTGGTTTGTGCAAAATTTATAGCGTTCACAAAATAGGGGATAGTTTTATTGCATTTTTATTTATTTTTTACTACTAATGGTGGCGATCAGCGATTTTTTTCGTGACTGCGACATTATGGCAGACACTTTTCACACATTTTTGGGACCATTGTAATTTTCACAGCAAAACATGCGTTTAATTTACACTATCCCCTCCATTTATGCATGTGGATGTATATATATATATATATATATATATATATATATATATATATATATATATATATATATATATATATACACACACACATACATACACACACATATACATACATACATACACACACACACACACACATTTATCTTCCAAGTACATTTTTCCTAATCAATATACAGCTGTCGCATGACCCAGATTTGGAAGCAAAAATCTAGGAGGAGCTTCTAGTCCTCTGCTGCTGGTCAAATAATATTAAATATAAAAAATAAATAAAAAAAAAAAGCCTTTGGAATACAGAGTAAAAATAAATAACATCAATAAACTGTTTTAAATGGTCATACAAATATATATTTTAAATCTTTATCATTTTGTGGAAATAACAGTGTGGGCGGATTTATGTCAGTCACAGGCTGTGTCACGCCCCTCCAGCCTGTGTTTTAGAATAAGAGGGAGGTGAAGCTTCCATCAATCTATATGCAATGCCCTGCCCTCATTGTGTTTAGCTGGTTAGTGGGCAGAGAGGAGGAGGGAGGAAGTGGGCTGTCATTTACCACTGTGTATACACCCACATGTGTGACCTCTATAGTCACATGGGCTGCTCAGGGAGGAAATGCATAGAAACTCACTGAAAACTGAGCATGTACAAAAGTTTCCACCAAAACTGCAAAATCCCTAGCTGAATTGGGAACATTAACAGAAGGTGGAGAACAGCAGGATTAAACAGTTTTTCTTTTGTAGAACACAGAAAATGAGCATTTAAATATCACTTACCTCGCTTTTCCTTTTGACCTCCAAAATACAGTAATCCAGGTTTGAAAATGCCATTTCCGGTCTCTCCTCTTCTTGCTTTCCACCAGCATCTGAGCCGGTTTGCATGGTGGAAAGCAGAATGTGCTCACCCCCTCCCTATGACTACAGCCCTGCGTGAAGATGCTCTCTTATCCCTCACAGGCATGGAGGCCAAGCCTAATGGGAACTGTAGTTCCCATTAGGCCGTGATGTAGCAAGAATGAATGCGCACCGCAAACCAGGAAGTCAGTGAGAATAATGATTCAGGAGTGACGGAGGTGAATAAAACAGCTCGATTTCAACAGGTATCAAACTAGTTATAATACAAAACATTACTTTTTACTTTATCAGCTACTGTCAGACTTTAATTTAAGAGGAAAATATTTTTGTCTTTACAACCCCTTTAAGGGGTTTTAAATGTTCATAAAAAAAAATAAAAAAAAAATCATCACTTACCTGCTCTGTGCAAGGGTTTTGCACAGACAGCCCTGATCATTCTCTTCTGAGGTGCCCCGCCGGAGCACCTGGCTCCTCGCCTTCATCAGATGCCCTCACAGTGAGCCACTTGCCACAGAAGCACATGCAAGGGCTCGCTCCCGAGTCCCGCTGCTGTGTCCATTGACACAGACATCGGGACTCTGACCCACTCCCTGGATTTGACTGACAGCAGCAGCCAAAGGCTCCTACTGCTACTATAGCAATCTGTTCAATGAGGAGAGACAGTGGCTGGAGCTGCTAGGCTGGTGCGCTTCACTGGATTGGATCAGGCAAGGAGAAAAAAAAAAAAAAAAAAAGGCGGGGGGTTTCTGGGAGGCAGCTGCAGTAAAGGAGAAGGTTTTTCACCTTAATGCATTCGGTTAAAAAAACATTTAGGCTTCATTTCCGTGAATGTTTTTACAGCCACTTTTCTGAGCGTTTTTTGCAGCTTAATGACGTTTTTGAGCTGTAGATGGCTGAGCCGTTTTTAAGCTGCAAAAAAAAAAAAAAAAAAACGGACCAGTGCGTTCTGAAGCTCCAGCATTAGAGCTGTAAAGACGCCAGACGTTAAAAACGCGCAAAAACGCTACTGCAGCGTTTTTGAGCTCCAGCTTAAAAAAAAAAAAAAAAAAAAGGGACAGGCGTTTTTAAGCTGTAAAAAAAGTGTCTGTAAAAACGTACATGGAAATGAAGCCTTAGACTTTACAATCACTTTAACTACTTGTCTGCCAAGGTAAGTTTACAAACATCCTAGTAGTCAAAAACAAGCTCACGGCAGCCACGATCTAATCACATTTGCAGTACAGTGACCCCCCCACTTTCCAATCTTCTCAGAGATCAATGAACTCAGCAGCAATCAGCTCAGTTATTGCATGAATGGGTGGAGGGAAGGGGAAACAGATCTAGTATGTATGTGTAAAAAAATAAAAAATAATTACCTGTGTACAAAATTGCAGGTTCCATCAATAGGATCAATAATCCACGTTGGACTGTTTGTTAGGATGCATTTGGAACCTGCTGAGGTAGATTCTTCACCAATAAACCTGGATGTTAAAAAAAAAAAAAGAAGAAGATACACAAGAGGAGATAATATCATGATTTGTAAACCAAAAACTCTATAAACCATATCCAGAAATAAGAGGCAGGCACACACACACACACACACACACACAATATTGCAGATATCAGTTTTATTATGGCTAATATAATAAATGGCACCTTCTTAGCCCCAGAATTTTTATTTATATTAATATATATATATATATATATATATATATATATATATATATCTATCAGCATTTCTTTGCTAGGCCCTGGAGCATAAAATGGTGGCTGTTGCGATTTTTTTTATGCCACACGATATTTGTGCAGCCGTTTATCCAAACAAATTTGCAGGAAAAAAAATATCCCTTCTCCTTTTTTTTACGTGGATAATAAAAGATGATGTTGCGCCAAGAATATACCAAACATGTCCAGATTAAAATTTTGCAACAGATTATGAAAAAAACAAAATTATATATATATATATATATTAGTGCTGTCAGTTAAACGCGCTATTAACGGCGTTAACGCAAACCCATGTCAACGCCGTCAATTTTTTTATCGCGCGATTAACGAGGCGGCGTTCGGGGGTTATACCGGGATGATGCCTGCAGCCGCAGGCATCATCCCGGTACCGTTGTTTAGAGTGGGCGATCGGCTATCCAAACATAACAACCGATGCGGCTAAAAGCCGCTCGGTTGTTATGCCGGAGGAGCGGGAGGGGACATCCCCCCCCTCTTGCCGCCTTTCGCCGCTCTGACCGGGCCTCCCGTCCCACCGGGAGACCCGATCCTCCATCCGGCGCCTTCTGTGTCCAGGCGGAGACTGACACTAAGCCGTAAACGGCTTTGATTCAGTCTCCGCATTCAAACCACGAAAGTGGCGTCATGACGTCACTTCCGGGTTTCTCGGCTGCCAGTGGCGCCGGATTTAAAAAAGTACACAGTATTCAGAATCGCCGTTTTCGGCGATCTGAATACTTTGAAGTGCAAAGGAGGGCTCGGAGGTCTTTTAGACCCCCGATCCCTCCATAAAGAGTACCTGTCACCACCTATTGCTGTCACAAGGGAGGTTTACATTCCTTGTGACAGCAATAAAAGTGATCAAAATGTAAAAAAATAAAAAAAACACAATTTAATATTATAAAAAAAAATAAAATAAATAAGAAAACAAAAAAAAAAAATGTTTTAAAGGGTGAACCTCCTTAATCGCGCGATTAATCGTGAGTTAACTATGACATTAATGCAATTAAAATTTTTAATCGCTTGACAGCACTAATATATATATATAAAACAAAAAAAAAATGTATTCCCTCTTCAATGTTGGGATGTTCACTTAGACAGCTTACCTGTGTGTGGGATATTTCTCCCTCAGGGCAGAAATAAGGAGTTCCTCCACAAGATGGTCCGTCTCGGTCACAAGATCAACCACAGAGGTTTTTGTAGAGACCCTCTTTTCTTCTGTAAGAGCCTTCTTGATCATCTAACAGAAAAATATATATTCTACGGTAAATAATCTATAGGGATTCCAGATAAGACATGGATAAAGTGCATAAAAATATATTGTTGTTTTAAGCCGGCCATACACGGTTCGAATTTCAAATGAATTTTCTTTCGAAAATCGTATCAAAGAATTTTCGGACGAATTTCGCACCGTTAGTGGGCTGCAGCAACAGCTTATTTTCGTGCGGCAATCAAATTTAAGGAATCGGACATGTTGGAATTTTTTTTAAAAACAAAACAAATTTTCTAATCAATGAGGAGAGAATCGTGCGAGAAATGTAATAGAAAAAAAAAAAATGCGCACGTGCAAGAAAAGAAAATTCCCAGAGACAAGACTATTCCCTGGCCACGAAAATTCGAACTTTGATTTTGAAAAGAAAATTTAATCAAAATTCGACTGTGTGGCCTGCTTGGAAAGAAACACATTTTGCAACTTCAGATTTGATACCAGATGAAACCTGGCAGGCAAAAAGGGCTGCATCGGTTTTAAAATAAATATTGTTTTATGGTTGACCCAACTCCCATTTGGCATGTATTGTGTAAGCTTTGGTAGTGAGCCCAGGTCACCACAGACTTAAAGGGTCACTAAAGGCAGAATTATTTTTTTAAATAACAAACATGTTATACTTACCTCCACTGTGCAGCTCGTTTTGCACAGAGTGTCCCCGAATCCAGTCTTCTGGAGTCCCTCGTCGGCTGTCTCGGCTCCTCCTCGCAAAAGCTTTCTACCTTCATGCAAGCTCGCATGGTGGAAAGCTTTTGCGTGCGCACTCCCGTGATACAGCGGCGGGGCATAGCCGCCGACTATCACTCGGCCCCGCCCCCGGCGCGCCATCCGCCCAGCCAATCAACCTAGCCCAGCCTAGCCAATCAAAGGCCAGGCTGGGAACCAAAGATCACATGGGACACGCCCAGGGGGGGCGGTACCATCGGATGTTTTTTCACCTTAATGCATAGGCTGCATTAAGGTGAAAAAACATTTACCTTTACAACCCCTTTAAAGTGACACTAAACTCTGCAGAATACCAACCTCCACCTTCCAGCGATGTGATGTTTCATGCTTCTCAAGCTGCTGTAATCTTCTCCCTGGGATACTTCTAGGTGCTGCATTTTGACCACTTGCAGTGAGGAGGTCATCCCGCTCATCAGCTTGGGGGTCAGTCATGCCAGTATAGTCGCACCGTGGTGGGAATGCATGCTGAGCTGCCCATTAACCACAACTCAGTGTATATGCATTCCAATAGATGTGTAATCCTGCGCTACCTTCTTAAATAAGTGTATAACTTTAAGACCCCATTAATGTGA
Organism: Rana temporaria; assembly: GCF_905171775.1. NCBI lineage: Eukaryota > Metazoa > Chordata > Amphibia > Anura > Ranidae > Rana > Rana temporaria. The sequence continues at coordinate 288,484,810 of NC_053493.1, forward strand.
ACGGAGATAGGAGTATAGAGGAGTGGTAAATTGACTACGCACGTTCCCCACTCTGGGGGGTACAAAGCAGTTTGACCTATGAGATACAGGTCAAACTTGGAGGTGAGCGATACCTTGAATGGTGGTGGGAGACACTGATCTAGGTTTACTGTGGCACATGGAGTCAAAATGTTTATATATATTATATATATATATATATATATATATATATATATATATATATATATATATATATATATATATATATATTTAGTGGCCACTGGCAGTGAAGGGGTTAACACTAGGGGGCGGGGAAGGGGTTAAGTATGTTCCCTGGGTGTGTTCTAACTGTAGGGGGGTGGCCTCACTAGGGGAAATGACCGATCTTCTGTTCATACATTGTATGAACAGAAGATCAGCATTTCCCTCCCTGTCAGGACCGGGAGCTGTGTGTTTACACACACACACAGCTCCCGGTCCCCGCTCTGGAAAGAGCGATCGCGCGTGCCTGGCGCGCGCCCCTAGTGGCCTGCGAGAGAGCTACAGGCTCTCGCGCAGGGGAGCCAACCTGCCGCCGTAAAATGACGTCGGCAAGTAGTTAATGAAGGCAAGACATTTAGCAACCCACATGGTTGATGATTAACAGAGGCACATCCAAGTATGCAGGCATCCGGGGTAAAGCTGTCCATATAGACCATCCTCCGCACCGCTGGCTCTCACCGCAGTCAGTCTGCAATGGTGCCCGGGAAGACTACCCCGCAGTAGAGCGAGGCTTTATTCGCTCGCGGAGCGCAAAGCGGAAGGGATGACGTCGATGGCGGTGAGGAGGATGTCTATGTGGACAGCTTTACCGCAGATGCCTGCAAACTTAGAAGTGTCTGCTAATCAACCATGCGAGTTTTCTAAATGTTGTACCTTAACCACTTAAGGACCCGCTCACTGTATGTATGTATGTATGTATGTATGTATGTATGTATGTATATATACACACACACACACACACACACACACACACACACACACACACACACACACACACACACACACACACACACACACACACACACACACACACACACACTTTTTTTAAAGATGGATATCTCGGTAATGGCAGCAGCTGCTGCCACAACCGAGATATCAATTTTTTCAGTGAGCGGCCCTTTCAACGATAAATGTGGTCTCCAGTGGCGGATTCACCGCAAGATCACCGTTATCGGCGGAGGCGATCAGGTCCTCTCTCCTGCTCGGCTGGGATACAAGTGAGGGCAAGATGGCCCCTACCCGTCCCCATAGCATAGCAGGGCCGAAGCGACGTCAAAACGTCACTTTCGCCCATGCTTTATAAAGCAATATTTTTTCAAATGCAAAAAAAAATAAAAAAATTGTCATTTTAGTCTAAATATGAGATATGAGGTCTTTTTGACCCCAGATCTCATATTTAAGAGGACCTGTCATGCTTTTTTTCTATTACAAGGGATGTTTACATTCCTTGTAATAGGAATAATAGGGATACATTTTTTTGTGTAAAAAATTTAAATAATTTTTAAAGCGCCCCGTCCCGACGAGCTCGCGCACAGAAGCAAACGCATACGTGAGTAGCGCCCGCATGTGAAAACGGTGTTCAAACCACACAAGTGAGGCATCATCGCGATCGTTAGAGTGAGAGCAATAATTCTAGCCCTAGACCTCCTCTGTAGCTCAAAAGATGCAACCTATAGATTTTTTTTTAAACGTCGCCTATGGAGATTAAGGGTAAAAGTTTGACACCATTCCACGCGCGGGCGAAATTTTTAAGCATGACATGCGGAGTATCATTTTACTTGGCGTAACATTATCTTTCACAATATATATATAAAAAAAAAAATGTGCCAACTTTACTGTTGTCTTATTTTTTTAATACAAAAAAAGTGATTTTTTTCCCCAAAAAAAGTGCACTTGCAAGACCGCTGCGCAAATACGGTGTGACAAAAAGTATTGCAATGACCGCCATTTTATTCTCTAGGGTGTTATATATATATATTTTTTTTTTTTATTTATTTGGGGGTTTTAAATAATTTTCTAGCGGGGAAAGGAAAAAAACAAACAGTTTTAATCTTGTAAACGCCAAATCTGAAAAACAGGCTTGGCCCTTAAGTGGTTAAATGTAACCATATTGCTACACTTGGAGGTGCCTCTCCTCTTTTATACTTAGTTATGACATGACGCTACTCTTATATCAAGACATCGCTTGTATATCAAGTCACAATTTGTTGCAAAATTTTGCTCGTCTTGCAAAACACTCAAAACAATGTTACTCTCAAACCAAGGTTTTACTGTATATGAATTTACCACTGTCTACAAATAGCATTATGAATTCACATTATTTTTCAGTGGAAGATTTTATTTTGTATATGTATCAATAGGGGAGGGAGCTTTTGCAGCTTGTAAAACACATCTAAATCTGTATTTAGTGCTTAAGAGTCATTCATTTCAACGGCCAGAATACATTTATTTTGGCCAATCAAATGAATTAACGCCCAAATGCTTGACGTGGGTAAATGCGGCTAAAAGCGTTACACACTGTTACAAGCATCAGGTTTTTTGTTTGTTTTTTCGCTGCTGCCAGGAAGAAAGCTTCTAGGAAATGTCCAGTGTGCATGAGGCCTTTACTGCTGCAATAAAAATAAACAGGAAAAGCAGCAAAATTTCAGCACATCCGTTGTGAACCCCATTTCTCCCCAATGCATATAGCTACATAGGTGAATAAGGTTTTTTTTAATTTGCGTTACTGTAGGGTTCACGTACACTGATAAAACATGGGGAAATGTGCATTGCATAGTAGCCCATTATGTGTCACTTACCTGAAACCAAAGCCTGCGAAGTTCCCATCTTCCTCGCTAGTAGCGAGCGTCCATCTAAACCCCTTTTCTTCCGTGAGCCGCGAACTCCGGCTCCGTGACTGGCTGGAGTCACGTGACGTCACTCCCCGCGCATGACCCCATTCACAAGACGGCACCCTCAGTGCGCCTGCACCGTAGAAATCGGTGCTGTAATTTTTGCAAATATCTCCTAAACCGTGTAGGTTTAGGGCAGGGCTCGACAAAATCCGGGCGCCCAGTCGCAATTGCGACATGAAATTGTGACCTGGTGCCTGCCAGTAATTAAGGCCACGGCCTTAATTATCGGCGATCGCGAGGTGGGGGCGCACGGAGGCACAGGCGGGCCTGCAACAGCCGGTAATTGAGGCCGCGGCTTTGCGATCTTGTGAAGGCCCAAGCTTCCTTCTGTGACCTGGCGCCATCTGGGGGTGGCCGTTAGCATTACAAGCAAAACAGCAGTTCTAATTTGTTTTTTCACTGCCATCTTCTTCCCTCTAATTAGAACCCCCAAACATTATACATTTTTTTGTATCCTAACAACCTAGAGAATAAAATGGCGATCGTTGCAATACTTTGTCACGCCGTATTTGCGCAGCGGTCTTACAAGCGCACTTTTTTGGGAAAAAATTACACTTTTTTTAATTAAAAAAAATAAAGACAACAGTAAAGTTATGCCTATTTTTTTATAATATTATGAAAGACAATGTTACGCCGAGTAAATTCATACCCAACATGTCACGCTTCAAAATTGCGTCCGCTTGTGGAATGCCGACAAACTTTTACCCTTTAAAATCTTCATAGGCGATGTTTAAAAAAAAAAAAAAACTACAGGTTGCATGTTTTGAGTTACAGAGGAGGTCTAGGGCTAGAATTATTGCTCTTGCTCTACCAATAGCGGCGATACCTCACATGTGTGGTTTGAACGACCGGGTTTATGCCGGGCAAGAATACGGCCATGAACATCAGGAGACTGTTCATGAATATACAGGCACAACATGACAATGTAGGGACCAGGGTGGTGGTATCCTTGGATACGGCCAAGGCCTTCGACTCTGTCGAGTGGCTGTATCTGTGGGAGTGCCTACGGTGTTACGGGTTTGGCCCGAAATTTATTAAATGGGTACAGCTTCTATACCAGACACCCAGGGCCAGAATTTTTGTCAACGGGTGGCTGTCAGAACAGATTGCATTGGAACGGGGCACGAGACAGGGATGCCCCCTGTCACCGTTATTGTATGCCCTGGCGGCAGAACCGCTGGCCATGGCAATTAGGGCAAGTCCAGATGTGATAGGATTATATGCAGATGACACTGTCCTCTATCTGGCAGATCAGGGACCATCAGGGACCATCACTAAGGGCAGCTCTACTTATAATAGAAGAGGCGGGTACATATTCAGGGTTAAAGATTAACTGGGACAAGTCCCGAATCCTTCCGCTAGATCAGTTTCCCCCTCAGGCGTCGTCCCCGGAACTACCATTGCAGAGGGTGGCGGAGGTTAAATATCTAGGGGTGAGTGTAACCAGGAACCTCAAGGATTATGTCCCCCTGAATGTAGAACCCCTATTTGCCATTATTAAAGCGCGAACACAGGCATGGGAGTAATGGGCAGAATAAATCTAGTGAAAATGATTTTATTACCCAAAATACTATATATGGTTTGGCACGCCCCATTGTACATACCTCTGAAAGTGTTTAAACAGATGGAAGCGCTCCTAAATTCATTTGTGTGGGGGTCAAGTCGACACAAGTTGGCGTGGCATATACTTAAAAATCCTATATTGGAGGGAGGATGCTCCCTTCCAGATCTGCAAGATTACTATATTGCGTCGCAATTATCCCACGTCTACCATTTTAATACATCAGAAGCACAGAGGCATAGATCGTTAGTATGTAACAGACCAGGTAGCCCTCTCCATACCCCGGTACAGGCTATATTCAGGACGGGACATGGAGGGTGTAGGATGGCGCACTTTGGGGCCGACATGCTGATACACCAACAAAAAATCTGGGATATAGCCCTTAAAAAAAATGGACAGAACGCACGTGCACTCTTTCACCACTGTGGAGAAACGGAAGTCTGCCAGAATTGGGAACAGTTCCGGACCCGGGGATATGGGCGGCATATGGAATACTTTTCCTATCCCAGGTCCTCACTGAATCAGGCCCTAAGTCCTTTACGCACCTACGGGAGGAATTCTCTCTTCCACCCCAATTCATTTTTCGGTACCTGCAGCTTCAGCATGCACTTAGAACACAAATGGAACAGGTCGCTGTGGATTTGAGTAGGCCGCGGGTGCTGGATGTTATTTTTGGGGCTGAATCAACAAAACTCACATCTAATTTATACTATACAATCCAACTAGGAAAGATAGGCAAGGTGTCACAGACAGCAAAGACGAAATGGGAACAGGACCTGGGACAGATAGATGACACTGACTGGGGTGAGATATTGGAGGGAGTAAAGACGTCGTCCCCCAAACTATCGGACAGGCTAACTCAGCTATATATAGTTCACCGTGCTTACCTGACGCCCAAGAGATTAGCAAAATTCCAACCCACACGGAGTACTGCCTGCCCCATGTATATGGGGTATCTTCTCCTATGTGTAATAAGGTTGAACCCTTGTGTAAAGGGACGGATGTGAAACGGTATATGAACCTACACTGTAAATTGTATATCTGCAGATCTGTGTCAGGCATCACTTAATGTTAATCAAATGCCTAACATGTATGTGTCTTTTATTTGTAACATCTCAATAAACTTGGTTTTGAAGTTAAAAAAAAAAAAGTCGGCATGGGAAACAAAAAGAAAAGTGCAGTGCTAACTTACTAAATCAATAACACAATGGTGGAACCCTCCAATATATAAAAAAAATAACTCAATGAACCTTGATATCAGTGCAGTCTCAACATCCCACCTCCTGGACCAGCATTGTGATGCCACTGTTCCAATGCCGGTACAGGAGGCCTGACAGCAATCAGTGTTTGATATACAAGATCTGTCACAGCCCAAGAGATGATGGATGATTATATCTCCATGGGCGGTACAGCCCGGGGTCTGTGAGACCCCTCCGCCCACTACAGCAAGCAGGGACAGAAGTAGAAGTCCATGCTTGCTATAGAGAACTACAACTGGGAAGTACCAAGACCACTGGCTGGGGGTACAGGAGGAATAGCAGACAGTGGTCTTACAAACAGGATATCACTGGGCAGTAACGGTTTTTCTTCAAAACCAGTGGGCTACTACAGAGCCAGGGCCGGCCTTTGCGTTGTGCGAGGTGTGCAGCTGCACAAGGCGCCATGGCCAACAGGGGGCGCCGTGCGGCCAGCACAGCTCGCAGAATGCTAGTCACCTCTTCCTCATTGTCGCTCCCCAGTCTCCTGGCAGAGGATAGAGGGGCCCCGGACAGCAAGGTGCTCAGTGCGGGTTTTAAGTGCAGAGTGGTGTGCAGCTTCCCCCCCCCCCCTCTCCCTCCCACGGCTTTCACATGCTGGAGGGAGAGGGACAGACCAGTGTGTCAGGCAGCCAATAGCGCTGCTCTTCTGAGTGGGAGGGCGTGACTTCTAAGTTGCTCCGCCTATCACCACCCCCTTGGCCAATCAGATTGCCCAGCCCGCCACATTTGACCAGGAGAAGATGATAGTGAGGGATGCAGAGGATCCGACATACCTGAGAATGTAGAAGGTATGAGCATCATGTCACTCTCACTGGTAATGCACAAGTCTAATGATCGGTGTGTTCTGTCCTGTGTGTAGATTAGACAATGATGGAGGGATGACTTCCCCTCTGTGTCTTCTCACACTGCTTCTTATCTGTGTTTTTATTTACACTGCACACAGCACAGTGACTGAAGATTAGACTTCTGCAAGATGCTTCAAACTTAAGCTGTTTCTATAGCTATGTGTGCTGGAGTTGGTGTCATTTATCTAACTTTCCTTGTTATCTTTGAAGGAATTAGCTGGTCAGGCTGGAGCTTCACAGACCTGTTAACCATTTACTGTCCTCCTGTGCTTGAGAAATGACTGTTAGAAATAATGTTGTTTTTTTTCTTGCACTTACAGCGAATGCTCCATGAAAAAAAATATTAAAAGCCAGCAGCTACAAATACTGCAGCTGCTGACTTTTAATATTAGGACACTTACCTGTCCTGGAGTCCAGCGCCGTCCGCAGCAGAGGACGGGCGACCGCTTGTCACTCTGCTGCCCCCACGTCATCCACGCTGAGGGAACCAGAAAGTGAAGCGCTCCGGCTTCACTACCCGGTTCCCTACGGCGCATGCACGAGTCGCGCTGTGCCATGCTGAATGGTTCCCACTGTGTTCTGGGAGCTGTGTGTTTCCCAGAACACAACAGGGGGACGGGATCTGACGTCCTGCCCGCAGACTGTGTGACCGGAAGTGGGTGCAAATAGCTGTCTTTAGACAGGTATCTGCACCCCCTCCCCCCTAAAAGGTGTCAAATGTGACACCGGAGGGGGGAGGCTTCCGATGAGCGGAGGTGGAGGGTGGAGCTCCGCTTTAAAGTTATAGCTTTTAAACTTTTGTTTGCAGTGATCAATGTTTTTCCACACTGGTCACTGCTAGGACACACTTGTATAATGTCTGCAGTCTCTGACCATCTCCTGTGTTATGACCACAGTCTGACCTTCTCTTATGTTATATCTACAATCTCTGACCCTCTCCTGTACAATGTCTGCAGTCTCTGACCCTCTCCTGTACAATGTCTGCAGTCTCTGACCCTCTCCTGTACAATGTCTGCAGTCTCTGACCCTCTCCTGTACAATGTCTGCAGTCTCTGACCCTCTCCTGTACAATGTCTGCAGTCTCTGACCCTCTCCTGTACAATGTCTGCAGTCTCTGACCCTCTCCTGTACAATGTCTGCAGTCTCTGACCCTCTCCTGTACAATGTCTGCAGTCTCTGACCCTCTCCTGTACAATGTCTGCAGTCTCTGACCCTCTCCTGTACAATGTCTGCAGTCTCTGACCCTCTCCTGTACAATGTCTGCAGTCTCTGACCCTCTCCTGTACAATGTCTGCAGTCTCTGACCCTCTCCTGTACAATGTCTGCAGTCTCTGACCCTCTCCTGTACAATGTCTGCAGTCTCTGACCCTCTCCTGTACAATGTCTGCAGTCTCTGACCCTCTCCTGTACAATGTCTGCAGTCTCTGACCCTCTCCTGTACAATGTCTGCAGTCTCTGACCCTCTCCTGTACAATGTCTGCAGTCTCTGACCCTCTCCTGTACAATGTCTGCAGTCTCTGACCCTCTCCTGTACAATGTCTGCAGTCTCTGACCCTCTCCTGTACAATGTCTGCAGTCTCTGACCCTCTCCTGTACAATGTCTGCAGTCTCTGACCCTCTCCTGTACAATGTCTGCAGTCTCTGACCATCTCATTTAGTATTTCTGTAATAAAGGGGGCTACAGGCACAGTAGGTGCTGAGGGAAGGTGTACCTAGGCATTGTGGATAGTGAGGGATGGGGGGCCCAGGCATGTTGGGTTTTTTCCTATTTGTGTATGTTTAGGTGACCAGGGGGCGAGGGGTGAATATACTTGGGTGGGGGGGGGGGGGGGGGCGCCGAAGGATTAGCTCGCACAGGGCGCCTGAACACCTAAGGCCGGCCCTGTACAGAGCTCAGAAGATGGATGACATATTCGGGTGAAGGTTGGAGATCAGCAACAAAAACATGGAAAAAAGTTTTCCCGGAGTTCTGCTTTAAAGCAGGAGTTCACCCGAATTTTTTTTTTTTAACCTTAGATTGAGGCTCATTTTGTCAAGGGGAATCTGGTAGTTTTTTTTAAATCGAAGCAGTACTTACCGTTTTAGAGAGCGATCTTCTCCGCCGCTTCCGGGTATGGGCTGCGGGACTGGGCGTTCCTATTTGATTGACAGGCTTCCGACGGTCGCATACATCGCGTCACGAGTAGCCGAAAGAAGCCGAACGTCAGCGCACCGAAGTTCGGCTACTTTCGGAAAATCGTGACGCGATGTATGCAACCGTCGGAAGCCTGTCAATCAAGTAGGAACGGTAAGTACTGCTTCGATTGTAAAAAAAAAAAAAAAAAAAAAAAAACACCCGATTCCCCTTGACAAATGAGCCTCAATCTAAGGTTAAAAAGTTTTTGGGTACACCTCCACTTTAAGGCACATTTCTGTTTATTGCGATGTGTTGTAATGCGGTGCAGCACGTTTTATTTTGACATAGTGCACACAAATGCAATGCCCTGGTATGAACTAGACCTATTGGAAACAATGGAGTTTACCTTGTCATTGTGTTGGACCTGGGTAGAGCAACACACATAGACCAATGCCAGTGGTGTGAATGAGCCCGAACCTTTCTGCAAGACAGGGCTGTACATGCCAGCAGAGTCACATGCTGCGATCCAGGATTAGCAGTATACAATCCCAGATGGAAAAAAAAAAAAAAAAAAAAAAGGAAGAAGGATTTTTTTTTTTTCCGAACGAATTCCCAACAGTAAATGTCGTTTTTATTTGGGAAAGACAAGTCACTACAAAATTCGAATTTTAAAAGCAAACATGTTTTGAAGCACTTTTGAACAGCATTAGTCATGTTTTTGAATTTACTACTGTGCTATATAAAAATAATAATAAATTAATAATTTGCATATGAATGCTTGTTTGAAAATCTCGTCTGCGGCCAGCCTAAGCAAAGCCAAGACGACATATCAATCCGAAGTCTTTATCCAGCTACCCCCACATGCACTGAAGCGTTCAATATTTAATCATGCGGGGGTTAAAATACACTTGTGGATTTTATTTGCTCCCCTTGTGCACATAAATTAGAATAAATTCTGTCTTTTGTTGATTGAACAATCTAAGCAACAAAAGGAAATTGCAAGCATCTGACCACTGCAACACCGGAACCAAACCGCCACTCAGGAAGCAGCCAACATGACAGTGCGACATGCCAGACAGAGACAACGCTCACATTGTTACAGCCTAACACCTATATGTGAACCTGCACTACCACCACACAACTTGAAGCTAAGGAGGACTGTGCAAACAAATGGCACTTGCTCACTTCCTAAAAAGTATTTATTTTAACTGATGACTTCCATTTGTTAGTTACTTACCAAGTATTCTTTTATTTGAAACACAAACACAAAGGTTGCATCAATGTTGCAGTTAAAGTCAAAATGCAAAATGGACCGCCGTCAACTTTATTGTGATCATCCTTTCCTGCATTGATACCAGTCAGCTGAATTTTGAAATGTAGATAGTTTTAGGCTCCATTTACACCTAGGCGATTTTCTGCTGCAAGCCTCAGCTCTAAAAACACCCAACAAGACAAATCCCATTAAAGGGGTTGTAAAGACAAAAATATTTTCCTCTTAAATTAAAGTCTGACAGTAGCTGATAAAGTAAAAAGTAATGTTTTGCATTATAACGAGCTTGATACCTGTTGAAATTGAGCTGTTTTATTCACCTGCGTCACTCCTGAATCATTATTCTCACCGACTTCCTGGTTTGCGGAGCGCTCTCATTCTTGCTACATCACGGCCTATTGGGAACTACAGTTCCCATTAGGCTTGGCCTCCATGCCTGTGAGGGATCAGATAGCATCTTCATGCAGGGCTGTAGTCATAGGGAGGGGGTGAGCACATTCTGCTTTCCACCATGCAAAACGGCTCAGATGCTGGTGGAAAGCAAGAAGAGGAGAGACAGGAAATGGCATTTTCAAATCTGGATTACTGTATTTTGGAGGTCAAAAGGAAAAACGAGGTAAGTGATATTTAAATGCTCTAGCTTACAGCAATCAATTGATCTAATAAAAAATGAACCTTTAGTGTTCCTTTAATTTCAATAGCCCCTGTTCACATCTGAGCATTGTCGCCTGAAGCAAAACGCCCGTCGCTCCAAAAAGTACAGGAGCCTCTTTTTTTACATTAGTGACCCTTTGACCTGTACAAAAATCGCACTATTTTTATCACCAAGGCCTGGTTCACACTGGAACGATTTGAGATGCGATTTGAGATGTCAAATCGCATCTCAAATCGGCGGCATTTGCCGGCAATGGCACCGTCCTAAATCAGTGATTTTTAAAAAGTAGTCCCTGTACTACTTTTTGCGATTTCGGGCCACGATTCACATAGACATCTGTGCAAAAACCTGCACAGATGTCTCTGAAATCGCGGCCGAAATCGGGACTGACAGCGGGAGTGAAATCGTGCGAGTTCAGCTGAACTCGCACGGCTTCACTCCCACAGCCCAGTGTGAACCTGGGCTTAGTTTGTTTCATCATTAATGGTTCATTTTTATACATTAGCCATTCCTTACTGGTGTTCATTGCACTGTGGCACTCTGTTATTATTGGAACTTGTGTTCACATTTGTCACTTGCACTTTGATAACAGCAAGTGCTTTATTATCATTTGTACTGCATTTGTTTGGTTCTATATTTGTGTGCAATATTGTCATATTGTTGCTGCTGTATTACTATTCACCTATTAGTAGCGCAACTTTGCTCTTCACTTGAAAATCTAATGGTGTCTATGGGGTCTTAAGCCTCATACACACGATACAATCGTTGGCCAACTAAGGGTTTGATTTTTGTCAAAAGGGCGTATGCCAGGATCTTGTCTTGCATACCAACGGTACACAATTGTCGTGCCACAAGCACAAAACATATTTACATACATGGAATTTCAGATCTTGCGCGCCACCCATTGTGCCCCTTCTGCCAATTTCGTGAGTATTGTTTTCAAGCATGCATTTTTTTTTTTTAACTTGTGTGACAGATTTGTGTACTGCCCATACGAAAATCTGACATCAAACCATTGTCCGCTGAAAATGTACTAGCCTGTCACCCAACATTTGTTGGACAATTGTCAAAAAGGAGCGTACTAACAGTAAGAATTTAGGACAACAGTCTGACAGTCCCCTGCCAACAATCGTACCGTGTGTACCAGGCTTTACTCAAATTCTACGAAGTTTTGATTGTAAAAAAAATTATTGTATTCTGTGTTGCAATCTTTACAACAGACGTATTATTCAGTAATAAAATGTGGTAATTTAAAACAAAAAGGAAGCAGCGAGAATAGGACTACTATTTTTAGATATATGAAAATAGCATTTGTGACAGGAAGTGGAAACTCACTGAGAAATGGTGTCAATGACAAAATAAAAGGTAATCTGCAAGTATATACAGTAGATTATAGCAAACTGCCAGTGAAGTTACCAGCGTGTTAATTTAGAAGGTCTGCAATGGGGCTCTGATACAATACATGTAAAAACACAAAAGGCCTAACAACTAAAGCTGGCTATCTGCGCTCCCTAGAGACTGCTCAGCAACAGCTGGAGGCCTCCAAGGTATTCATTCATTGTGGAAAGAATAAAGCTCGCTCAAATAAAGGTCTTTATCTTTAGGTGTATGTAACCGTCACTCATACACTGGAGGAAACAGTTTAGTGGTTTTCAGCAATATTCGTTAATTTCACCATAAAAACAAAACTTCATTGTGGCAGGAACCATTAATATGCCTCATGCCACAATGTTGTTACTAGTTCCTTGTGAAGTAGGCCGTTTTATTTAAAAAATCTGTCTAGCCCACAAAGAACACAGCCTCAACATGTTGAAAGGAAACTGGTCATGAGAGAAACTGGAAGCTGCAACTGCTGACCTCTCCTGGCTAGACCGTTGACCCTTTTTCCTCAACCTGAACAAGTATGGGACCGAAGACAATGCAATTGTTTCCAGACGTCCCCATTCTGCATAATTGATTCAGGCCAGTGAATCACAAAAGTATTTAAAGTGGAGGTTCAGCCTCAAAAAAAAATTCTGACATCACACGGAGTCGCGCCATCCTACTGACAGAATGCCGTGTTTTGTTTTTTTTTCTCAGCACATGCCTCTTAATCCCGATTTTCACCTCACGGCAATCCCGCGGGAGTGGGCTTTCCCAAGTACTGTCTGTGATTGACAGGCTTCCGAACAGCGCATACTGCGCGTCACAGGTTGCCGAAAAAACCCGTACGTCAGTGCGGCTCTATACGGCGCCTGCGCACCGACGTTCGGGTTCTGTCGGCAACCTGTGACGCGCAGTATGCGCCGTTCGGAAGCCTGTCAATCACAGGCAGTGCTTGGGAACGCCCACTCCCGCGGGATTGCCGTGAGGTGAAAAATCGGGATTAAGAGGCATGTGCTGAGAAAAAAAAACAAAACACGGCATTCTGTCAGTAGGATGGCGCGACTCCGTGTGATGTCAGAATTTTTTTTAAAGGGTGAACCTGCACTTTAAGGCAGAATGTGAGCCAGGAAAATTGCATTTTAGAGAAAAAGGGTAACAGTGGCAGCAAACACCCCCCCCCCCCCCCCAATCTTGACATATTATCCATGTCAAGACAAGGCCGAGTCTGTGGCACCAACATCTATTGCAGTGTTAAAGGCATAGTTCACAGGAGCAAGCCATTAAACACCAAGCTCAGAGCTACTGAGTCAAGGGAAACAAGAAAGCACTTGTGGGGGGGTGTTGAATCAGAGAAACTGCTTGCTCCTGTAATGTTGGGGTAAACATTAACGTGGTTTGACAACTTGCACCTACAGTTAAGGCTTACCTGTAGATGCAAGAAATATCTCCTTAAAGCGGGAGTTCCGCGGGAAAACAGTTTTTTTTAAAGAGCTTTTTGTCACGCTGGTGGTACATAGAAAATAGTACTCACCAGTCTCATCCTCGCTGCCGCTAGCACTACGATATCGCCCAGAAAGATATTTTATAAAATTTTCTGATGGACATTGCCATCTTTACTACTGGCACTCTGAAGCCGTCCTGCAGGATCTTCCGGGATGCGGTGAATGCTGTCCCAGCATTCACCGCTCTATCCCGCGCATGCGCAGTGTGACGGCGAGGCGCGCCGTCAACACTGCTGAGTTGCTAGGACAACGGCCGGCAGCGTCCTGAAAAGGACACTCCCCGCTGTGCCTAGCATATACATTTATGTTTACTATGGGAGAATTGTATCCGCCCCCGGTCACATGACCGTCACCTGACCGCGTGCAGTCAGGTGACGTTCGAAAGATCGCGAGATTGCTTCTCTAGCTGCTGTGTCTCGTCACCGTCCAGAGACACACGTGTTAGCTCCCAAAATCCTTTGCGGAGCTAGCCGACACGCCCATTCCCGAACCCCTACAACCCGGATGTGCCTGCTCGAGATGCTGAAAAGGGGGTATGTAGATTTTTATATTTTTTTGGAACCGCCAAATCGTCAGGCACACCGGGGGGACTGTTATATCAAACAAAGTGACCTAATAGGGTGAACCTCCGCTTTAACCTACACGGTTAAGGAGATATTTGCAGAAAACACTGTACCGAGGTCTACGGTGCATGCACGCTGTAGACAACGGCGCAAGCGCACTGAGCGTCCCGGCTTTAAGAATGGGATCATGCCAGTCCCGCGCGCGAGTGACGTCATCGCTGGTCAAGCCAGTCACAGCGCCGTTATCCGGAAGAAGCTCCGAGGGGACATGGCGGCGGCGGGGAACGAGGAGCACTTCGGGGGCTTTGATTTCAGGCAAGTGCCACATAATGAGCTATGCATACTAGCTCATTATGCCTCTCTTGCAGGGTTTTCTGATTTTTTTTGGGGGTGGGGTATGGGGAGTTTACCCCAGGGAGTGCCTTAGCAACAAGGCAAGATGGGATGTTGCCATCTGTAGAGTTTGTCAATCAGGCTTCGGGAGGTACGCAAATGGCCCACACCTATAGCAAGTGTATTATCCAAACTTTGTACAAAGCTGCACATTTTGCATCCAACTATAGATGACAGTACTGCAACGCGTGGTGGCCTTAAAGTAGAACCTTTGCCACAGAATTTTTCATTGTAAACTGTCTTTTCTAAGCCCTGGTTCACACTGGTGCGATTTGACATGTCAAATCGGCGGCATTTCCACGTCCTAATCGGTGCGACGCCGCATCTGCAGCACTGCACCGATTTCAAAAAGTAGTTTATGTACTACTTTTTGTGATTTCGGCCTGCGATTTACATTGACATCTGTGCAGAAACCTGCACAGATGTCTCTGTAATCGCGGCCGAAATAGGGACTTACAAGCGGGAGTGAAATCGTGCGAGTTCAGCTGAACTCCCACAGTCCAGTGTGAACCTGGGCTAAATGGTGAATACGCCCCCCCCCCCCCCCCGGTAAAATTTTCTCATAGCTTTTGTCCTCTCTGGCCTTGCAAAATGTGCAGAGATGGGCAGATAAACAGTTTCAATATCAGCTTTGTAAACTAGTGCCAAAACGGAGCTACATATAGATCGTCTTGCAACCAAGCTCACACAGAATGGAGGCAAGTCTTATAGCCCATACACACGATCCGAATATTGTACGAGAAATCATAGATTTCAATGGGCAGGGGCGCTTTAGGAGCGGTGTATACACTGCTGCAAAGATGCGGCTAGCAGGACTTTTTGTACCGTCCTGCCAGCGCACCGCTCCAGTGTGACAGCCCTGTCACACTGGAGTGAAAAGAGCGGCTCTTTCAAGGCGCTTTGCAGGCGCTATTTTTAGCGCTAAAGCGCCTGCAAAGGTAAGTTCAGAAGGAATATCTATTAAAGGGGTTGTAAAGGTAAAAAAAAAAAGGTTTTCCTAAATGGCTTCCTTTACCTTTACTCCACACAATAATGCTAGGCTTTCTCCCTGGTGTGGAGTGTCGTGCTCGCCCCCTCCCTTGGACTACAGGAGAGTCAGGACGATCTCTACTTTACAGATGGAGAAAGGAGCTGTGTGTTAGTGGGCGTCCTGACTCTCCTGTAGTCCAAGGGAGGGGGCGAGCACCACACTCCACACCAGGGAGAAAGCCTTGCATTACTGTGTGGGGTTACAGACAGAAGAACAGGAAGTGAGGATTTCTCAGAAGAAATAAAGGACATTTAAAAGCAAAATGGAAGGATGAGGTAAGTGAAGGAGGACTGCACTAAGGTAAAGGAAGCTATTTAGGGAAAAAAAAAAAAAAAACACACCCTTTACAACCCCTTTAATTTCCTCTGTGTATACACAGCACCAGTATATTATGCAACATTATGTAACCCTCATTACATAACACTTTAGCCGCATTTACATCAGTGTGCATGGCTCTCTGATATAAGACCATGCACCATTACAGACACAATAAAAATTCAAGCCTGTTGTATTAGGATGGACTTTGGTGATGCCGCTTTCACGCAGGACCAAGAATGGGCTGTGTGCCTGTGAATGATTGTGTAAACTCACTGGCTTGATCATCAAACATTTCCTGCAGCCTTTAATGAATAATCCAGCCTGGAACACTAGCACAGCTACACCTATGAATAAGCTCTACTGTTCTATCATTTATAGCAATTATGAAAGTTCAAAGTTTTCACTCTGGTCTATTGTATTTTTAGGCCTCTTTCACACAGGCAAAAGTAGCGAAATATACTGCGAATACGTGCGGCTAATACCCCAGGCGTTTTGATCATCAGCGGCCCAGAAGCAGAGGCTGCCCATGGCTGTAGGCATGTAGGGAGAGGTCAGCCCACGGTTCTACGCCATCTGTCCCTAACCACAGGTCACAGCCGTATTCGCACATCCAGGACATCTGTCCGATGGGACCGATGTCTTCCCCTGGACGCAATCTGTCGTTAAACACAGGCAACTACTGGATGTGTACATACATACATACTTACAGTTGTAGGTAGCCCCGCCTCCTTACAGCCCATAATTCAAATGGAACGTCAATCAACATCATTAATCCCCATGCTGCTAGCATTAGTAAATAGATAGGAAAGTAGATTTACTGGCTTAAAACTTTTTTTTGTTTTTTTACATTTCTTCAGTTACTTCCTGGCTTCTTGCCTAGGCAAATTACCGTATATACTCAAGTATAAGCCAAATTTTTCAGCACTTTTTTTGTGCTGAAAATGCCCCCCTCAGCTTATACTTGTCACCTTTTTTATGCCTGATCTGGTGGGGACCCAAACTTGGCACACATGTAGACCCACTCTTCCTCTACAAGTCCTACGGCCGGGGAGCACCGATTTTTCAAACCCGGGCACCCCTTCCATTGACTCCCATGTTAAACGTTGGTCTAGGCATGGGCACAGTGAGGCAGTGAGATGGACACCCTGGGCTTATACTCGAGTCAATACATTTGCCCAGTTTTTGTGGTTAAATTAGGTGCCTCGGCTTATACTCGAGTATATACGGTATGTCCAACATCCCAGGAGCCTTCAGGAAGGGAGGGAAAGAGGAGAGGTTTTCTCAGCTAAGCACACTCTCCTGAATGCATGCCCAAGCTAAGGGCAGATGGATTCCAGGGAGTAAATATTACATCAATCATTTGCCCTTACTCAAGATGGCCACAGCCAGAAAGACTAGGGAGGAGTTTCTCAAAAGCGATTTCTCAACAAAATAAGCCCTGGTTCACAATGATGCTACTTTGAAATTGCGCTACTTCATTTGAAGTTGCGCAATTTCAAAGTAGCAAGGTCAGCGCGATTTCAGGTGCTACTCGATAGACATATGTCTGGCTTCATACACAGATGTCTATTGAAGTCGCACAAAAAAAAAAAGCAAACGTAGTGCAGGAACTACTTTTGCAAATCGGTACACAGTTCAGTGTAGATGGTGGAATCGGTTCCACTTTTCCCATCTGACCATAGAAAACCTATAGGTGTATGGCCAGTCTCAAGCATTGAGACATGGATGGATGGATGGGGGAGTTTGCTTTGAATATTAAAAAGGAATTATATAGTATTTTTGCCTTGTGGTGCTCAGTTGCCGTGAAGATCCTCTTTCAAGTGTACAAAAACTTAGCAGCTGCTAATGATTTGATCACCTGGGATCCCGACCATGGGTATTTGCAGTATATTTGCCATAGGAAAGCTCTGTTTTGCTCACGTGAATGAGGCCCTAAGGCCCCATGCACACGAGACGCTGGTAAACTCGAGTTCAGAGGCATTTGGGCATTTTTTTCAACTGCCCCTGAACACATTTAATGTTATCCTATGTGTCCATGCACACATTCACTTTTTTTGCGTTTTAAAGCAGTTGGGTTTAGGCTCGTTTTTTCAGAAGCAAAATTTTGGGTTCAGACGCAAAAGTTTTTGCGTTTCAAAGCTTTGGGAGGGTCTACAATGTCTTTGTTATAAACACTGATAGTTGCAAACGCGCCAAAACGCAGCTAAATGCAGCTAAACGCGGCTAAACGCGGCTAAACGCGGCTAAATGCAGCTAAACGCGGCGAAAGTCACGGCAAAAACTGGCGCCGGTTTTTGCCTTTGAAAACTTGAGTTTACATGTGTTTGCATTTGCTTCTCGTGTGCATGGTGCCTAAATGTATTTTGGTGGCCCAAGCAAACCACGAATAGCGTGCTTAAAGCGGTCCTCCACCCTAAAGTGGAGTCCCGCTGATCGGAACCCTCCCCCCCTCCGGTGTCACATTTGACACCTTTCAGGGGGGAGGGGGGTGCAGACACCTGTCTAAAGACAGGTATTTGCACCCACTTCCGGCCACACGATACGGGCGAAAGACGGGCATTCCGTCACATCCCGTCTGTCGCCCGTTGTGTGCTGGGAACACTCGGCTCCCAGCACACAGCGTGTGAGCCAATCGGCGGGCGCAGCGCGACTCGCGCATGCGCCGTAGGGAACCGGGCAGTGAAGCCGCAGCGCTTCACTTCCTGGTTCCCTCAGCGTGGATGGCGGGGGGAGCAGCAGAGTGACGAGCGATCGCTCGTGCTCTGCTGCGATCGGCGCTGGACTCCAGGACAGGTAAGTGTCCTAATATTAAAAGTCAGCAGCTGCAGTATTTGTAGCTGCTGACTTTTAATATTTTGTTCCCATGGCACATCCGCTTTAAGCCTAAAGGAAGGTAGCCTATGACTGTATACGTGCACAAGAGACCTCATAAGGACACATTTAACAAATGTGCGACTCATTTAGAAAGCAAACCAACTTTATATACGTAGATTAGGTATTGGGAGGAGTCCATCGTCAAGGGAGTGTCATGTAGAGGTAGGTCTGGTCAGGCCGATGTATTGGGAGGACATTGGATGCAGATCTATAGGTCGTAGCATTTCCCTTTTCACAATTTTTTGGCTTCTCATCCATCACATTCTGCTATTCTGAAAAACTTCCCCCATGTATTATTCTTTAATCTCTTTTTATTAGCATACTTGGCTGTGATAAACGTAAAACCGGGTTTGTTAGGAGTACATTGGCAGCATAGTTATGATCCATTCAATTTGCCTCACCTAGAAAGCTACATGAAGTTTTGCTGGCATGTATTTACATGTGTACAAGTATTCCTCCAGAAAAACAAGGACCTGCTTACACAAGCCTGATAAAATTATAAATTTAAGTGTGCAGGCTGCTGGCCGCCCTGTGCTGCTGGCAGGGATCGGTGCCTTGCTTTGTAACACAAGGGCACCGTTTACTTTTTTTTTTTGTTACTTTATTGAAATGTCAAAGTGCGCTGACATCAGATGGACATTGGTTCTGTGGTTTAAGCATAGAAAACTATTGCGATGACTGGCGTTGATCCAATGTGGAATAACCCCAGTCATTGTACATGGTGTGAATGCGTTGTATGCATAGGCACAATGCTTTGTGGCATAAATGATACAGCAGGTCACATTTGGCAGACATCACTTCCTGCCAAGTGCAACCTATTGAGATGAATGGGACTATGCACACAATTATGTGCCAGGTGCTTGAAAGTTCCATGTAGAGTCCTTTGGGATAAATAAATAAAAATAAATAAACACACACCACATACAGGCATTTATTTAGCTAGTTGCTGCTCCCTCCAATAGCAGCCTATGGTGGGCAGTAGAGAGTGTGGACAGCCAATGAGAACAAACCAACACCGCTGGGGGGAGTGGGCAGATTGCTCTCCTTTCTGTGTCATATCACATGACCAAGGATTTAGAACAGGGATATGCAATTAGCGGACCTCCAGCTGTTGCAGAACTACAAGTCCCATGAGGCATAGCAAAACTCTGCCAGCCACAAGCATGACACCCAGAGACAGTGGCATGATGGAACTTGTAGTTTTGCAACAGCTGGAGGTCCACTAATTGCATATCCCTGATTTAGAAGCTTCATTCTTACCCAGCAGGCGCCACACTGATACTAGGTTTGAACTGAGGGTGGGGGTACAAGCAGCCCTAGAATTCACCTCCCTTCCTCAGAGCCTCTAAACCCCCAGATGCCTCTAGTTCCAGTACCCCATATAACCCAGCTCTCACCACACACAAATGCTAAAGTAGTACTCCTCAGACTGACACTACCAACACATTTTACCCCCTTCTAGTGACACCACCAATGCAAAGACATTTCTTCCCCTTCCAGTGACAATGTACATCCCGCAATAAGCCCCGTGCCATCTCTAGGAGGGGGGAGGGACGACGCGATTTGCCATTTTTTACCCTGGGCACCATCATCCAGTATCACCTCCATAACACCAGGAACCTGCTGCCCTCTAAAAAGCGATACGCTGCAGATTGCTTTTTAGAGGGACAGTGAAGTCCACTGCTCACGTGAACGGGTCCTGATTTACCCTTTTCATGTATGTCCAACATGTCAGTTCCAAGGGACTTTGATGAGTACATTTGGTGACTTGTTGGGTAATTCTGGTGTACAAGGGATCCACTAAACCTGAGGGCCCCCCCAAGGTCTACATGTGGCCCCAACAGCAAAGCTAACCATACACTAAATTTTGAGCCATTTTCAGAACATTGGTTTGATGTTCATTCATTGGACTGTATGACACCAGACATGGAGATGACACAACAGACATTATTATGGGATGTGTATGCGATGATGAAGGTCAGTGATCAGTATGACCCCAGCACAGGGTAGGCTCTCACCTGGCCAGCTTGGAGTGCTAGCTGTACAGCAGTGTCCATGCACTCCCTCCAGGGGTCCTCAGCCTGTCCCTGCTCCCCTTTGCTCGGAGGATCATCATGGAGTCCGCGCTCCTCTCCGGCCACTGTATGCTGCTTCTGCCTGCCAGCTCCTTCACAGGGCTCCATGTCTCCCCCTTCCTCCCTTGTGAGCGGGGATGATCCTGTGTAATGGAAGCTGTGATCGGGGACAAACAAGGAGCCTAGGTGTCTTGCTATGGAGGGGGGTCATCCACCTGTGTGTGATGGAGTGAGCGCCGTGTACCAGCAGACAAACAGCTCCGATGGACAGACAACACTCTCCTCCCCCCAGACTCCTCCGATGATTCTCAGCAGCACCCTCTGCCTCGCACTCTCATCGCTATTGTTATTACTCCTACTCTCCTCCCCTTCCCGTCCAGACCGCCCCCTGCCGTCCTGTCCTATAGCATTAAGACAATCACCGCCCACCCTGACAGGAGCTCACGGATAGGTGGTTTGTGGTGATGACCGCCCCCACTGCCTTGTCCTATAGTATCAATGCAATCTCCACCTAGTCTGTCAGGGGGTCACGGATTGGTCGTTTGTGGGCAGGACCGCCTCCCACTACCTCGTCTTATAGATCAGTAAAATACCCGCCCACCCTGCCGGGGTCACGGATTGGTCATTTGGGGGCAGGTCACGCGTAAACTGTACTGAGTCTGGGAAACGGGACGTTGGGTACCATATGTATTTATAGAAGGTCCTTTCCTACAGGTGGGGGCTATTTATAGAACGTCTTATCCTACAGGTGGGGGGCTATTTATAGAAGGTCTTATCCTACAGGTGGGGGGCTATTTATAGAACATCTTGTCCTACAGGTGGGGGGCTATTTATAGAAGGTCTTATCCTACAGGTGGGGGCTATTTATAGAACATCTTGTCCTACAGGTGGGGGCTATTTATAGAACATCTTGTCCTACAGGTGGGGGGCTATTTATAGAAGGTCCTTTCCTACAGGTGGGGGCTATTTATAGAACATCTTGTCCTACAGGTGGGGGGCTATTTATAGAAGGTCCTTTCCTACAGGTGGGGGCTATTTATAGAACATCTTGTCCTACAGGTGGGGGGCTATTTATAGAACATCTTGTCCTACAGGTGGGGGCTATTTATAGAACATCTTGTCCTACAGGTGGGGGGCTATTTATAGAAGGTCCTATCCTACAGGTGGGGGCTATTTATAGAACGTCTTATTCCATAGGTGGGTGGCTATTTATAGAACATCTTGTCCTACAGGTGGGGGCTATTTATAGAACATATTGTCCTACAGGTGGGGGCTATTTATAGAACATCTTGTCCTACAGGTGGGGGGCTATTTATAGAAGGTCCTATCCTACAGGTGGGGGCTATTTATAGAACGTCTTATCCCATTGGTGGGGGGCTATTTATAGAACGTCTTATCCTACAGGTGGGGGGCTATTTATAGAACGTCTTATCCTACAGGTGGGGGGCTATTTATAGAACGTCTTATGCCATAGGTGGGGGGCTATTTATAGAACGTCTTATCCCATAGGTGGGGGGCTATTTATAGAACGTCTTATCCCATAGGTGGGGGGCTATTTATAGAACGTCTTATCCCATAGGTGGGGGCTATTTATAGAACGTCTTATCCTACAGGTGGGGGGCTATTTATAGAACGTCTTATCCCATAGGTGGGGGGCTATTTATAGAACGTCTTATCCCATAGGTGGGGGGGTGGTCTATTTCTAGAATGTCTTATCCTATAGGTGGTGGCTATTTATAGAACATCTTGTCCTACAGGTGGGTGGCTATATATAGAACGTCTTATCCCATAGGTGGGGGGCTATTTATAGAACGTCTTATATCATAGGTGGGGGGCTATTTCTAGAATGTCTTGTCCTATAGGTGGGGGCTATTTATAGAATGTCTTATCCTATAGGTGGGGGGCTATTTATAGAACATCATCTCCTATAGGTGAAGGGCTATTTATAGAACGTCTTGTCCCATAGTGGGGGGCTATTTATAGAATGTCTTATCCCATAGGTGGGGGGCTATTTATAGAATGTCTTATCCCATAGGTGGGGGGCTATTCATAAAATGTCTTTTCCTACAGGTGGGGAGGGGGGCTATTTATAGAACGTCTTCTCCTATAGGTGGGGGGCTATTCATTGAACGTCTTATCCCATCGGTGAGGGGCTATTTATATAACGTCTTATACCACAGGTGAGGGGTTATTCATAGAACATTGTATACCATAGGTGGGGTTATTTAAAGAAGGTCTTGTCCCAAAGGTGGGAACCATTCATAGAACGTCTTATGCCATTGGTGGGGGGCTACTATATGTATTATATGACCAATAAAGAGCAATCTTTGATGCAATATACCTCATGGGCACCTCTGTAGACCTCCACTTCAGTTTTGTTTGTATACTTGATCAATGGCGTACCGCAGTTTTCTGTCCAGAGTACTTGCGTACCAGGGGCACTGTCAGGGTTTGCGTACCAGGGGCACTGTCAGGGTTTGCGTACCAGGGGCACTGTCAGGGTTTGTTGTAGAATGGGCTGCAACACACAAAATTAAACCATACTGCATTTTACAGCTGGACAAAGCACAGGACACCGTGTGTTGTGCTGCACTACATTACAGTGCAAATGTGTTTTTAAGATGCGTTGGGGTGGCATTCATAATGAATGCCAATGTGTGTTATGTGCATTGCAGTAACTCGTGTTACTGCAACATAATGATATGAATAAGCCCTTAAAAAGATAAAAGCTAAAAGGCCACTGTGCATCAGCCCTACAAGGAGAGTTCACACCCAGCAGCCCCTACTGATGCCCAAATAAATAGGGACAGGCAGCGGGCACTTAATAAGGCTCTATGAGCCAAGGAAATCAGAGCTTGAGACAGAAAGCCACAGCCTAGCAGAAGAAAGGCCAGGGCCCTGTGGTTGGGAACCTCTGCTGTACATGAGAGCAACACCAGCTCCTGCTTTCTCTCCCTCTGCTCTCTCAATGATCATCTTCTGATTGGTCCACCACCATGCCAAGTGCCCCCTTTAAATGTTCTTTGAATGGTTTGCACACAACAGCCTAAATCAACATCTCCTAGTGTAGCACAGTGGTGATCAACTTGAAAATTATAGACCCATCACAGGCTCCCACGCTGCTCCCTCTGCCCAGGCCTCTACTGTGGACAGAGATAACTTTACCCACAGTACAGTCTCTCTTTCAGTGAAAGAACACAGAGACTGTTCCAGCGCTGGCACCCTGCTGCCACTCTGCTATCTATATGGTGCCCACCAGCCTACGATCACCCCCGAGGGCCAGTGGGCTGCTGTTGGGCACCAGGAGTTTAGCAGATGTCATCAGAATGCTTTGCCAAAGCATCAATACAATCTTTGGTAAAAGTGAATGAAGATGACAAATTCCCATAGGGGAGAACATTAGCTAATGTGACATAGACCTACCTAGTTTATCTTACTGCTTCACATTCCACCCCACTCTGCCTCCCTGAAGCATCAGCATTTCCCTTATATCCTTTGAGCTTAGATCCATCTCATGATTAGTTGAAACTGCAGTATACAACAGTTATAGCTTACATGTTGCACTGTAAATGGCACCATAGAGGTTAAAGTGTCAAACATTAAAAGGCCAAAATCAAACATTACGTATACAATACAGTCTGTCAGCAGCATTAACACAGCAGTATTTGTTTTTCTACAGTCCGTCTATAACATTGTTTGTAACCTGGTGAGCTCACCAGTACGTTTTGTTGTTCTTCAACTTCTTTTATCCGAATAAGTTGTCCAGCAGTGGTGGAGGTTAGAGGGTTGGGATAAACCATTACAGGTGTGCTTACAAGGGTCAGTTTTTATTCATTTATGGAAAACATTTTTACCAAAAATCTGCCTTAACCTCCGCAACATCTCGAAAATATGCCCTTGAGGGGGGAGGGGGCGAGCAGAAGAGTCAGAACGCCCACTAACACACAGCTCCTTTCTCTATCTGCAACGTAGAGAGCGTTCTGACTCTCCTGCTCGCCCCTCCCCCTCAAGGCAGGGGGCGAGCATGACACTCCACACCAAGGAGAAATGCCTTGCATTACCGTGTGTAGTTACAGACAGAAGAACAGGAAGTGAGGATTTCTCAGAAGAAATAAGGACATTTAAAAGCAAAATGGAAGGATGAGGTAAGTGAAGGAGGACTGCACTAAGGTAAAGGAAGCTATTTAAGAAAAAATGTTTTACCTTTACAACCCTTTAATACGTGTTATCTGGAGTTGGGCTTTACATTGTTAGTTACAAATTCAAAGTCTATCTAAAGATATTGGTCCACCCAATACCACCCTCTTCACTTATTGACAGCGCTGCTGTCCAAGGGTGGTTACTTTTGCACCTCCATACATGCTGTAGAAGAGTGATTGTAGCCACCCTAAGATATGTGTGTTGACTGACTACCAGATATCAATAAAAAAAAAACGAAAAAAAAAAATACAACTAATGCAGCCACTACAGCCAATTATAGGTAAGCTGCAATATATTACACTTTTGCCTCCTGCCTCTACACTGCCAAGCAGACCTATTTTATCGCTCTCTTTAACACCTCATCCAGTCCCTGTCAACTTATCGCTACCTTTTGGCTACCTTTTATACGGTTGACTACCCCCTCCTCAAAAAAACTTTACTCCTTTTGGTCTCTATGACTGATCTTTGTTGGCTCTCATCCTACCTATCCAACAGCACCTTCAGTGTCACTTACAATTCTACTTTCTCCTCTCCTCTTCCCTGTTGGGGTCCCCCAATGTTTTGTTCTTGGATCTCTCCTATTCTCAATCTAAACCTCCTCCCTGGGTCAGTGGATAGCCTTCCATGGCTTTTAGTATAATTTCTACACTGACAACATCCAAATCGATCTCTCTACCCCTCATTTAACAACATTAGTCTCCTCATGCATTCCTAATTTACTGACCGACATATCACATTTGGATGTCACACCACTTCCTCAAACTCAACCTGTCCAAAACCAAGCTCATAATATTTCCTCCCCCACATGCACCTTTCCCTGACTTCTCTGTCAAGATCAATGGCACAACCATCAATCTATCCCCACATGCCAGGGTGCTAGGTGTATTCCTGGACTCTCCCTTTCGGCTCCAAATCCAATCGCTTACAAAGGTTGCTGCCTTAAACTCCACCACATCTCGAAAATAAGCCCCTTCCTAACCAATGACACCACAAAGCTCCTAATTCTACTGTAACTCCCTCCTCATTGGCTTACTTTTACATAGGCTATCATCTATTCAGTCCACTCATCCACCTTACCAAACATCTAGGGCCAGATTCTCAAAAGAGATACGACGGCGTATCTCCAGATACGCTGTCGTATCTCTGAGTTGCGCCGTCGTATCTATGCGCCTGATTCTTAGAATCAGTTACGCATAGCTTTCCCTTAGATCCGACAGGCGTAAGTCTCTTACGCCGTCGGATCGTAACTGCATATTTACGCTGGCCGCTAGGGGCGTGTACGCTGATTTACACGTCAAAATATGTAAATCAGCTAGATACGCAAATTTACGAACGTACGCCCGGCCGACGCAGTACAGTTACGCCATTTGCGTTAGGCTTTTCCCGGCGTAAAGTTACCCCTGCTATATGGTGGTGTAAGTGCGGCGTACCAATGTTAAGTATGGCCGTCGTTCCCGCGACGAAATTTGAAAATTTTACGTCGTTTGCGTAACTCGTCCGTGAATGGGGCTGGACGTAATTTACGTTCACGTCAAAACCAATACGTCCTTGTGGTGTATTAGAAGCAATGCACACTGGGAGATTTCCACGGACGGCGCATGCTCCGTTCGTGAAAAACGTCAATCACGTCGGGTCACATAGCATTAACATAAAACACGCCCCCTGTCTCACATTTGAATTAGGCGGGCTTACGCCGGCCGATTTACGCTACGCCGCTGCAACTTACGGAGCAAGTGCTTTGAGAATACAGCACTTGCCCGTCTAAGTTGCGGAGGCGTAACGTAAATCGGATACCGTACGCCCGCGCAAAGATAAGCGGATGTATGAGAATCTGGCCCCTTGTGTCTGCTACCCCTCTCTGCCAATCCCTCCATTGGCTCCCACTCACCCAACGAATTAAGTTAAAAATATTAGCCATACACAACTTGGCCTCTGGCTACATCACTGACCTAGTCTCAAAATACCAACCAAATTGTTCTCTTTGTTCCTCCCAAGACTTCATGCTCTCTAGATCCCTTGTCACTTCCTCTCATGCTGACCTCCAGGACTTCTCCCAAGCCTTTCCTATCCTTTGGAATTCTCTACCCCAATCTGTCTATCTCCTACTCTATCTACTTTTAGGCGATCCCTTAAAACAATTTTCTTTAGAGAAGCCTATCCTGCCTCCACCTAATAACTGTACTTGTATTTTCTTCATCAGCTCATCCCCCCACAGTTATTACCCTTTGTATCACTTGACCCTCCCTTTTTAGATTGTAAGCTCTAAGAGCAGGGCCCTCTGATCCCTCCTATTGAATTGTATTTGTAACTGTACTGTCTGCCCTCATGCTTTAAAGTGTTCTGCACACTGTTGGCACTATATAAATCCTGTATATTTTTATAATTGAGCAAGCACAGTTTAATCCTTTGGCGCCGCCCGCATGCAAATATGCAGCCTCTTTGCAACTGGTCCTTGGCGCAGAGAGGCCGTATATTTGCGTGAATTGTGGTCAATACAGCCGAGAGCACGTGCCCTGCATGCTCCCGGCACAGTTTCCGGCACCTAACTGAAAGCTCCCAATTGCTACTTACGATTGGTAGTTTTCAGATCATGTGACAGCCAATTACAGCGGTCACGTGAACATTAGCCCCGCCCCAAAGGCTGAAAGGTGCCGGCATTAAGAGGTTAATGTGGCTGTGTTGCTCAAACATTTTGTATCACATTCTTGGCCCACGCTGTTTTGTACATTGAGAACAATCCTTAGAATAGTGCTGAGCAAGAAGACAAACCCACAGACTGTTGTGATGAACCTTTTTAGCCCATGACTGTGCTCTTTTATTGGTTATGCTTGCTATTCTTGTGACTGTTATTTCCACCCTTAAATTTTACACAAAAATACGCTTTAAAGACATTTTAATTAATTTAAAGTATAATATTGATAAGGTAAGGTAACATTTTGTTGTATTTTTTATGAGAAAAAGTGTTACTTTGTTATAAGCTAATGCCCATTTCCAGCTAAAACTTTTCTTTTTTTTGGATAGACTCCAAATTGCTTAAACTTCTGCCTGGTTTTTATTGCAACAGACAACAAAGTAAATGGGCTGGATTCAGATACAATTGTGTATCTATGTGCCGGCGTAACGTATCTGTGATACGTTATGCCGCCGTAAATTTGGGCGCAAGTTCAGTATTCAGAAAGAACTTGCGCCCTTAGTTAGGGCGGCGTACCGTATTTGGTCCGGCGCAAGCCCGCCTAATTCAAATGGGAATGATGTGGGCGTGTTTTATGTATATTAACTGTGACCCCGCGTATTTGGCGTATTTTACAAACGGCGAATGCGCCGTCCGTGGAATCTCCCAGTGTGCATTGCTCCAAAGTACGCCGCAAGGACGTAGTGGATTCGACGTGAACGTAAATGACGTCCAGCCCTATTCGCGAACGACTTACGCAAACGACGTAAACATTTCAAAACTCGGCGCGGGAACGACATCCATACTTAACATTAGCTACGCCTCATATAGCAGGGGTAACTATACGCCGAAAAAAGCCTAACGTAAACAACGTAAAAAAATGCGCCGGCCGGACGTACGTTTCTGAATCGGCGTAAATACCTAATTAGTATATTCCTTGCGTAACTATACGGAAGCGCCACCTAGCGGCCGGCGTAAATATGCAGCCTAAGATACGACGGTGTAAGACACTTACATCGGTCGGATCTTAGGGAAATCTATGCGTAACTGATTCTCTGAATCAGTCGCATAGATACGACCAGCCAAACTCAGAGATACGACGGCGTATCTCGTATCTGAATCCGGCCCAATGTGTTTAACTTTTTTTTTCTTCAAGGCTTTTTTCAGAAGGGAGTCTCCGTGAAATGTCTGACATAGCAGTGCCTACACATACGGCTTAGCAAATACATGTCACATAATTCATAAATCTGGCGCGAATCACGTGCTTAAAAAACCAAAACGTATTGAAATACATGCAGGTTATCAAGCTGGGAAGCGGGCTTTGGGTCATCAGGCCCGGAGCAGGTCATCAGGCCCATCAGCAGTACAGACCCCCCAAGGACAATTTACCCCCCCAGGATTACAACCCCCCCCCCGAAAATTAACCCCCATCAGCAGTACAGACCCCCCCAGGACAATTCACCCCCCTATCAGGAGTACAGACCCCCCAGGACAATTCAGCCCCCCCATCAGGAGTACAAACCCCCCCAGGACAATTCATTCCACCCACCCCATTCATGCACCTGGAGCCGCCCGTAGAGTTACTTGCTCAGACTGTCACTGACTCTCCGGGTGGCACGATGTGATAGGAGGCACTGGCAGCCAGTGAGAGTGAGACAGCACAACGCGGCGCCGGGTACCAGGACTCCATCGGGCCTCGGCAGATGTAAACAGGCATTTGCCCGTTTACACCCACTGACATCAAATCCGATCCGCAAAAAACAGACGGGTGGGGATCTGTTCCCCATCCATTTGGTGGATTGGGATAGGATGGCAGTCGGGTGTAAACGCACAGATGGTCTGTTTACATCCGACCACCCATAGAGGAGAACAGGCTGTGTCCGTGTCGGTTCTGCATAGTGGACACGGACCATTCATCCGTCTGCTCAGCAGACAGATTCCTCGCTGAGCAGGTGGCCTCCTCGCAGAGCTCAACCCATGAAAAAGGAGCCTTAGGGATAAGACAAAAGTGAATATGTGGGAGTCTAGTTAGTAGCTTTTGCAGGGACAGTGTGTAGTTCAGATTTATGGGTGGTAAAGCAGATAGGTTAACCAGAAGGAATGAAGTTAAAAGGAAAAAAAAAAACACCAGGAGGATCGCTACTTACTGCATGATTGTGCAGAGAGGTTCAGACCGGTGGGGAAGATGAGCCAGATCAAGTGAGACTAAGGAAGAAGGTGAAGTGACATGAGGAGGAGAACATGCCGAGGACAGGAGGGGAATGATTAATACAGGTAGTTGTAGAAAGGAGATATAAGGCAAAGTTTGAGTGACTGGAACTGCAGTGTTGGGGAATCGGCACATAGTGCATATGAGTGAGAATGACAGTCTCTTCTGTCAGGCAGAAGAAATGGCAGAAGCTCCCTGTGCATCCATCACCCCTCCCCCCCCACCTCACAGATTAGGCTCTCCACTGAGCGTCCATGCTGACCTTCCTGCCACCTTGGGGCCCCTCCCACAGTGGCGGAATTCCAGGGCCCTGTTGCAAGTGCAACTGCTGCGACCCTGGTAGTTCCGCCACTGAGCTATATACTGCAACACTGATCAAGCTGGGAAAATCCAACAGGGTGGTTGTACAGAAGTTGTTATATACAGTACAGACCAAAAGTTTGGACACACCTTCTCATTCAAAGAGTTTTCTTTATTTTCATGACTATGAAAATTGTAGATTCACACTGAAGGCATCAAAACTATGAATTAACACATGTGGAATTATACATAACAAAAAAGTGTGAAACAACTGAAAATATATTTCATATTCTAGGTTCTTCAAAGTAGCCACCTTTTGCAGCAGACACATCTCTAGAACTGTTAAGAGGAGACTGTGTGAATCAGGCCTTCATGGTAGAATATCTGCTAGGAAACCACTGCTAAAGAAAGGCAACAAGCAGAAGAGACTTGTTTGGGGTAAAGAACACAAGGAATGGACATTAGACCAGTGGAAATCTGTGCTTTGGTCTGATGAGTCCAAACTTGAGATCTTTGGTTCCAACCCCCGTGTCTTTGTGCGAAGCAGAAAAGGTGAACGGATGGACGGAGGAGGTGTGATGGTGTGGGGGTGCTTTGCTGGTGACACTGTTGGGGATTTATTCAAAATTGAGGGCATACTGAACCAGCATGGCTACCACAGCATCTTGCAGCGGCATGCTATTCCATCCGGTTTGCGTTTAGTTGGACCATCATTTATTTTCCAACAGGACAATGACCCCAAACACACCTCCAGGCTGTGTAAGGGCTATTTGACCAAGAAGGAGAGTGATGGGGTGCTGCGCCAGGTGACTACCTCTTGAAGCTCATCAAGAGAATGCCAAGAGTGTGCCAAGCAGTAATCAAAGCAAAAGGTGGCTACTTTGAAGAACCTAGAATATGAAATATATTTTCAGTTGTTTCAGGCCTCGTACACACGACAGAGAAACTCGACGTGCCAAGCCCGTCGAGTTCCTCGTCGAGTTCCTTGTTGAACTTGTCGAGAAGCTCGGCAGGCTTGCTTTGCGTACACACGTAACATACCAAAATCTGGTCGTTCTCCGTCGCGATGACGCTCACGACGTATGACGCGACTATAAAGGGGAGGTTTGATTTTGTTGGCGCCACCCTTGGGGCTCCTTTTGCTGATTCCGTGTTTACGCGTGTTAGTAAAAGTTTGGTGAGTGACGATTCGTGCTTTTCAGTCTTTGTGCTTTCAGATTGATCTCTGCCGTTCAGTTTGTACTTGTGGGGGTCGTATCTAGGCAATCGAGACGTGCGGTCAGGTCGTATTGTTTTACATTGCAGTCCTGTCCCCGCGTTTTTCATTGTCAGGGTCGTTCTTCATAGGTCTTGCTGTTCTTCACTGCGGTCTGTTTAGTGCAATTCTGATTTGTCGTTCGTAACTAGCCTTGTAGCCATGTTGCAGGCACCTAGTCGTCGCCGACTTAGTGCTAAGCATCTTCTGAGTATAGGTCTGTTTGTTTATGACCTAGACCAGGGGTCTCCAAACTGCGGCCCGAGGGCCAGATGCGGCCCTTTGCTAGCCTTTATCCGGCCCTCAGGGCCTTATTTCTCCCACTGATATGAGGCACTATTCTTCCCACTGACTCCAACAAGGGGGCACTTTTTCTTCCACTGATGCCAATGATGAGATACAATTACTCCTACTAATAGGAGCACTACTCCTTATCCTACTGATCGTAAACTATGAGGCCATATTTATTCTCACCAATGCTGAGCCCGGGGCTTTTTCTGCCCCCGCTGGCCACAATCCGGCCCTCCTAAAGGCTGAAGAACAATAAACTGGCCCTTTGTTTGAAAAGTTTGGAGACCCCTGACCTAGACGATGAGGAGTTCATGAACAGGAGGAGGACACGTTCATGGACCAAGAATTGGTTGCTCCGTAGGAACCAATTCTCTCACATGCCTTTGCTGCGGGAGCTTCAGGAAAATAATCCTGTTGATTACAGGAATTTCCTGAGGATGTCTGATCCCGTCTTTCAGCACCTGTTGGCTTTGGTGTCCCCCTATATTACCAGGCAGGACACCGTTATGCGGGAAGCCATCAGTGCTGAGCAGAGGCTAGTTGCCACCCTCCGTTATCTGGCAACTGGGAGAAGCCTTCAGGACTTAAAGTTCTCGACGGGCATCTCCCCCCAGGCTCTGGGCCTCATCATTCCTGACACCTGCTCTGCCATCATCCAGGTTCTGCAGGAGGAATATATGAGGGTAAGTTTTCTCCTTTAATATCACATTTTATGTCTATAATGTATGCTAATGTCTTGTAGTTATCTCCTCCTTCCCTAATTACCATGTCTGGAATATGCTGTGAATGTCCCCTTTGCCCCCATGCATGATGTAAACTTTGATGCCCCTTTTTTGGCCTACATGCATATTTCCCATCACTTACCTCCCCAGCATGCTATCCTGGGCCCCAACCTACCTAGTCTAGTCACTTCCC
Source organism: Rana temporaria (assembly GCF_905171775.1). Classification (NCBI taxonomy): domain Eukaryota; kingdom Metazoa; phylum Chordata; class Amphibia; order Anura; family Ranidae; genus Rana; species Rana temporaria. The sequence goes on from NC_053493.1 coordinate 288,517,392, forward strand.
AATGTATTGTGTTATATCCATTGTAATGTCCCCCCCCTCCCCTCCAAAATGTGTTGTAAAGTCTATGTTCACCAATATTAAAAATATTTTTTTTTATATTTTAGGACTCCAAAACTCATCTAGCCCTCCCCTCCAAAATGTGTTGTAAAGTCTATGTTCACCAATAATCAAAATTATATTTTTTTAGTACTCCCAAACTCATCTAGCCCTCCCCTCAAAAATGTGTTGTAAAGTCTATGTTCACCAATAATCAAAATTATATTTTTTTAGTACTCCCAAACTCATCTAGCCCTCCCCTCCAAAATGTGTTGTAAAGTCTATGTTCACCAATAATCAAAATTATATTTTTTTAGTACTCCCAAACTCATCTAGCCCTCCCCTCCAAAATGTGTTGTAAAGTCTATGTTCACCAATAATCAAAATTATATTTTTTTAGTACTCCCAAACTCATCTAGCCCTCCCCCAAACTTGGGCACTGGCCCATCAGAGGGGGTGTTTAATGTGTTAATTGTCTAAATATATTTAGATATAATATGCTAGTTCCCAGAAATGTTAGAATGCTTATAATGTCTTTGTATAATCTGCTTGCAAGGTTATGTGGCTAATTTTTTCATTTTTTCTTCCCCAGCTTCCGTCCACACCACAGGAGTGGCAGTCTGTGGCTTTGGACTTCCAGACCCGATGGAACTTCCCCAACTGCGGGGGAGCCATCGACGGGAAGCACGTCCGCATCGTGCCTCCACCCCGTTCAGGATCCCAGTTCTTTAACCACTTCCCGCCCGGCCTATGGCCGATTTACGTCCGGGAAGTGGTTATGAAATCCTGACAGGACGTTCTAGAACGTCCTGCAGGATTTCATGCCGCGCGCGCCCGTGGGGGCGCGCATCGCGGCGATCGGTGATGCGGGGTGTCAGTCTGACACCCTGCATCTCCGATCTCGGTAAAGAGCCTCCGGCGGAGACTCTTTACCACGTGATCAGCCGTGTCCAACCACGGCTGATCACGATGTAAACAGGAAGAGCCGCCGATGGCTCTTCCTCACTCGCGTCTGACAGACGCGAGTAGAGGATAGCCGATCTGCGGCTCTCCTGACAGGGGGGGTTAGCGCTGATTGTTTATCAGCGCAGCCCCCCCTCGGATCGCCACACTGGACCACCAGGGATGCCCACCCTGGAGCACCAGGGTGGGCAAAAAAAAAAAAAAAGCCAAAAAAAAAAAAAAAAGTGTAAAAAAAAAAAAAAAACCATAAAGAAAAAAGATGCCAGTCAGTGCCCACAAATGGGCACTGACTGGCAACAATCAGTGCTGCCACCCCAGTGTCCATCAGCGCCACCCCAGTGTCCATCAGCGCCACCCCAGTGTCCATCAGTGCCACCCCACAGTGCCCATCCATGCCCAGTGCCCACCTAGCAGTGCCCATCTGTGCCACCCATAAGTGCCCATCTGTGCCGCCCATGAGTGCCCATCTGTGCCGCCTATGAGTGCCCATCTGTGCCGCCCATGAGTGCCCATCAGTGCCGCCTATGTGTGCCCATCAGTGCCGCCTACGTGTGCCCATCAGTGCCGCCTACGTGTGCCCATCAGTGCCGCCTATGTGTGCCCATCAGTGCCGCCTATGTGTGCCCATCAGTGTCGCATACCAGCGCCGCCAATCAGTGCCACCTCATCTGTGCCCGTCAGTACTACCTCATCGATGTCCATCAGTGCCATCTCATCGGTGCCCATTAGTGCCGCCATATCAGTGCCCGTAATTGAAAGAGAAAACTTATTTACAAAAAAATTAACAGAAAAAAATAAAAACGTAATTTTTTTTCCAAATTTTCAGCCTTTTTTTAGTTGTTGCGCAAAAATAAAAAATCGCAGAGGTGATCAAATACCACCAAAAGAAAGCTCTATTTGTGGGGAAAAAAGGACGCCAATTTTGTTTGGGTACAGTGTAGCATGACCGCGCAATTGCCATTGAAAGTGCGACAGTGCTGAAAGCTGAAAATTGGCTTGGGCGGGAAGCTGCGTAAGTACCTGGTATGGAAGTGGTTAATTATAAGGGGTTCAACAGTATTGTGCTGATGGCGGTGGTGTCAGCACAGTATGAATTCCTTTTTGTGGATGTCGGGATGAATGGACGGGTATCGGATGGGGGAGCCTTCAGGCAGACGGAGTTCGCGCTTCGCCTTCAGGATGATGATCTGTCATTGCCACCGGATGACCAGAATGTAGAAGGCCTGCCATTTGTTTTCCTGGCTGATGAAGCGTTTGCCCTGGGACCCCATCTTATGAGGCCATACCCTCAGCGCACCCTCACCCCAGAGAGGAGTGTCTTTAATTTCAGGCTGGGCCGAGCACGTAGAGTGGTTGAGAACGCTTTCGGCATCATGGCCAGCCGGTTCCGCCTTTTCCTCACCTCTCTCCACATGGCGGAATATAAGTGGAATACTATTATTTTTGCCTGCTGCATTCTCCACAATTTTTTGCGGAGACAATCTCCAAATTATATGGCCCTGGTTGGGCCCGAGGCACAACATTTGACCCCTGCAGAAACTTTGGCGGGCCTTGAAGCTGGCCACACAGGACTGCCCCCCCAGAGTGCCCGTGAAGTCCGGGACAAATACATGGACTATTTCATGGGTAGGGGGGCAATACCATCTCAAGCAAATTTGCCATAATTGTAGCTTTCACCAAAATAAATCATAATCTTTTTTATAAACTTGTTATGTCTTGCTTGTGTTGTTTGGAGTTCTTTACTAAGTGTAACTAAGTGTATTTTCATTATCAACTAGCAAACATTTCCCAGGTGACCCCCAAACCAAACACATAGAAAATTTAACGTATTTTAGGAAAAACACCACACACTTTTTTGATGTTCAAAAGCTCTTTATTTTCTTAATTTTTTTATTTTTATTTTTTCCAAAATACCCTACAAAAATTTTTGTTATATTTTACTCATACAATATACAATCATTTTTGTATTTTTGTTGGTCATTTTTCTCATACAATATACAATCATTTTTGTATTTTTGTTGGTGATTTTTCTCATACAATATACAATCATTTTTGTATTTTTGTTGGTGATTTTTCTCATACAATATACAATCATTTTTGTAATTTTTTTGTTTTTTTTTTCTCATACAATATACAATCATTTTTGTATTTTTGTTGGTGATTTTTCTCATACAATATACAATCATTTTTGTATTTTTGTTGGTGATTTTTCTCATACAATATACAATCATCTTTGTAATTTTTTTGTTTTTTTTTCTCATACAATATACAATCATTTTTGTATTTTTGTGGGTGATTTTTCTCATACAATATACAATCATTTTTGTAATTTTTTTGGTTTTTTTTCTCATACAATATACAATCATTTTTGTATTTTTGTTGGTGATTTTTCTCATACAATATACAATCATTTTTGTAATTTTTTTGGTTTTTTTTCTCATACAATATACAATCATTTTTGTATTTTTGTTGGTGATTTTTCTCATACAATATACAATCATTTTTGTATTTTTGTTGGTGATTTTTCTCATACAATATACAATCATTTTTGTAATTTTTTTGGTTTTTTTTCTCATACAATATACAATCATTTTTGTAATTTTTTTGGTTTTTTTTCTTAATAAACATTAAAATCTGGTTATTTTATTTTTTTGTTATTTTTTTTATTAAAGAAACTGTCAAATCTGGTTATATTATTTTTTTGTTTTTTTTTTTAATTAAATAAAGTATAAAATCTGGTTATATTATTTTTTTGTTTTTTTTTTAATTAAATAAAGTATAAAATCTGGTTATATTATTTTTTTGTTTTTTTTTAATTAAATAAACAGCAAAATCTGGTTATATTATTTTTTTGGTTTTTTTTTAATTAAATAAACAGCAAAATCTGGTATTTTAAAAATTTTTTTTTTTTTTTTTCTGATTCAGACTCTCCCCAAAACATCTAGTAAATTTTTTAATTTAGTTTCCACCCTCCTTGTTCTTTCGTTTATTTTTCTGTTGGCCAGATGTATCTCCTCCACCTCTTCTCTGCAGGCCCATATTTCGGAGATCAGCATCTGTTTAGTATGCCTGTCCAAGCCACCACCTGATCCTGAAATGTGGGACAAAACAATTTTTTTAAATTAGGCAGGCCTACATCTACATTACCTGAAGCTGGGTTAGTTATATGTTACTTTACCTGATGTGGTGGCAGGCTGCGCATCATCACCATCCCTCGGGGGTGTGGCTTGCTGGACTTCTTGCTCCCTTCTTGCTTCATGACGCCCTACGAGAATGAAGAAAATGGAAACAGGATTTTTATAGCTTATAGGCCTGAAAGAGGAATATGATTCACTTTATACAATTTCTGGGACTATTGATGTTTTGAAAAACCCCTCAGGGCAAAACACAGGATTGAAGGCATTCACAAAGATCCTGACAAATCTTGTAGCTTTGGTCTACTTTTAAACATGTAAGCCAACCAAGTATACACTGGATCACCTCAGCTCTGTGTGAAGCCCAAAATGGGTTATTAAAGGGGACAACAATTATGCAAATGAGTCCACATGTGTCACCGACTGCTGAGCAGACTCTCCTTTTACTGTATATTTAATTTGTAAAAAAAGTTTTGTGGTTTTAATAGCACATCTACATAATTTTCACGATTGATCTCACCACAATTTTTAAAAAATGTCATAATTTGTAGGATTTTAAACACAATATTTAGTCGTTCCGAATGGACGTCCAGTTTGACGACAAATTCTTGTGCATAAAAAAATATTACAGTACAACCTGAAATAAAAAACACATGGCGCGGAACAAATCTTACAAAATATATAACAAACTTACTTCTTCTAATCACTCTCCTGATCCTCTTCATTTGTTCCGGCTCACGTTTTTTAAGGTCACACCACCTTTTCCGGATCTGTTCTTTGGACCTTTTCACCCCAAATTTCTGATGGAGACTCCTCCTCACCTTCTCCATTATTTGGGCCTTGACCTTATTAGGGTACTTATATGGCCCATGCCTCCCATCGTAGTCCTCTGCTTTGAGGATGAGGACCATCTCCACCATTTCCTCAAAGGTCATGTTGGAGGCCTTACAACGGATTCGCCGTGCTGCCATATTCTCCATGTGCTTCCAACAAAAAAAAGATGGAAAAGGGGCGGGGAAAATACGACACCATGAACGTCAGGGGCGGGGAGACGTGCGTAAAGTCCCACATGCGCGTGTATAAAGGGCTACCACGTGAGTAAAAGGGGCGTTCACAGTTTGTGGAAGACGGCGGAGATAACGATCGGGTCAAAGACCGGTATGTAACTACATTTTACATGTTTTTCTTGATTGAATGATTTTGTGGCCTACATCTTAGGTTCATAAATTAAAACATAGCCAGTTTGAAATTTGAAGGTAATGGTCCGCTATAGTGCCGTCGTACGTAAACAACGCTTTGATTATGCATTTTGATCCAACTACTGTTGTGTGGGCAATCTCGGTTCTCATCAGGATGTCTTCTAAAAACAAGTCGGTTTAAACATGATGCAAATGGTCGCTTTTATGTCTTGACCAAACTATATCGGGAGTGCTTTTCTCTAACTAACGTTTCATACACAAATGAGGATGAGATCTGGCTTATTAGTTCGACACAACTGGTCATCTGTTTCCTAGGAACTGACCCAACATGATCTGCTGCCAATTCCTCCTTGTCGTTTTTGCGACGGAAGATAAGGGGCGGGGGGGAAACATCAATTTTTTTTAAGCATGGGCGGATGTCGTGTGCGGAGTGTATATAAGGCTCGAACACATGTAGCGTCCATACGACCGGGTTGCGTAAGAAAGACGTTTGAACGACAAGCGTGTAGGTATGCTTCGAACTTGGGACAGCAGTGGCATATTCAGGAAAGACAGACATTTAAAGGAGCAATAAGCCAAAATTGTTTGGGGCAGAAATAACTAACTTTACATTATATCAGTCTTGATTTCATGTCCTCATTGTCCCTTTTTGCTTTTAAGCAGCTGTAATCCTTTGCATAAATCATCACTTCCTGGTTCTCTGGCTCCCTCTCAAATTTATCAGGGGAGCTTGTCACTGTGGTCTAAGCTGTGTGTCTAAAAATCCACCAAAACAATGCTAATAATTTTAGAAATTAAAATATGCCCTGCTTTTATTTTTTTTGGGTTCTGTGTGTCTCTTTACTTCACAGAAACATTAAATAAATTTAAAACCAAAAGTGAAACTAGAGGCACATTATATGTATGCACTTGTATGTCTCTAGACACTGTAAACAGTCATTTCCTCCAAAAATATAGTTATCCATTAGTGACCCTTTAAGGGCTAGCTTGTGAGAAAGAGTAATTGACTTTATAGATTGTGTAGTGACATTATTTTTTTATCCTTGGTTTTGGACAGGAAAAGATGAATCTCTTTAACCGACCCGACTTCTTGGAGATCTTCATTGATCGGTGGCAAGAACTTCCTGTTCTGTGGGCCACCAAAGACCCCATATCTAGAAATAGAGACTTGCGCAAAACTGCACTGGAGAGCCTGCTCCCACTTGTGCGGAGACAGGTGGGGTTTGATGTGACAACTGACCAGTTGGAGGTCAAAATTGGGACCTTGAGAGGCACCTACAGGAAGGCACGCAACAAGGTCTTGGCTTCGATGAGGTCTGGAGCTGGAGCAGGGCGGGTATTTAAACCCAAGTTGTGGTACTACAGCAAACTGAGCTTCCTGGATGAACACCTGGAGGTAAGGGAGTCACTTTCTAGCCTTCCCCCCAGAAGCCACAGAAGGTCCAGCCTTCCCTCCAGCCAACCTGCTGCTCCCTCTGCAGATGAACCCTCTCAGCAGCCTTCCATCCTGGATGAAGATCCGGATTTGCCCAGCTGGAGCCAGGTATATAGTACTTTCAATGTGCAAATGTGTGGTGTTTAAATGTTGTTAAAGAGATGTAAATTAAGATGTTAAAGGTAAATAAAAATTAGATCTAAAAGTGTTATTCCTAAAATTTGTCAGTATTGGCCATGAATTTTTGTGGTGTGATTGACCATAAAACATGGGTCAGAATGATTGGCTTAGCTAAGTCGTGACTAAAAAAAATGCAACAGTCAGGAGCTTAAATAAATAAAACAAACATTTTTTAAAATAGTAAAACTTTACTTTTTTTCCATACACAGGACGAGACCAGGCAGCAGGAGGATCAGGAAAATGCCAGGCAGGAGGAGGACAGGGTGAGTGGCTTGGAGGAGGCTGCAGGCCCAAGTATCTTGGACGTGTTGGCAGGCCCAAGTATCTGTAACGTGGTGGCAGGCCCAAGTGGAGCGGATGAGGTGGCAGGCCCAAGTGGGTTGCACGAGGTTGCTGGGCCAAGCACAAGATGCCAGGTGTCTCCTCTTCGTCTGCGTCCGAGAAGGCAGGTGAGGGATACAAGGGTGCGTGACGCCTCACTAGCCCTCATTCGGGACGCCCATGCAACCCTTCAACAGCCTCCCACTGCTCAGGAGGGATTTGTAACAGTGGTTTTGGCCAAAATGTCAGAAATGACATTAGACCAACGCCTCCTCTTTGAGGGCCTCCTCATCACCCTCGCAAATCAGGGGGTGAGGGGTCTTCTCACGGAGGACACTGTGATTTGCCGCCATCCCCATCCTCACACACCACATAACTCCCAAGCTCCCCCACCTTCTTCTTCTTCTCATGCTCCTTCTCAAGCTCCCCCACCTTCTTCTTCTTCTCATGCTCCTTCTCAAGCTCCCCCACCTTCTTCTTCTTCTTCTTCTCATGCTCCTTCTCAAGCTCCCCCACCTTCTTTTTCTTCTTCTTCTCATGCTCCTTCTCAAGCTCCCCCACCTTCTTCTTCTTCTTCTTCTCATGCTCCTTCTCAAGCTCCCCCACCTTCTTCTTCTTCTTCTTCTTCTTCTTCTCATGCTCCTTCTCAAGCTCCCCCACCTTCTTCTTCTTCTCATGCTCCATCTGAACATTCTTCTTCCTCTTCTTCTCCTGCTCCTTCTGAACATTCTTCTTCCTCTTCTTCTCCTGCTCCATCTGAACATTCTTCTTCCTCTTCTTCTCCTGCTCCATCTGAACATTCTTCTTCCTCTTCTTCTCCTGCTCCTTCTGAACATTCTGCTTCCTCTTCTTCTTCTACTACTCCTCCTCCTTCTACTCCTCCTCCTTCTACTGCTCCTCCTCCTTCTACTCCTCCTCCTTCTACTGCTCCTCCTCCTTCTACTCCTCCTCCTTCTACTGCTCCTCCTTCTACTGCTCCTCCTTCTACTCCTCCTCCTTCTACTCCTCCTCCTTCTACTGCTCCTCCTCCTTCTACTCCTCCTCCTTCTACTCCTCCTCCTTCTACTGCTCCTCCTCCTTCTACTACTCCTCCTCCTTCTACTACTCCTCCTCCTTCTACTGCTCCTCCTCCTCCTCCACCTCCTCCTCCACCACCGTCGGCTACTCATCCTCCACCACCTTCGTCTACTCCTCCTCCTGGCATGAGTACTACCCCTGTGGCACCACCTCCAGCCAGGCAGAAGAGGAAGGCTGCTGAGAAGGCTGCAGAGAAGGTGAAAGAGCAGGCTGCAGGGAAGCCACCAAGGAAGGCCTTGAAGAAATCCAGAAAGTGACTCCCTTACTTCCATGTGGTGTACCAGAGTTCAGGCTGCTGTAGTACCACAACCTGGTGACATCTGCCTGCCCTGCTCCAGTTTCTGACCTCGGGGAGTCCAAGACCTTGATGCGTGACTTCCTGAATGAACCTCTCAAGTCCCCATTTTGGCCTCCAACTGATCACCAGTCACATCAGGCCACACCTGGCTGTGCACAAATGGCAGCAAGCTCTCCAGTGCTGACTTTTGCATAGTAAATTTATTTTTATTACCAAAATAAATGGTACATTTTTTTTTTACAGTTCATACTTGTCCTTGTATTTTTTTACATTTCAATTTTGCAAGTGAGAAGGCAGGTTCTTATTTTTTAAAAATTTGATATAAGGTGTAATTTGAAAGGGACACATGAGATAAGACAAAGCAATAAGGTTTCTATGGGGGGAACTTGACATTACAAAAAAAAAAAGGATTTGCATTTTTTTAAAATTTAAAATTAAGGTGAATATTAAAAGCAGGATTTAAAACACACGACCAAAATAAGGTGACAATAAAAAAATAAATAAATATTGAGTCCAGTAAGAAAAAGGTTCCACCTAATTTTAAGGAACTCTGTGTGAATATCTTAAAAAAAAATTATTATATTGCTGTTTTGTGCCCTTACAAAAAATTGTGTAAAGCGCTGCAAATAAACGATTAAATAATGTTGGAAGCGACACGAATGTGCTATCTCCATTCCAAACGCTAGTTTTACCTATGTTGGTCTCCAGTGTCTAAGTTTTTGACAGGTTTCTTAGCATACACACGACCGAGTTTCTCGTTTAAAAAACAGCCCGATGAAGAACTCGTCGAGCCAAAATCCACTGCCATCGAGAAAATAGAGAACCTGCTCTCTATTTGCTCGACGAGTTCCTCGGCGGCTCCATCGGGCCGAAAATGTACACACGACCGAGTTTCTCGACAGAATCCGGCTCTTCACCGAGATTCTCGACGAATTCTGCCGAGAAACTCTGTCGTGTGTACGAGGCCTCACACTTCTTTGTTATGTATAATTCCACATGTGTTAATTTATAGTTTTGATGCCTTCAGTGTGAATCTACGATTTTCATAGTCATGAAAATAAAGAAAACTCTTTGAATGAGAAGGTGTGTCCAAACTTTTGGTCTGTACTGTATATATATATATATATATATATATATATATATATATATATATAATGTTTCCACATCATTTTTTGTATTTGCGTGATATATTGGTGCAGCTCTTTGATAACTCATTACACCCATACCAACCCTGTACCGCGTTGCACCAAACCTTTGCATATCTGAACCACATCTACCTTGAACCTATACTGAGACTATACCCTACCTATACTGCATGCAGATTAACTAGGACTGTTGTTAAGCGTACCGACACTTTTAAAGGGCTCCAACAAGAGCCATCAGAAGAACATCCCAAAGGACTGCCCCTCCCCTAATTATTCTGCAAGCCTCCTTTGTTCCCCTGCCCACTTTTGCTACAATCCTCCTTTCTTTTCTTTTTTTGACAGTGCATACCCAGTCGATCTAGGACTAACATCGCCGCCATAAATGGCCTTGCTACTGTTTATACTGATCTGGATGCCAAATGTGATCTTAACCAGTTACTAACCGCCCTATTGACGATATACGTCTACAAGGCGGTTGCTTAACACTGGGAGGACGTCCATGGACGTCCTCCCAGAATCGCGCTCCCACGCGCCCTCTGGGGCACGCACACGGGAATGCGCGCATCACGGACGGACCCGGCGCATCACGGATCACGGTAAATCGCCGCTGATAGCGGCGGTTTACCACGTGAACGCTCCGTCCAATGACGGAGCGATCACTTGTAAACAAACCGGCGTCATGTGATGACGCCGGTTCCTCCCTCCCCTCTCTGTACCGAACGGTACAGTGTGAGAGGAGAGGGGAGAGAGCGGATGCAGCACGAGTGCTGTGGGCTGGATCTGTGACAAATGCAGTCACAGATCCAGCCAGGCATCCATCCCTGCTCAGCCATCCCTGCCCCATACTATGCAATACTCCATACCCATACTGTGCAATACTCTGCAATACCCCACAATACTCTGCAATACCCCACACTACTCTGCAATACCCCACACTACTCTGCAATACCCCACAATACTCTGCAATACCCCACACTACTCTGCAATACCCCACAATACCCTGCAACGTCGCCTATGGGGATTTTTAATTAGCGCCATTCCACGAGCGTGTGCAATTTTGAAGGGTGACGTGTTGGGTATCTATTTACTCCGCGTAACTTCATCTTTCACATTTATGCAAAAGAATGAAGAAAAAGTACTAAATTTGCTAAATTTTATAACGGAAACAAAGAAAAATTCATTTTTTTACAGAATTTTCAGTCTTTTTTCTCTTATAGCGCAAAAAATAAAAAACCCAACGGTGATTAAATACCACCAAAAGAAAGCTCTATTTGTGTGAAAAAAAGGACGAAAATTCCATTTGGGTACAATGTTGTATGACTAAGTAATTGTCATTCAAATTGTGAGAGCACCGAAAGCTGAAAATTGGTCTAGTTATTAAGTGGGTTTACGTGCCCAGTGGTCAAGTGGTTAAAGGGGTTGTAAAGGTAAAAAGGTTTAGGTTTTCCCTAAATAGCTTCCTTTACCTGCAGTCCTCCTTCACTAAACTCATCCTTCCATTTTTGAAATGTCCTTATTTCTTCTGAGAAATCCTCACTTCCTGTTCCTGGTGTGGGGAGGGGGCGAGCAGGAGGGTCAGGACGCTCTCTACGTTGCAGATAGAGAAAGGAGCTGTGTGTTAGTGGGCACCCTGACACTCCTGCTCGCCCCCTCCCCCCTCAAGAGACTTTCTCCACACCAGGGAGAAAGCCTTGCATTACTGTGTGGAGTTACAGACAGAAGAACAGGAAGTGAGGATTTCTCAGGAGAAATAAGGACATTTAAAAGCAAAATCGAAGGATGAGGTAAGTGAAGGAGGACTGCAATAAGGTAAAGGAAGCTATTTAGGGGAAAAAATTACCTTTACAACCCCTTTAAGCCTAGTCCCTACTTTTAATCACTTTGTATGCTAAATTGTGTTATTACCATTGTGAATTCATTTTATGCTTGCCTGGTGTGTCAGAGGGGCAGAGGTTCTTGAGAAGGTCAAGGCAAAGATCTGAGTTTCCATCCTATCCAGCGGCTCCTATGGGGGTAGCGCTACATAACCCTCCCTCTATACAAAATTAAGAAAAATGTTTTGCCTATAGATTTACTTTAATAGTTTCTCACCTTTATATATTACTATAACAAACTCAGATTTCTCAAGTTTTATTATCTCTGTTTCAAATGATATATAGTATATGCTCTTTTTCTTTAATCAGTGACTATTGATAATCTTAAAAAAAAAACACTACTGAGTTCTTATAAGGACATGACTTAAGGTGGCACAGTTAATCCTATCAAAAGATTATTTTGTTTACATGAATCATACAGCTTTTGCCAGTAAACCCCTTTTTTATATACATATGTCTGGGGTTTTCTTTGCCAGATTATGAACATAGTTAGACGATTTAATCTTTTAATAAAACTCAAAAAAAAGTTAATGTATATTGTATACAAAATTATTATTCTTTGTAAGCAAAAACAGTGCATTTACCAATACCACCAGGAGAAAACATGATGAAAACTCTTATGCCCTGTACACACGATAGGTTAGTCTGATGAAAACGGTCTGATGGATTTTTCCATCAGTTATCCGATGAAGCTGACTGATGATCAGTCGTGCCTACACACCATCAGTTAAAAAAACGATCGTGTCAGAATGCGGTGACCTAAAACACAACGACGTGCTAAAAAAAAATTGATTCTGAGCATGCGTGGATTTTTAACCAATGGACGTACCCACAGACGATCGTTTTTTTCTATAGGTTTTTTATCCATCAGATAATTTTAAAACAAGCTCCTAATTTTTTAACCTATGGATAAATAACCGATGGGGCCCACACACGATCGGTTTGGTCTGGTGAAAACGGTCCGTCAGACTAACCTATCGTTTGTACGCAGCATTACTTCCTGTCCTAGACAATAAAAAAAATCCAGTTTGTATCCAGTAATTAAAAATTCAAACTGAAGAATTATGGATTAAATATTGTTTCTAGTCATGTGCTAGTACTGACCTTCTGATAGTCTGTTTTCATAGACTTACAGGAGACTCCTGTCATGTACCTAGATATAGGCCGAAGCAGCGCTGGAATAGTGACAGGGAGTGAAATGGCACAAAATGGGTTATTTACGAAAGGCAAATCCACTTTGCACTACAAGTGCACTTGAAAGTGCACTTGGAAGTGCAGTCGCTGTAAACCTGAGGGGTAGATCTGAAATGAGGGGAAGCTCTGCTGATTTTATCATCCAATCATGTGCAAGCTAAAATGCTGTTTTTTTATTTTTCTTGCATGTCCCCCTCGGATCTACAGCGACTGCACTTCCAAGTGCACTTTCAGTGCAATTCCAAGTGCACTAGTAGTGCAAAGTGGATTTTCCTTTAGTAAATAACCCACTGTGTGTCGCCCCCTGCCCCCTCAAAAATAATATTGTCTGTTCTTTGCAATAGAAGTATTATTACCTATTATTATAGTATTAGTACTTCTGAAGAAGCCCGTCTCCAACCAGCCCATATTCTACAGCATTTGCCACTTTTGGAGATGTAGGATGTATGTTTCCCCCACAACACTTTGGGGGAGATTTACTAAAACTGGAGCACTTAGAATCTGGTGCAGTTGTGCATTGTAGCCAATCAGCTTCTAGGTTCAGCTTGTTCAATTAAACTTTGACAATAAAACCAAGAAGCTGATTGGTTTCTGTGCAGAGCTGCACCAGATTTTGCTTTTTTGACTTTTTGTGAATCTCCCCCACCCTGACTCTAATTTGTATATCAGCAAATGCTATGAATGCTTTTTCAAGGTTATCAAACTTTTTCTCATTAAATGTATGCAGGGATTTGTTTATACCTCCCTGACACTTCTGTCTTTACTTCCTGTCTTTTGCCACTTTTCTTACAGTCACCTTTTACACAGCAATTTTTTTATAGTAAGATATTACGCTGCAGTCTTGTATAAAATCAACTTTATACATCCATCTTATACAGCAGAAAAGAAAAACAAGGAGAAGGAGACATGCCTTCAAAAAGAACAACCTATACCTGACAAACAAGGAGCAAAAGAGACTGACACAGGTGATTAATACAACAGACTCCGATACTAATGTCGTTAATCTTTTACAAGTGTCCTTAACCACTTGAGATCCGCGCTGTAGGCGAAAGACGTCCACAGCGTGGCTCTCAAGTGCCGGGTGGACGTCCCTGGACGTCCTGTTGTTTACATTCCCTGTGCGCAACGCTGGGGGCGCGCAGAGGGGAAACACTGTGCCCGTCGCATCGCTGGGGAGCCGATGCGCGTGCCTGGCGGCCGCGATGTCCGCCAGGTACCCCTCGATCAGCGGTGACAGCAGGGACGTGGAGCTCTGTGTGTAAACACAGAGCTTCACGTCCTGTCAGGGAGAGAGGAGACCGATGCTGTGTCCCTTGTACATAGGGACACAGCATCGGTCACCTCCCCCAGTCAGTCCCCCTCCACACACAGTTAGAACACACCCAGGGAATACATTTAACCCCTTCTTCACCCCCTAGTGTTAACCCTTTCCCGCCCAGTCACATTTATACAGTAATTAGTGCATTTTTATAGCACTGATCGCTGTATAAATGTGAATGGTCCCAAAATTGTGCCAAAAGTGTCCGATACGTCCGCCACAATATCGTAGGCCTGACAAAAATAAATAAAAAAATCGCAGATTGCCGCCATTACTAGTAAAAAAAACAAACAAAAAAAAAAACATAAATCTATCCCCTATTTTGTAGGCGCTATAACTTTTGCGCAAACCAATTAATATACGCTTATTGCGTTTTTTTTTTTTAACAAAAATATGTAGAAGAATACGTATCGGCCTAAACTGAGGGATTTTTTTTTTTTTTTTAAAGTAAAAAATATTGAGTTTTAAAAAAAAAAAAAAATCTGTCTTTTTTTGTTTATAGCGCAAAAAATAAAAATCGCAGTGATGATCAAATACCACCAAAAGAAAGCTCTATTTGTGGGAAAAAAATGATAAAAATATAATTTGGGTACAGTGTTGTATGACCGCGCAATTGTCATTCAAAATGCGTCAGCGCTGAAAGCTGAAAATTGGTCTGGGCACGAAGGGGGTTTAAGTGCCCAGTAATGAAGTGGTTAATGTTTGACACTTTAACCTCTATGGTGCCATTTACAATGCAACATGTGAGCTATAACTGTTGTATACTGCAGTTTCAACTAATCATGAGATGGATCTAAGCTCCAAGGATATAAGGGAAATGCTGATGCTTCAGGGAGGCAGAGTGGGGTGGAATGAGGGCAATGGTATTTCTCCCCTCCAGCGTATGGCAGCCTGAATTCTATGTGCTTGGTGTGCATGGGAAGGTGGAGATATACACACCATATAACACTATTACATTAGAAATAGCAGATCACAACATTCCACTATTGGTGAGTACAGGGGCCCGTTAATAGGGAGGGGCGTGCAGGAAGACCGTGTCCTATCATTCTGGGTCCCTATCAGATAGTGCCCGGGTCTCTGAGACTGAACATCTGTTCCGTCAGCTGTAGTTGTAGCATGCACAGTTACGACGCTTGCTCTCGATGCTTATCGACGGCGCTCGCTCTATCAGATGGGGGACCCATCTCGATAGAACAGCGTTGACTGCGGTCACAGCAATACAGCAAGGGGCGGGTGTATTATTGAGCAGTGATTTTTTTTATAGGTTGGACATCTCAATAGAACAGCGCTGGCCGGTGGCTGTATGGTTTTTAAAAAGGGCGGGTTTATTATTGAGCAGTGATTTTTTAACCATCTGCCCCTTGCTGTATTGCTGCCAGCGCTGTTCTATTGAGATGTCCAACCTGTAAAAAATCACTGCTTAATAATACACTCGCCCCTTTTCAAAAACCATCCGCCACCTTACTGAATTGCTGTGAGCGCGGCCAGCGCTGTTCTATCGAGATGGGTCCCCCATCTGATACAGCGCGCGGCCTGTTAACTGCGCATGCTCCAAAAACAGCTGACGGAACGGATGGAGATTTCAGTGCTCTCCAATTGCACATGCGCAGTTCAACCCGGGCATCATCTGATGGGGAGGGGGAAACCATACTGATAGAACAGCGCCTCTAGTACACAATGACGAAGAATGTGACCAAACTGGTCCTACATCTATACAGGCAGTCAGATTGTCCATAAACCCCGCCCAGGCTACAGAGAGCGCCAATCACGTGCGGAGGTTGGCTGTGTTAGCTGATGCTGAGCAGAGGCAGAGTGTCGTTTCTTCATCCCCGGCCTGCTGCGTCCTCACCCCGCTCAGGTAAATCTCATAGTCTGTGTATATAGGATAGGGGCGGAGCTCGGCTTCACCTGCACTGTCCGGTGTGTGCTGACAGAGCAAGTACAGGGGCGGTTGTTGGTGTGTGTCAGGGTTACTGTGTGTATCAGGTTGGGGTGAGTATGTCAGGGTAGCAGTGTGTCAGGGTTACTGTGTGGTGTGTCAGGGTTACTGTGTGGTGTGTGTGTCGGGGTTACTGTGTGGTGTGTGTGTCGGGGTTACTGTGTGGTGTGTGTGTCAGGGTTACTGTGTGGTGTGTGTGTGTCAGGGTTACTGTGTGGTGTGTGTGTGTCAGGGTTACTGTGTGGTGTGTGTGTGTCAGGGTTACTGTGTGGTGTGTGTGTGTCAGGGTTACTGTGTGGTGTGTGTGTGTCAGGGTTACTGTGTGGTGTGTGTGTGTCAGGGTTACTGTGTGGTGTGTGTGTGTCAGGGTTACTGTGTGGTGTGTGTGTGTGTCAGGGTTACTGTGTGGTGTGTGTGTGTGTCAGGGTTACTGTGTGGTGTGTGTGTGTGTCAGGGTTACTGTGTGGTGTGTGTGTGTGTCAGGGTTACTGTGTGGTGTGTGTGTGTGTCAGGGTTACTGTGTGGTGTGTGTGTGTGTCAGGGTTACTGTGTGGTGTGTGTGTGTCAGGGTTACTGTGTGGTGTGTGTGTGTCAGGGTTACTGTGTGGTGTGTGTGTGTCAGGGTTACTGTGTGGTGTGTGTGTCAGGGTTACTGTGTGGTGTGTGTGTGTCAGGGTTACTGTGTGGTTGTGTCAGGGTTACTGTGTGGTTGTGTCAGGGTTACTGTGTGGTTGTGTCAGGGTTACTGTGTGGTTGTGTCAGGGTTACTGTGTGGTGTGTCAGGGTTATTGTGTGGTTGTGTCAGGGTTACTGTGTGGTGTGTGTGTGTCAGGGTTACTGTGTGGTGTGTGTGTGTGTGTCAGGGTTACTGTGTGGTGTGTGTGTGTCAGGGTTACTGTGTGGTGTGTGTCAGGGTTACTGTGTGGTTGTGTCAGGGTTACTGTGTGGTTGTGTCAGGGTTACTGTGTGGTTGTGTCAGGGTTACTGTGTGTGTGTGTGTGTGTGTGTCAGGGTTACTGTGTGGTGTGTGTGTGTGTCAGGGTTACTGTGTGTGTGTGTGTGTGTCAGGGTTACTGTGTAGTGTGTGTGTCAGGGTTACTGTGTAATGTGTGTGTGTGTGTGTGTGTGTCAGGGTTACTGTGTAGTGTGTGTGTGTGTGTGTGTCAGGGTTACTGTGTGTGTGTCAGGGTTACTGTGTGTGTGTGTGTGTGTGTCAGGGTTACTGTGTGTGTGTGTGTCAGGGTTACTGTGTGGTGTGTGTCAGGGTTACTGTGTGGTGTGTGTGTGTGTGTGTCAGGGTTACTGTGTGTGTGTGTGTGTGTGTCAGGGTTACTGTGTGTGTGTGTCAGGGTTACTGTGTGGTGTGTCAGGGTTACTGTGTGGTGTGTGTGTGTGTCAGGGTTACTGTGTGTGTCAGGGTTACTGTGTAGTGTGTGTGTGTGTGTCAGGGTTACTGTGTGGTGTGTGTGTCAGGGTTACTGTGTGGTGTGTGTGTGTGTGTCAGGGTTACTGTGTGGTGTGTGTCAGGGTTACTGTGTAGTGTGTGTGTGTCAGGGTTACTGTGTGGTGTGTGTCAGGGTTACTGTGTGGTGTGTGTGTGTGTGTGTGTGTGTCAGGGTTACTGTGTGTGGTGTGTGTGTCAGGGTTACTGTGTGGTGTGTGTGTCAGGGTTACTGTGTGGTGTGTGTGTCAGGGTTACTGTGTGGTGTGTGTGTGTGTGTGTGTGTCAGGGTTACTGTGTGTGTGTGTGTGTCAGGGTTACTGTGTGGTGTGTGTCAGGGTTACTGTGTGGTGTGTGTGTGTCAGGGTTACTGTGTGGTGTGTGTCAGGGTTACTGTGTGTGGTGTGTGTCAGGGTTACTGTGTGTGGTGTGTGTCAGGGTTACTGTGTGTGTGTGTGTGTGTGTGTGTGTCAGGGTTACTGTGTGGTGTGTGTGTGTGTTTGTGTCAGGGTCACTGTGTGGTGTGTGTGTGTGTCAGGGTTACTGTGTGTGTGTGTGTGTGTGTGTCAGGGTTACTGTGTGGTGTGTGTGTGTGTGTGTGTGTTTGTGTCAGGGTCACTGTGTGGTGTGTGTGTGTCAGGGTTACTGTGTGTGTGTGTGTGTGTCAGGGTTACTGTGTGGTGTGTGTGTGCGCGTCAATGTTACAGCACACTAACAGACCCTGTGGTGTGCTGTCCTCCAATCCATACCGTGGAGAAGAACTGGGGATCATTGAAAGGAGGGGACCGGATCCAAGGCAGGAGCCATTTGGAAGGCCAGGACAGGTCCAGCAGTGACCAACAAAGCGATTGTGACTATTCTTACTGTATAGTGAGAGGGTCATTGAAGTACAAGGTGGAAAATCGCCATAATTGGGCCAAGGTGCACTGGTGTTGTGCACATTTTCTGTGGACTTTTTTTTATTTATTTTTATTTCATCTTATTTGGTTCACATTATAGATTGTTTACATATTTTTTAGAACATTATTTTTCACAAAGTATTACAAGTGGATTTGGAATATATTGTAGCAAGCGATGTTTATAGTATACCAGTTTATTGTAAAGTTGCTTAAGGCCCCTTTCATACTGCATATTTCAGGCGTTTTAGTGCTAAAAATAGCGCATAAATAACGCCTGAAATAAACCTGCCCCAGCATTCTCAATGTGAAAGCCTGAGGGCTTTCACACTGAGGCGATGCGCTGGCGGGAGAAAAAAAATCTCCTGCTAGCAGCATCTTTGATGCGGTGTGAGGAGCGGTGTGTTTACCGCTCCTTCACCGCTCCTTCCCATTGAAAACAATGGGACACCGGTAATACCGCCGGCAATGTGCCTCTGCAGAGGTGCATTGTGGGAGGTAATAACCCTTTTTCGGCCGCTAGCAGGGGTTAATACCGCACCGAATACCGCGGCAATTGAAACGGTATATCGCCGCTAAAAATAGCGGTGCTATACCGCCACCGCACATCCTGCCCCAGTGTGAAAGGGGCCTAAAGGCTCCATGCACACTGGCATAAAAAAAACGTTGCTTCTACAGGAGTTTTGTGTTCTGCCTGTAGAAGCAACTCAATGTTATCCATGCATATTAGGACTTTTAGCCCAGGTTCACACTGGGTAGGATTTCCTTCGATTTGAGATGTGATTTCACATGTGAAATTGCATCTCAAATCGGCGGCAATGACACTGTCCTAATCGGTGCGACGCCGCATCTGCGGCGCTGCACCGATTTCAAAAAGTAGTTCCTGTACTACTTTTTGCGATTTCGGGCCGCGATTTACATTGACATCTGTGCAGAAACCTGCACAGATGTCTCTGAAATCGCGGCCGAAATCGCGACTGCCAGCGGGAGTGAAGCCGTGCGAGTTCAGCTGAACCTCGCACAGCTTCACTCCTGCAGCCCAGTGTGAACCAGGGCTTACATGCATTTTTTTGAGAACAACATTTAGAGGCAGGAAAAAAAAAAAACCCTTCCGATTGGAGCTCACTGGCAGAAAAAACTCTCCTAAACTTGTCTAAACTTTGTACAAAAAAGTCCTGCTAGCCACATCTTTCAGGCGCTGTAGGAGTGGTGTATACACCCATGCCCATTGAAATCAATGGGCAAAGCCCTTGAACCGCCCGCAGCAGCTGTGCTTTGCCGGCGGTTTTAACCCTTTCTCGGCCGCTAGCGGGGGTTAAAAGCGTCCCGCTATCGTCCGAAAAGCCGGAGTTCCTTCCGGGTTCGCTGTGTTTGGCCGGAGCTGCAATAAAATGTCACTCGCGTGGGAGCTGGTGTTAACGGCATGGGGCTCGGAAGGAATGAATGGCACCCGTGACCGTTCCTTCAGAGTGCATGCGCCACTGGCTGCATGCAATGTAAGTATCTCCTAAATGGGGCGTTTAGGAGATATTTTTGCTACCTATAGGTGAGCCTTGTATAGGTAATTCTCAGCAGATGAACTTTACTTCCTCCTTTAACCGCTTCCCGACTGCCGCATGTATATGTACGTCGGCAGAATGGCAAGTACAGGCACATTGGCGTACCTCTACGTCCCTGCCTTTCCGCGGGTCGGGGGTCCGATCGGGACCCCCCCCCCCCGGCTACATGCGGCGGTCGGATTCCCTCAGGGAGCGATCTGGGACAACGGCGCGGCTATTCGTTTATAGCCGCTCCGTCGCGATCGCTCCCCGGAGCTGAAGAACGGGGAGAGTGAAGCACGGCTTCCCCGTGCTTCACTGTGGCGCTGCATCGATCGAGTCATCCCTTTTATAGGGAGACTCGATCGATGACGTCAGTCCTACAGCCACACCCCCCTACAGTTGTAAACACACACTAGGTGAACACTAAATCCTACAGCGCCCCCTGTGGTTAACTCCCAAACTGCAACTGTCATTTTTACAATAAACAATGCAATTTAAATGCATTCTTTGCTGTGAAAATTACAATGGTCCCAAAAATGTGTCAAAATTGTCCGAAGTGTCCGCCATAATGTCACAGTCACGAAAAAAATCGCTGATCGCCGCCATTAGTAGTAAAAAAAAAAAATTAATAAAAATGCAATAAAACTATCCCCAATTTTGTAAACGCTATAAATTTTGCGCAAACCAATCGATAAACGCTTATTGCAATTTTTTTTTTTTTTTACCAAAAATAGGTAGAAGAATACGTATCGGCCTAAACTGAGGAAAAAAATATATATATGTTTTTGGGGGATATTTATTACAGCAAAAAGTAAAAAATATTGAATTTTTTTCAAAATTGTCGCTCTATTTTTGTTTATAGCGCAAAAAATAAAAACCGCAGAGGTGATCAAATACCACCAAAAGAAAGCTCTATTTGTGGGGAAAAAAGGACGTAAATTTTGTTTGGGAGCCACGTCGCACGACCGCGCAATTGTCTGTTAAAGCGACGCAGTGCCGAATTGTAAAAACCCCTTGGGTCATGTAGCAGCATATTGGTCCGGTCCTTAAGTGGTTAAATAAGGATGTGTGTTCCAGTTTGTTTTTGATGCATTTTACCACATTCCAGTCCAGTGCAGAAAAAAAAATGCGTGTGTGTGTGTTTTTTTTTTTTTTACTGAAACGCACTGGAGCTGACCACACTAGTGTGAACTAAGCCATATGCTTGCTTTTGAGTTCTTACATTGTCGATTAAAACCAATAAGTACATTGAAACAGAAAACCATATAACCTACCGTCCATGTGTTTTTGATGCAGAAAAACCCCCGCATTGGACTGCATGTGATGTGAACTGGCCCTGAGGGTTTAGAGTGGAGCAGGTGCCCTTTGGATATATATTGTTCTTACTGTAGTGTGTGCGTGTTATTCTAAGAGAGAACTATCCCCCTGAAGAAGACCATACATAAACAGGTTGAAATGTGTCGGGGTTGCCACACAGCCAAACATTATGTAATGGACCGCTGTGTATATCTATGTTTGCATTGCTGAATTTTGGAAATATGTACTGTACCTTATAGCCTGTACCTACATTTTATTGTAATGTGACATTGTATTTTTCAATAAAAGAATAATTTTTTATCAATTAATACTTTTGATTTTGCTACACTACTGCTGCTAGAACTACTAGTCTTCGAGTTGTAGCATACACAAGGCTATGGATTCCCTGAGTGGTTGACCGAGCGCTGTCACATGCACCTCCGAACCAAGTTGTTTCCTTCTGTTCTGGATCAAAATGGAGTGGCTGGAGAACAAAGCAAAGCATGTGCTGTTTTGGGGGATTACAGCAAACCTGCTCCTATGCCCTGAATGGACAAAGCACAGGTTCACACTGTCGCCGCATAGCAAGGGTCCGGTGCTCGCTGGTTCACCGGTTCAGGTCCAATTTCAGCCCGAGTTTTGGGCCGAAATCTAATCTGAAACGCACCAAAAAAGCATGCGTTTTTCCAGCACACCGCACCGGACCCGCTGCGGAGATATGTGAACCGGCTCCATAGAGAGCCAGTCACATTCTCCTGCTATGCGAATTGAATGCAGGGAAACGTGCATTCAATTTGCATAGGTGTGAACCTGGCCTCAAATTGTATTTACTACAGTGAATTTTAAATAATAAAAAAAAATATGACAAAGTAATGAAACTCTTATGCCACATACACACGATCGGTTCATCCGATGAAAACGGACCGATGGATTTTTTCATCAGATATCCGATGAAGCTGACTTTCATCAGTCTTGCCTACACACCATCAGTTAAAAATCCAATCGTGTCCAACGCGGTGAGGTAAAACACAACAACGTTCAGAGAAAATTTAAGTTCAATGCTTCCGAGCATGCGTGGACTTGATTCTGAGCATGCGTGGATTTTTGACCGATGGATTTCCCCAAAAACGATAGTGTTTTTTTTCTATTGATTTTTTTAACCATCAGAAAATTTTAAAACGGGTTCTATTTTTTTTCCCCTCATGGGGGGGGGACCGATGGGGCCCACACATGATCGGTTCGTCCGATGAAAACGGTCCATCGGACAAACCGATCGTGTGTACAGGGCATAACAGCCACTTGTTTGTGGGAATAAGTACTTTGTATCAAGGTTGCATGCTGTGCAGTGGCTGCCTCCACTTATAGAACAAATGCAGGATATTACCTTTTTTCTGTGATTATTGGCTCAAATCTGCAAACATTCAGCAGAGCAGTAAAAATCCCATCCAGCCACATGCACAAGGCGATTCTTTAGTTTTTTTTTAGCATGGGACTTTTTTCACATTTCATTTGTAAAGTTAAATGTTTTATATAAAATATGTAAAACTAAGTACACTTTCTGTAAATAAAATAAACCATGTTTTTTCGTTTTGTTCTTTTTTTATGTAATTTCTGCTTCTAGCCACGGATGTTCTTTTCTGTTTTCTCCTTGCAGGCAAGATGCAAGCATTCTGATCCAGCCTTTGGAAAAGCAGAGTCATGCTAATGGGTGTTGCCTTGATCGCTCAGCTATCGGACCTTTGCTCACATGGCCATATCGAAAAGTCGGTTTGGTACAGGAAAGAGTTCCCTTCTTAACAGTAGTGTCATCCTGCTGAAATTTCTGACAATTATTTTTCTAGTAATTTTTTTTTGTGAGTTTATGCTTTACTATTTTGTTATATTTCGGTGTGCCTGGCCAGACCTGAAGAATGCTCCTAGTGCACACAGCTCGACACCCCTGAAGGCAATGTTTTTATCTGACACTCATCTTCTGGGTGAAATCCGGGGTCACTGGTTTGACAAACTAAGAAGGTAAGAGCATCCAAGGCAAAGGTAGACTGAGTAACATTAAATGAGCATGATGAACGGTTAAATGCCAGTGAAAGCTAATTGCTTTTAGGGGATGATGTAAATACAATAGATCGAAATAAAATCCGTTACACTTGTGTAAGTATGTGCAGATATAAAAGATATCTAAATCTAGCAGCTGCATGATTAATCGTTAAAAAAATCACACTCTCGATTCACCCCCCCCCCCTCACGATGCTAATCAGCCATTTCCACGATTCTATGTAAACACTGCAGAGCTGAGCTTTTTTAAAAAAAAGCTGACACTGAGAGCATCCTATACATTAAGGTGAAAAAATACCTTGCAGTGTCAGCTCCCCCCCCCCCCCCCGCCGTTTTACTCACCTGAGCCCAGAATTTCCGTGGACAGGATCCCGCTGTCGCTCTCTCCCCAGGTTCTCTGCTCTTCTTTGGATAGATTGATAGCAGTGCAGCCATTGGCTCCCGCTGCTGACAATCGAATCCAATGACGGGGCGCCGGGTCCTGCATTTGGCAGCTATTTACTACCAAAATAGTCGCCTGCATTTGGCGGCTATTTTGGTAGGAAATTACTTGGAACCCCCAAACATTATATACACTTGTGCTCATAAGTTTACATACCCTGGCAGAATTTATGATTTCTTGGCCAATTTTCAGAGAATATGAATGATAACACAAAAATGTTTCTTTCACCCATGGTTAATAAATGGCTTCAGCCAAATACTATCGATCACTTTTTAAATCCGAATCACAACAGAAACTATCCAAATTTACTTTTCTCTACTACAGTCAAAGCAATATTCTGGGCTTGGTAAAGAAGCAGAGGCTTACTAGAAAAGGTCATCTCCATTCTCTCTCCTCCAGTCAACAAGTACCATTTGTTAGGTTTACAGCATTGTGCAATTTTAATAAGACCTAATTGAATGTCAGTAATACCCTTTCCTCTACTAGTCAGATTTTTTTCTGCACTGGCAATTCAAGAAAGCTAGTAAAAATGCAAGTTTTAATATAAAAAAAAATAATAAATTAAGTATTTGATTTTAGAGCTGCACGATTCTGGATAAAAAAGGGATCATAATTTTTTTTTTTGCTTGGAATAAAGATCACAATTCTTGCGGCATACCATCATCTTTCACATATACACTGCTCCTTCACCGCTCCAAAGATGCTGCTTGCAGGAGTTTTTTTAACGTCTTGCCAGCGCATCGTCTCAGTGTGAAAGCATTCAGGCTTTCACACTGAGACTACAGTGGATCCGTTTTTCAGGCGCTATTTGTAGCCCAAAAGCACCTGAAAAATGCGCCAGTGTGAAAGGGGTCTAAGGACAGAAGAAAAGCAACAAATCTTCAGTTAACCCAGAGAGAACTTGCAGACTGCGCTCTGGAACTCTAGCTGAAATCTAATGTAATAAAATGTACTTTTGCTAAATTTCTTATTTTTTTTTGTATTCTGAGCAAAAATGCTAGTCTGCTATGTAAGCTTAATTTCATATATGTCTTGTTCGTTGATTTAGGGAATGGCAGATGGAAAGAGCATATCAAAGTGCACTTTGGCTAATGCAGCCTGATATAGTTTTCATCCTTGGGGATTTATTCGATGAGGGCAAATGGAGTAACTCTAAGGTGAGCCTTTTATTTGTAAGGTTAAAGACGAAATTCAGGCAGAACTAAAAAAAAAAAAAAAAAAAACACTATTTAGTGCAGATGCGCATTCTCCTAAATACAGTTAGTTCCATATATAGTATCTCACAAATGTGAGTACACCCCTCACATTTTTGTAAATATTTTATTATGTCTTTTTCATGTGACAACACTGAAGAAATGACACTTTGCTACAATGTAAAGTAGTAAGTGTACAGCTTGTATAACAGTGAACATTTTCTGTCCCCTCAAAATAACTCAACAGCCATTAATGTCTGCTGGCAACAAAAGTGAGTACACCCCTAAGTGAAAATGTCCAAATTGGGCCCAAATAGTAATTTTCCCTCACCGTTGTCATGTGACACGTTAGTGTTACAAGGTCTCAGGTGTGAATGAGGAGCAAGTGTGGTAAATTTTGTGTTATCGCTCTCTCTCTCTCTTACTCGTCACTAGAAGTTCAAAATGGTACCACCATGGCAAAGAACTGAGGATCTGAAAAAAGAATTGTTGCTCTACATAAAGATGGCGAACCTTGGCACCCCAGATGTTTTGGAACTACATTTCCCATGATGCTCAACTACACTACAGAGTGCATGAGCATCATGGGAAATGTAGTTCCAAAACATCTGAAGTGCCAAGGTTCGCCATCACTGGCCTAGGTTATAAGAAGATGCTGCAGAGGTTGAAGGGGTGGGGGGTCAGCCTGTTAGTACTCAGACCATGCACTGCATACTGCATCAAATTGGGCTTCATGGTTGTCCCAGAAGGAAGCATCTCTTAAGATGATGCACAAGAAAGCCTGCAAACTGTTTTCTGAAGACAAGCAGACGAAGGACATAGAATACTTTCACACTGAAGCGGTGCGGTAGCAGGACCGCTCCAAAAGTCCTGCTAGCCTCATCTTTAGAGCGGTATAGGAGCGGGGTGTTTAGCGCTCCTATACCGCGGCTTCCCATTGAAATCAATAGGAAACCGCAGTAATACCGCGGGCGGTATTAACCCTTTTTCGGCCGCTAGCGGGGGTTAAAACCTCACCGGTAGCGCCCGAATATCGCGGTAAATACGACGGTATAGCGCGGCTATTCTGTCACCGCACCTCCGCTGCCCAATGTGAAAGCAGCCTTATGGTCTGGGGCTGCATGAGTGCTGCCGGCACTGGGGAGCTGCAGTTCATTGAGGGAACCATGAATGCCAACAGAAATCAAGTCAGGTTTTGTCAAGTGGAGCCCACACGCTGGACAAAGTTTAGCTGATCCCTGCTGGCCATATTTTAATCAGTGCATTCACAGCTTTAATGATCTGCGCATGATGAATCAGTGTCTGGGGCTTGGGTGAAAATTTAGG
This sequence comes from Rana temporaria, assembly GCF_905171775.1. NCBI lineage: Eukaryota > Metazoa > Chordata > Amphibia > Anura > Ranidae > Rana > Rana temporaria. The sequence continues at coordinate 288,543,692 of NC_053493.1, forward strand.
ATTTAGTCTTAGAATAATTTTATCTTGATTCAAAAAATAAAAAGATATATCAAAATGTTGTTTCTCTGCATAGCTTGTAATTCGGTATGTACGCACAGACAGCCATATTTACGCAATAAATATTCAAACTTTACTTCCTTTGTGCCTTTCTGCTCAATTTATCTCACTGCAAACCTTCCTAATAGAGTATAAAGAGTATTTATGTTCAATAACACTAGGCTGTTATTTTTTGTAGCTAGAAACCATGTGACCATTTATTTTTTTTGGACATTTTGTGACTACTGATTTGTAATTTTCTTTGCAGGCATGGGATGGTGATGTTTCTCGCTTTCGGTCTATGTTCAGAGACCCTCCCCAAACTGAACTGATAGTTGTTGTGGGAAATCATGATGTTGGATTTCATTACGAGTGAGTGTTTCAACTGCAGTTGTAATGTCAAATAGTATTTTAAGATATAACTTCATATTTAAAAATGATTTACAACTGGCTATATAAATATAGATATGGTGCTTGGCAGTTATATTTAATTTCAGTTTTAGATAAATACAATTAAAAAAAGTGTTCGTTATTTTCCTGAATGAGACAGTCGCAAAATCACCATTGGATATGTCAAAATGGGAGGTCTTTGGCTTTTCCTCAAGGGGAAAAAAAGACATCCACAGTTGGTGTGGTTTCCCATTAAGTGATCACACGATAAGGACATGGCAATCAAATGAGGTATGATAGTAAACAATCCATACATTTTAATAATAATAAAAAAAAATAAAAAATACATGCAATGAGAGAGATATTTGTATATATCACAGTATAGGGCTATGGCCTTTTTTTTTTTTCGTTAAATATATGGTGCCACAATTCTTGGTTTGGAATTGGGCCTCATGCCCACAGACGTTTTTACAGCCACTTGTATGAGCGTTTTTTGAAGCTTAAAAACACCTCTCCACATTAGCCTATTGCCTCATGCCCACCAATGGCGTTTTTGAGCTGTAAATGGCATAGCTCCAGCGTTAGAGCTGTAAAGCTGTCAGACGTCGGCAAAAGGTGTTATATGCAATTTAACGAGGCTTAACGCTGTGTTAAGCCTCGTTCTGCATTTTTTTTTTCTCTATTCAAAATCAATGGTTCCCTATGGGAGCCTATTGAATTAAATAGAGGTCTCACCAGAACTCGGATCAAGATGATCCGACTTGCGGGGCGACTCATGTGCTGAGAATCTTGAAGGGGACGTCATAAGGGGCGGGGTCACAGGATGACATCACCCGGTGACTCCGCACCATGCCTATATAAGGCGTTGTGCACACGGCATTACAGCGGGAGAGAGTGTCGAGTCAACATCGGAAGAAGACCGAAGGAAAGAAGACGGAGAAGACCGGGCCACCGCTAGTAAAAGAGCTGGCAGAGGAGCCTGGCAGAAGGCACCGGAGAGCGGGAGAAAAGACCGGAGAGAGCGGAAAAGTCTGAAGAGACCCCCGGAGCTGCGTAATACATTACTTTAAAAACCTTTGTAGTGTGTGTGTGTTATTTTTTTTATTGACACTTTTTCCCCCCAGGTGAATGGGAAGGGGTGGGATGTACCCCATACTCATTCACATAGGGTGGGGGGGCCGGGATCTGGTGGCCTCCTTACTAAAGGGTGCTCCCAGATTCCGATAAGCCCCCCGCCCGCAGACCCCAACGGCCAGGGTTGTCGGGAAGAGGCCCTTGTCCTCATCAACTTGGGGACAAGGTACTTTGGGGTGGGGGGCGCACGCTCGCCTCCCCCTTTCCTGACCTGCCGGGCTGCGTGCTCGGATAAGGGTCTGGTATGGATCCTGGGGGAACCCCCATGCCTTTTTTTTTTTTTTAGTGTGGGGGTTTACCTTAAAATCCATACCGGGGGGGGGGGGGGGGGGGGATGACCTCGCACAGAAACATTTTTTTACATTTTCGCTGGGGTTGAATTCAATGCAAAACGCAGACATTTTTTTTTTAAACGTCCGTGGGCTTATGCCTTATTGCCTTATGCCTTAGGCCTTATTGATACACATTTTTTCAATCATCCAATTTTGTTTTTGTGTATTTATAGAGTTTTGAGTCCCCATCTTAAATTTAGCCTAATATACACGGGCCGAATATCGGGCGAATACTGGTTAACACATGCAAATAGTTCCTCCATTTTAAATCCTAATAAACATTTGGTCATTTGCCCTTCCTGTGCCTTTGGTGCGTTTAAGAACCCCCTGTCTGATGTGCGTGATTTTATGGTAATTTATTTACAATGACTGGATTGTCCATTAGGGCGTAAACACTGGCAAATGATTAATTGAAGAAGCCATTTGGATGACTGGTAATTTTTGTATGATCTGCAAGTCCACTTATGTTTTGATAACTTTTCCAGACATTTATCTGGTAGGGGAGGTTGTTTTGCAATTTTGTGGAGGACGAGAAATTTGGGGTATACAAAAAACAAGCATACATTCCTCACTGCTACTGTCCCATGCTGACTCTAAAACTAAGAACTGGGTGATCACATTAACACTGATCACTCGGTTCTTGGTCTGCTCACAGAGGAGTGTCATCCTGGGGAGAGGGTGCTGCTGGCGCTGGTTTTGGCTCTCAGCTGCTCAATGAAAGGCAGAGCTAGCTGTCAATCAGGCAGGTAGCTTACTCTGGGTCACAAAAGTAAGAAAAGCACAGCTGTACTTCCCCCCCACTTGATAGCGTCATAAAACATAACACATTTTGAAGATGATTGCTGTGACTTTCCTGTTGCTTTATCTATTGTCTCTGTATACTAATGTTTCTGTCCCTTCCACAGAATGACTGAACATAAACTGAAAAGATTTGAGAAGGTGTTTAATCTCACTTTGGAAAAAGTAGTAACTCGTAAAGGAATAAAGTAAGTTAATGCATGAAGAAATCATACTGGGGATAAGAGCGTCTTGTAATTTCTAAGTGACTTCACTTTCTGAAAATCTAAACTTGCAGAACACAATTTTTTTTTTTTTGGTGGTGGTGGTATTTAATCACCTCTGCGGTTTTTATTTTTTGCGCTATAAACAAAAGAGCAACAATTTTGAAAAAAAAAGCAATATGTTTTACCTTTTGCTATAATAAATATCCCCCAAAAAAATAACAAATTTTTTTTTTTTTTCCCAGTTTAGGCCGACATGTATTCTTCTACATATTTTTGTTAAAAAAAAATCACAATAACCGTATATAGATTGGTTTGCACAAAGGTTATAGCATCTACAAAATAGGGAATCGTTTTATGGCATTTTTATTATTATTATTTTTATTAGTAATGGCGGCGATCTGCGTGTTTTTTTTTTTTTTCTTCCCGTCACTGCAACATTTATGTCGGACACTTTTGACACTATTTTGGGACCATTGTCATTTATACAGTGACCATTGCTATAAAAATGCACTGATTTACTGTGTACATAACACTGGCAGGGAAGGGGTTAACCTCTAGTGGGCAAGGAAGGGGTTAAGTGTGTCCTAGGGAGTGATTCTAACTGTGTGGGGACTGGTCTACCAGTGACATGACATTGATCATTGCTCCCGATGGCAGGGAGCAGTAGATCAGTGTTCTGTCACAAGGCACAACAGGGAAATGCCTTGTTTACACAGGCATCTCCCTGTTCTGCAGCTCTGTGACACGATCGCGGAACACTGGTGGAGAACAAGTCCGCGGGCACAGTCTCAGGGCTCGCAGCAGGGACGTGCGCGCCGCCAAATTCAAAGCAACGTACCTGTACGTTGCTTTGCGCAGCCGTGCCATTCTGCCGACGTGTGTGTATATATGTGTGTGTATATATATATACAGGAGGCGGTCGGCAAGCGGTGAAAGAAGTATTAACCCAAAAAGCAAACCCTTATATTGCAGCTTAAAAATTCTTAACTGTGATGGTTGCATTGAACAAGCTCTCCTGCAGATGTTGCAATTAAAGTGATGAGATAAACCTCCATTTAACACTGTCAGGGGCATTTACAATGATCCACTTTTATTTATTTATGTAAAATCTTTGTCCCAAAAGGAACAAAAAGTGGAGTTTGGCTTCAATTTGTTAGTGTATTTAAATCTGCTAGTACATCTATCAGTCCTCATGGACTGGCAATGCTGCTGTCCAAAGGTTCCCCCTGTGCTCCTTCATCCAGTGTTCCACCATTTGAAAACCAGAGGAAAAAACAAAAACAAATGCAGTGCATCCACCACATCTAATGAGTGGTAAACTGCAATTTATTACAGATTTGGTTTTGGGATTAATACCACTTTAATGTTTAGAGCCAACATCTTGACTCAAAGACTAACCTCTTCACACAAAATAACTTACCTGTACGTCGGTAATTTGACGCTAAATTCCAGGATTATGGCAGCCGCAAGCTACAATTACTCTGGTATTTTTGGGAACACTGTGCGCTTCTCTTCAAGATAAGATAAAAGTAGTCCCTGCTGCAGGATTCGCCGCAAGATCACTTTTATCAGCGGCGGGAGAGGAGCCCGGCTCCATAGCATAGGTGGGCGGAACCGACATCAAACGTCACTTCCATCCATAGCTCGTAAAGGAGAATTTTTTTATTTTTTTATTATTGCATTTTAGTGTATATATGATATCTGAGGTCTTTTGGACCCCAGATCTCATATTTAAGAGGTCCTGTCATGCTTTTTTGTTCCATTACACAGGGTTTACATTCCTTGTAATAGGAATAAAAGTGACCCAAATTTTTATTTAAAGCGATTGTCCCGAGGAGCTCGTAAACAGAAGCGAATGTATATGTGAGTAGCGCCCGCATATGAAAACTGTTAAACCACGCATGTGAGGTATCGCCGCAATCATTAGAGAGAGCAATAATTCTAGCTCCAGAGATTTTTAAGGGTAAAAGTTTGTCGCCATTCCATGAGCGGGCCCAATTTTGAAGCGTGACATGTTGGGTGTCAATTTACTTGGTGTAACATTATCTTTCATAATATATATATATATATATATATATATATATATATATATATATATATATATATATATATATATATATATATATATATATATATATATATATATATAAAAAAAAAAAATATTAACTTTACTGTTTTAAAAAAAAAAAAAGTGTATTTTTTTCCAAAAAAGTGCACTTGCAAGACCGCTGCGCAAATACGGTGTGACAAAGTATTTTGTTCTCTAGGGCAGTGGTTCTCAACCTGGGGGTCGGGACCCCCTTGGGGGTCAAATGATGATTGTCCAGGGGGTCACCAAATCCTGGGCTGTTCCTGAAGCCCGCACCTCTCTCCCAGCATTTTTGCACTCACAAAGCAGGGCTTCCCGGGAGCCCGTGCCCAACCACTCAGCCTCTTTGCAGCCGCCCATTCAGTTCACGGCATGGCTGGGGGCAGAGACTAGAGGTCAGCTGACTGGTGAGGAATGTGAAGTGGGAGGGGCTGGAGGAGACCCTATCTCCGAATTTCTGTAGAGGTGTCACTGCTACGAGACACCACAAAGTCAGAGACACCGTGAACCCGGAGACACAGTGAGTAACACTGCTGCAGGATTATAGTTCCCATTAAAAGTCCCCACTACAGTTCTCAGATCAGCAGATGACCTTGATCAAGAGCACCTAAGTTGGCTGATCAGAACTCCCCCCAGCACTGCCACTGATCCCAAGAGAGTAAGAGAAGGAATAAAAATAGAGAATACATGGAAGGTGAAGAAAAGAGGCAAAGGAAGAGCAAGAACAAGAAAGATGGCTAGTTGGGGGGACCAAAAAATTAGGATAGAGAGAGATAAAAGGGAAAGAAAGGAGAACAAAGAGAAAGAATGGTACATCCTAAAATGTACCATAAGGAGTTTTAATACTGTACGAGTGGAAGGGACTCAGGGAGCGCTAAATGTCTGTGGGTTAGGGGCGCAAATTACTTGTCTTGCTTTAGGTGCTGACAACCCACGCTACGGAAATCATTTTACTGTTGGGGGTCCCCACAACTTGGGAAATTTTATCAAGGGGTCATGGCACTTGAAAGGTTGAGAATCACTGCTCTAGGGTGTTAGAAAGGAAAATATATAATCTTTGGGATTCTAAGTAATTTTCTAGCAAATAAAACAACAAGTGTCAAAAAAGGGGCTCGGTCCTTAAAGAGGAGTTCCACCCAAATTTGGAACTTCCTCTTAACCCACTCCTCTCCCCCTTACATGCCACATTTGGCATGTAATTTTTTTGGGGGGGGGAGTGGGGGCTTCAGCACGAGTGGGACTTCCTGTCCCACTTCCTCCTTCCTGTAGGCGACTAAGCTTAGTCGCCTTCAGGAAGTGGCTGCTGTTGGCGATCGCCTAGGACACGTCACAGGTCCTAGGCGATCTCCTGGCCAATTACACGGCGCGGCGCCGGGCTGCGCCGCTCGCGCATGCGCAGTGCCGCGCCGCTCGCGCTCGCGCATGCGCAGTGGGTGCCCGGCCGTGAAGCCGAAAGCTGTCACGGCCGGGTGCCCACACTGAAGATGAAGACGCCGGCCGGGGAGGGGGGGAGAGGAGCGGAGCCCCGGCCGGCGCGTCGCTGGAGCGCTGGAGCAGGTAAGTGCCTGTTTATTAAAAGCCAGCAGCTACACTTTTTGTTGCTGCTGACTTTTAATAAACACACAAATGGCTGGAACTCCCCTTTAAGTGGTTTAGTGAACACATGATGATAAAGTTCTCCTTTTAATGTGGATGTTTTCTTTCCAGTTTTGTCCTGGTGAACAGTGTTGCTCTGGAAGGGGATGGCTGTGTGATTTGTAGAGCAGAAGAGGATCGGATTTTTAAAGTTTCCCGGCAGCTGAATTGTTCCATAAAAGTGAGATCTGTAATATTTTATGCTTAAGGCCTAGTACACACTAGTATGTGTTTTTTTTTTTTTTTTTTTTTTCCTCCAACCCAGCAGGGCTGAATGAAAACAAACTTGACAGCTCGGGAGGAGCCGCTGTACTAGCCATGCAATGTTAGTACAGCAATCCCCCCTGCTGTGCTATGTTCTGGCGGGGGGCTGTCCCCCCTGTTGGAACACTCCGATCAGCACTCTCAGCATGGGTATTAGGAGTGGGGAGGGGGCATTTGCAATACCAATTGGGTAAAGGCTGGAATTCTGCTTTAGAGGTTCGCTTTTTTTAACTTTTAAAATACAGCACCATGAGATACTTTTTTTTTTTTTTTTTTTGTTTATACATTGTATACATAACACTGAATTAGTATTGTAGGTATTAAATTGCAAATTTTATTCTTGACAGAAAAATCAATCCGATTTTGAGAAGAAATGTGGAAGACTTCACCTGCTGCCTCCATCAGCTCCTATCCTTTTACAGGTTAGAAGATCACACTGAGAATAGCCAAGGTTAAATGTCAAACTACACTTTTGAGCAGGATGCACTAGAAAACTGTAATGGAAATAAAAAAAATAAAAAAACAGTGGCGCTTGCAGGGTGATCAGTGGGATATGGGGCAGTAAATAAACCCAAATTGATCATCAAGGATGATTAAACAGTACTTATTGTGATGAGTCCAAAGTGGGGGATGGTGAGGTCCCCTGGTGGGGCTGTAAAGTTTGTAGCTGGTACCCTTGATAAAAGTATAAAGGAGGGGGGTAAGATAAGACATGCACTCAGATTTTGCAGCCAGCCGGGAGAGAGGGATTAGATGGAGAGATATGTCTCTCTCTCTCTATCTCTCTATCTATATCTGTAATATTGCTTTAAATCTTATGTTACAAAAAACAGAAAATTTTATTTTTCATGAGTGGAGAATGAATTGGTCTTTAAAGGGGTGGTTCCCCCTTAAAAACAACTTTTTTTTATTCCACTGGCCCCCCACATTACAATCGAATTAAGGCTATTATTTTTTTTTTGCTGCTGTACATACCTTGATACAGCATCTTCACCCGTGCATCCGGGTTGCGAGTCCCGTGGGAGTGGGCGTTCCTCACATGCTGTTGATTGACGTTTTTCGGAAAAACGAGCTCCCCCCTGTCGCGTAAGCCGCGTCACGGTTGGCGAAAGGAGCCGAACGGCGAGTCGGCGCTATACTGCGCATGCGCATCGCCGTTCGGCTCCTTTCGCCAATTGTGACGCGGCTTACGCGACGGGGGGAGAGCTCGTTTTTGGGAAAAACGTCAATCAAACACATGTGAGGAACGCCCACTCCCGCGGGACTCGCAACCCGGATGCACGGGTGAAGATGCTGTATCAAGGTATGTACAGCAGCAAAAAAAAAATAATAGCCTTAATTCGATTGTAATGTGGGGGGCCAGTGGAATAAAAAAAAGTTGTTTTTAAGGGGGAACCACCGCTTTAAGGATCCAACTAATGGGCTTTTGGAAGCTCTGTTCTTGCTGGCATGTCCTGCCCTATGCCTGATTCTGGCTGTGGCCTCACATTGTCGAACAATGTCTTACTGGTCAGAACCTCACACCAGTTTTTTGCCCTGAACTTTGGCTTTTATTCTACACTGGGGTGTTCATCAAGGTGCTGGTTCCAGTGTTAGACCTGCTGCCTTCTTTTGGCACCCCTATTGTGGAACAAGGTATTTCTAGCTGTGCAGACATTAGAGGTTTGAGTGGATCCCGAACCTTCAGAAATCATTGCTAGAACAGACCCTTCACTTGAAGTAGCTGAGTCTGATTTTGGAGACTCTTGAGGCCAGAGTCTTCCTTCCTCCAAATTCTCTGGTGAAAGGTTCAAACTCAGCTCCTCGTCTTTGAGTCGAGTCTTCTCTGGTTTCACTCCAGACATCTGCAATTCAAAATTTTGTTGTAGTGGGACAAGTCTTTGCTGCCTCTGGCAATAGCAATTTAGTTGACGCCAAAAGCCAGAAAATACCTGGCTTGGTTACTAAGGAATCTGTGGAGGAAGCTTGCTTTCTTCTCCTCAAAAAGTTGATTCATTTCTGTAATTCAATTAAAAAAATGAAACTCCTTTATTATATAGATTCATTACACACAGTGATAAATTTCAAGCATTTCTTTCTTTTAATTTTGATGATTATGGCTTACAGCTAGTCAGGGCCGATCCTAGAGTCAGACGCCTGGGTGCAGAAATATTTCTGGCGCCCCCACATGGGCATGGTCATCTTACTAACCCTTCCCCTTTACAAATGTTTCTATGGCTACGATTCAAACACAGAGATGCTCCCTTAAGAAGTCTTCATTAGTGTCCCCCCCAGCAGGTGTCCCCCATCAGAGCCCCCAACAGCAGGTGTCCCCCAGCAGGTGTCCCCCATCAGAGCCCCCCTCAGCAGGTGTCCCTATCAGAGCCCCCCACATCAGGTGTCCCCATAGATCAGTACTTGTCCAATAGATCCATATAGTTTGGGCGCGCTGGGAGCAGAAGCACATTACAGGGGGCGGGCATACGTGGCATCTTTGGTTACTTGGAGGGTGGCACGCGGAGAGCATTTCTGGGAGTGCCACGGTATGATTGGTAGCAGCTCCAGCCAACCCAGAAGCCTCTCATCACACCGCCTTTGGGAAAAGAGCCGACACACGCAGAGGGGGTGAGGCAGACAGGAGACTGCTCTATGCAAACCGGACAGAATTAATTAGTGGAGCCTAGTAGCGGAACGTGTTCCAGTACTAGGCTCCGCTGTGGTACCCAGCCCAGATTCCGGGGAAAGCGGGAGGTATGCGCTCTTGTCAGTTGCCAGCAGAAAGAGCAAGCGGGATGGGGAACCGCAGCACCCGCTACATGCGCTCCACCTCTGGACACAGACAAGGAGGAGGGAGGGGAGCACTTTGGAGCTTCGGGGCCCCCAAATCTGCGGCGCCTGGGTGCGGAGCACCCCGTGCACCCTGCCTAGGATCGGCCCTGCAGCTATTGAGAACCCAGCTATCAGTATCTCTGAAAATGTGAATATTACATAAGTCCAATTAAAACAAAAAAACATCTTTAATACTGAAATGTTGGCTTACTGAAAAGTATGTACAGTATAGTATGCACTCAATACTTGGTTGGGGTTCCTTTTGCATGAATTACTGCATCAATGTGGCGTAGCATCGGGACTATCAGCCTTTGGCACTGCTGAGGTGTTATGGAAGCCCAGGTTGCTTTGATAGTCACCTTTAGCTCATCTGCCTGGTTGGGTCTGGTGTCTCATCTTCTTGACAATCGCCCACAATTCTCTGAGGTTTAGGTCAGGTAAGTTTGCTGGCCATTCGAGCACAGTGATGCCATGATCATTAAACCAGGTATTGGTACTTTTGGCAGTGTGGGCAGGTGCCAAGTCCTGCTGGAAAATGAAATCTGCATCTACATAAAGCTGGTCAGCAGAGGGAAGCATGAAGTGCTCCTAGAATTTTCTGGTAGAGGGCTGCGCTGACTTTTTGTACTTGATAAAACACAGTGGACCAACACCAGCAGATGACATGGCTCCCTAAATTCTCACTGAATATGAAAACTTCACACCGGACCTCAAGAAACATGGATTATGTATCTCCACTCTTCCTCCAGATTCTGGGACCTTGATTTCCAAATTAAATGCAACATTTTACTTTCATCTGGAAAGTGGACTTTGGACCACTGAGCACAGTCTAGTCCAGTCCGCTTCTGTCTCTGGTTCAGGAGTGGCTTGACACAAGGAATGCGACAGTTGTAGCCCAGTTGTCCTGGGTGTGTGTGTGGTGTGGCTCTTGACTCGTGAATCTTTCCCAAATTCTTGAATGGACTTTGCTTCACAATCCTCTCAAGGCTGTGGTTATCCCTGTTGCTTGTGCGCCTTTTTCTACCACACTTTTTTTTTTTCTTTCCACTCTGCTTTCCATTAATATGATTGGATACAGCACTCTGAACAGCTAACTTCTTTAGCAATGAATGACCTTTTGTAACTTGCCCTCCTTGTGGAGGGTGTCTGACTGGTGTTTTGGACAGCTGTCGAGTCAGCAGTCGTCACCATGATTGTGTAACCCACTGAACCAGACTGAGAGACCATGTTAAGGCTCAGAAAACCTTTTACAGGTTTTGAGTTAATTGGCTGATTAGAGAGTGACACCATGAATCTACAATATTGCACTTTTTTCACAATATTCTAATTTTCTGAGATGCTGAATCTTGGGTTTTCACTTGCTGTAAGCCAATAATCCTCAAAATATTAAAATAAAGAAATGCTTGAAATATATAATTCGGTGTGTAATGAATCTATAGAATATGAGTTTGAATTACTAAAATAAATAAACTTTTTGATGATATTTAATTTTTTTTTTTTTTTTTTTTTTTTTAGATGCACCTGTACATTCCAGGTTTATACTGGCCTAAATGAATGTGGTAAGCCAACTTGGACATACATCTGGCAGATGCTCTGTGGGCAATGTTTGATTATCTGTCCCAAGGGCCAATTTGCCACCCTGCTTCTCAGTTGCTATCTTTAATGGCATGGCTGTTGAAGCCTAGGTTCTAAGGGACAAGGGACTCTTGAGTCTTTGATTCCTATGATGTTTAAAGCTATGGAGTCTCCTTACCACAAGGTTTATCATTGGATGTGGAAGGCATACTTTACTTGGATGTCTTGGGTTTTTATAGCCAAAAGCTTCTCCAAGGGTTAAACCTTTCCTTCCTACATTTGGACTTGGACCAGTGTTTGACTTTCAGCACTACCCAGGGGCAGGTGATTGCCTTTTCCATTCTGCTTCGGAGACTGTTAGCCTCTCATTCTTTGACTAAGACCTTTGTCCAGGGAGTCTCTCATGTAGCTCTCGTGTTCATTCCCCAGTGACTTTGTGAGATCTGAATTTGGTTCTCTCTGCTTCAGAAACTACTGTTTGACTTTATTAGAGACATTTTTTTCTCTCACCCACAAGGTAATTTTCCTTGTAGCTATTACCAGTGTGAAGTGAGTGTTTGAACTTGTCTTATGCAAAGAGTTTTTTTTTTTTAAACTGGCCTTGATGTGGCTTTGGAATTGCCTTTGTGGGAAAGCTGCACCTTTTCCCAGCTCCAGTTACTTCAGGACTATGGGTATTGGAATTAGATTGGTTTAAGTACTTTATGTGATATTTACTTAATCTTCTTTTTCTGAGCTAAGGTGCATGTCTCCATGGTGACCCATTTTTTTCAAGGTTTCCCTCTACTCCAGCCTTTGCCATTTGTGGGGGTCTCTGGTCTATCTTGGAGCTGCAGTTCCTATCTGTATTTATTCAGTGCCACAAATTTTCCCTTTTAGTCTTCTCCCCACGTGTTTTTTATTTTTTTTTTTTTTTTTTTTGTTAGCCTTCCTTACCAGGGAAGCCTCTAGCCTGTATGGACATTTGGGATGGCTACATGCATGGTTCCTGTTTTTTTTTTTATTCCAGCATACTGTATCATCACCTTGTTGCTGATGTGAGATTACCGCATTTTAAGGCCAACATAGAGCCATGTTGACCTTGAATCTCCATGACATTTCCATTGTGAGATATGTGGCTGACTTCATACTCTGGGGGAGAAGATCTGTTGGAATGGGTTCTGTCTGAATATGTGGTGCTAACTATTTGAGGCTTGTTTAACTACTTCCATACCGTGCAAATTCCAGCACTCCTCTCCTACATGTAAAAATCATAATATATATATTTTTTTTGCTAGAAAATTACTCAGACCCCCCAAACGTTATATCTTTTTTTAGCAGGACCCATTGCAACTTTTAATGTCACACGGTATTTGCTTTAAAATTGTGCACACTCGTGGAATTGCGCCAAACTTCGGTACTTAAAAATCTCCATAGACGACATACATTTTTTTTTTTTTTTTACAGGTTACCAGTTTAGAGTTACAGAGGAGGTCTTGGACTAGAACTGTTGCTCTTGCTCTAATGTTTGCAATGATCCCTCACATGTGTGCTTTTGAAAGTCAATTACAATGCGGACACGACCTATGTTTGCTTCTGTGTGCGGGAACGGGTGCGCCTACATTTTTATTTATTTTATTTAAAAAAATTTACATTTTCCCTTTAAAATAGTGCTTGACAGGTCCTCTTTATGGAGAGATGTGGGGTCTATAAGACCCCACATCTCTCCTCCAGGCTGGAAAGCCTGAGATCCCCAAAAAATAATTAACGATCTCAGGCTGATCCCAGCCGAGTTTCCGGCATTGTAAGACATGGCATCTTAACGTCGCGCCTGGGCCTCTGAGGCCCCGTACTCACGACCAAACATGTCTGCTGAAACTGGTCCGCAGACCAGTTTCAGCAGACATGTTTGGCCGTGTGTTGGCCCGAGCGGACCATTTTGGGACGGATCGGACAGGTTTCCAGCGGACAACTGTTTCCCGGACTTGTTTTAAAACAGTCCGCTGGAAACCTGTCCGCCCGGACATGTACGGTCGTCTGTACAGACCTACCGTACATGTCCTGCCGCCCGCATCCCTCGCATGCGTCGAATGACTTCGACGCATGCGTGGAAGCATATTTAAGGCGGCCCGCCCACGTCGCCGCGTCATTGTCGCGGCGACACCGCGTCATCGACGCGGCGACACCGCGGACACGCCCCGCGTAATGTTTACGCGCGGGCTTCTGTTCGATGGTGTGTATAGCCATCGAACAGAAGTCCCCGGGCAGTCCCCGGCCAGACATGTCCGATGGAAACGGTCTGCAGACCGTTTTCATCGGACATGTCCTGCCGTGAGTACAAGGCCTGAGAGTCATCGAGACTGCCGGGGACCATCTGGCCCTCGGTTTTCTCTATGACTAACTTCCGGCACTGGCAGATTCCTTCTCGCCGATTACATGGGCGAGCTGGGAGAAGCAAGGCAGGGCGGCGGGAGGGTAGTGGTTAATAATAAACTTAGTAGTTCTCATAGAGCATGCTTTTCTGGAATGAACCTTTTAACCAAAAAACTAATTGGATATGAAATGTTTTTGTAATCCGTGTGTGTATTTATTTTTATATATGATGTGTGATTTCATTCAGATGGTTTGTCCTCTCCGTGTCTTTCATTTATAACAACTTCAAGTTAATTTTCTGTTTAACCCTGTTATTTTCCACTATTTTAGTTTTAAGGTCATTTTTGTCTAAAACGTATTAGAATATAATGTGTAAGAGACGGCCTTTACAATTAACTCTGTTACCTGTTTTGAATTGTTCAAGCTTTGTAAAACTTTATACACTATTTTGTTAAGTCCTTCTACTATCTGGTCTTTTTAAGTCCCTTTAGCTGTTCCCTTTATAAATTTCCCTTATATATTTCAATATTGGGATGTGGTACTGCTGTGCAATGGTATAGGAACAGGCTACAATTATTGTCCAAGCTTGTGACTGTCCTCCAAGGACACACATTGACACCAGAACTGAGCATACAGCCAGGGCCACCATCAGGAATTATGGGGCCCCTTACACAGCTTCAGGCATGGGCCCCCTGGAGCAGAGAACCGGGGGGGTGCTGCCGCCTTAAATTGAGAAGCGGGGGGGGGGGGGGCTGCCGCGGATTGAGAAGCGGGGGGGCCTTTACACAAAAACGAAGAAATAAAGAAAAAAATATATAAAAAAAGGGGGGTAGCCATCCGGGGCCCTGGAGACCTCTGGGCCCTTTAATAAATATAAAAAATATATATAAAAAAAAAAATATATATATATATATATATATATATATATATATATATATATATATATTTTTTAAAAAGGGGGTTGCCATCTGGGGCCCTGGGGACCTCTGAGCCCTTTAATAATATATATATATATATATATATATATATATATATATATATATATATATATATATATATATATATATATATATATATATATATATATATATATATAATATAATTTTTTTTATAAAAAAAAGGGGGGTTGCCATCCGGGGCCCTGGGGACCTCTGGGCCCTTTAATAATAATAATAATAATAATATTATATATATATATATATATATATATATATATATATATATATATATATATATATATATGGGGACCTCCGGACCTCTAAAAAAAAAAATGTCTCTTTATTAAAAAATAAAATAAAAATATATATAAAAAATATTTTTTTTTATAAAAAATAAATAAAAAAAGGGGGGTTGCCATCCGGGGCCTCCGGACCTCTAAAAAAAAAAATTGGCCCTAAAAAAAAAAAAAAAAAAAATTTTTTTTTTTTTTTTTTTTTAAAGGGGATTGCCATCCGGGCCCCTGGGGACCTCCGGGCCCCTTACAGGTGTAATGCCTGTACCCCCCTGATGGCGGCCCTGCATACAGCCAATGACTACTCCTGTAAATAATCTGATATTCCATTTTTATTTCATTTGTATATAAATCCCTGCCTTTTTTGCTAAATAAACTAGGATACTTGTATGTCTCTCTCAGCGTAGAGTGTGCCTGCCTGCAGCAGGAGCAGCAGTAGCTGATTGACAATTGGGATCAACTGATCAACTCTCATTGCTGAATCTTAAATTTCCATGACTGGTCTTTTGGCAGTTTTATTATATATACTATATGCTTGCTTATAATGAGAAAAAAAAATTGATAAAATGTGAAGTTGTTGCCCGCCGTGACTAGTTATGTTTAATTTTCTGGAAAAATAAAGGAATTGGATAGGTCACAACAAGCATAGTTTAGCAAAACCAGTTTTTGTTTCCCATTTAAAAAAAATACTTTTAGTTTAGATATATTGAACTCTCTCAGATAGAGAGGTCTGAATCAAATGTAGTGGAGTTACAATAGGTGTTGACTTAAGTATTGAGTTTGATAATGCAATACTTGTTTTTTTCTCTTCAGCATTATCCATTGTATCGGACAAGTGACTCAGAATGTACGGGTGAGGATTCTGCTTCTCCAGAGGAAAAGCAAGTTCTGTTTATAGAGAAATATGATGTTCTTTCACTGGATGCTTCTAAAAAGGTTAGACTGAGTCACTAGCAATGAAGGACAAGGATAAATGTTGCATATTTGGTTCTAGAAAAGTGTTTGTAAATATAGATGGTAGTAGTATTATTATTGAGCTTTTAGAGTCGGTTCACACTGCAGCGGCACAAATTCGGGGGCGACTCTGCAAGTCGTCCTGAGGACGACTTCAGAGGCGATTTGCAAAACGACTTCTGTATAGAAGTCAATGCAGGTCGCCCCGAGCCGCCCCCAAAGTCGTACAGGAACCTTTTTCTAAGTCGGAGTGTCTTGCGTCGCTCCTATTAGAACGGTTCCATTGCATTCAATGGGACGCGACTCGTCAGGTGGCTGAGCCGCCTGTTGTGTCGCCCCCAGTGTGGATACCAACATTTTCCACTGCACTGCACATAGTGAGAATATATCAAGTGGCTATAACAATAACATTATAACATACAATTACATAATATAAAACGAATGAGCATCTTGACAAAAAAGAACATTTCTTAATGGCTTCTTTTGTTGGGCAATGGACCCATGGATAATGTTAAAGTGGTTGTAAAGGCAGAAGGTGTGTGTGTGTGTGTGTGTGTGTTTTTTTTTTTTTTTTTTTTTTTTTTTTATCGCCATGCATTTAAAATGAAAAAAAAAACTGTGTGCAGCAGCCCCCCCAATATTTACCTGAGCCCCATCCCTAGCTAGCGATGTTGCGCGACAGCCTCAGCTTTCTGGAAAGCTCCCTCCTCATTGGAGTAGACGGTAGCAGGCGCCATTGGCTCCCACTGCTGTCAAAGTCAGTAAGCCAATGAGGAGAGAGAGGGGATAGGGCCAACCGCGCCTCCATGTCTGAATGGGAAAATTATATACAGTATCACACAAAAGTGCTTATACCCCTCACATTTTTGTAAATATTTTATTATATCTTTTCATGTGACAACACTGAAGAAATTACACTTTGCTACAATGTAAAGTAGTTAAAGCGGAGTTCCAGCCTTGTTTGATGTTTATTAAAAGTCAGCAGCTACAAAAAGCATAACTGCTGGCTTTTAATAAACATACACTTACCTGCTCCACTGTCCAGCGCCGTGCTGCACGAAGCTCCGCTCCTCTCCCCCCTTCTCGGCCGGCGCCTCCATTCTAACTGTGGGCACCCGGCCATGACCGCTTTCGGCTTCACGGCTGGGCACTCACTGCGCATGCGCGAGCGGTGCTGCGCTACCTGATTGGACAGGCGATCGCCTGGGACCTGTCTCCTGTCCCAGGCGTTCGCCTACAGGGAGGGGCCGCTAAAAGGTGATATGACGTATCGCCTTAGCGGTCCCTGGGCGGTAGGAGGAAGTGGGACAGGAAGTCCCACTCCTCCTGAAGCCCCCACCCCCCCCCCCCCCCCAAAAAAAAATTACATGCCAAATGTGGCATGTAAGGGGGCGAGGAGTGGATTAAGCGGAAGTTCCACTTTTGGGTGGAACTCCGCTTTAATGTACAGCTTGTATAACAGTGTAAATTTGCTGTCCCCTCCAAAATAACTCAACACACAGCCATTAATGTCTAAACTGGTGGCAACAAAAATGAGTACACCCCTAAGTGAAAATGTCCAAATTGGGCCCAATTAGCTATTTTATGTGCAAAACCATTAGACAGAGCAGGCAAGTATAACATGTTTGTTATTTTTAAACAAACAAACAAACAAAAAATGACTTTAATATCTCTATAAGCCGTTAATGATCAGAGATTTGACACATTAGAGCATTGATTTTAATATACTGGAAATGTTGTGACTGCTAAATTGGGGTAATTCTCTCAGTAGCAAAAACTTAAAATTGCCCAAGTCTCTATGGCAAGTTATACTCTAGGTGTATGACCCTTTCCGATTTATCCATAAATGCTTAAAGCTCAACTCGAGACACCCTAATGTATGTGTTTTTTTTATTTTATTTATTATATTTTGTATCTTGTAAATGCTCCATTTACCTGTTGTGTGAAGTACTGCGAGAGCTGTACTTCCAGCTCCCTACTGCATTAGAGAGGCTCTTATGGCTGACATCGGTGCCGTTACTATGTCCCTGTCAGTTTTGTCGGCGGACCTGAACGGCCGCTCCATGCAATCCTATGGTGCGTTGGATGTCGGATGTCAGCGGAGACGTGCACTGACATCCGACCTGAACCGCTAAAATCAGACGTATGGCGATACGTCCCCATCCGTCCATATTGGATCGGGTGAGATCTGATGAAAACAGACATGCTGTCCGTTTTCATCAGATCTCTCCATAGGAGACAGCGGCACTGGACAAGCCCCTCCCCGCTCAGTGAGCAGAGAGGGACTTGTCATCCACCGGAACAGCTGAGAGATCTCCCGCTGAGCTGGCGGACTCCGTAGCGATGGAGTCAGGTCTCTTTCACACGAGACGAACATTCGCATGAGTTCATGCAAAGCACAAAAAGGTACATATTTTTTGCAGATGTGCAATGGTGCCATTTATTCTTAGTGGCTCCCCAACACACCTTGCTAACTCTGCATTTTAGTGCAGTGTGAATAAATAAAAAAAAAAGAAAATATTCTTTCACTTCTCTGGAGTGATTTTTGTGCACAGAGCAGCCTTTTGAAGTGAACGACCTCCCCCAAATGTGACTCCCCTGAAGGCATATGCACAATTGCACCTGAATTGGTGTGAACAGAGAGTGTAGGTAAGCTCTTGTGCAACCAATTGCCTTCAAAAGTCACTTTTGGTTAAAGCGGAGTTCCGGCCACAATTTCACTTTTTAAATATAAATACCCCTGTAATACACAAGCTTAATGTATTCTAGTAAAGTCTGAATGAATGAATGAAAAACTTATATAGCGTGGCACTTGCGAACTAAATCGCCTCTGGTCCGTTTTGTTAGGTTGTTACAGCATTTAGACACTTTATAAAATAGAAATTGACTGGGGCCATCTTAAGTGTGGGCATCATGAAGCCAGACTGTATGACTTCCTGGGTTTCAGCCTTGCAGATCTCGCACATGCTCAGTGCTGCACAAGCAGTGTCAGATCAGGTTTCAGCACCTGTGGTGTCCAAGTCACATTATTCTTTGAGACTGGGGAGTGCACAGACTCCTGGAAAGTTACACCCACTACATTCCCAGGAGTCTGTGCGGTGTAGGTTAGGAAGCATTAAGCACCTAGGTGCAGGAAGTGGAAAAATTAACTATTCTGCCTAGCAACAACACTTTGAAGGCATCTAAAAAAAAAAAAATTTTTTCGAAAAGGACTAATGACATTTTTTTAAAACTACTGATGTAATGTTATATTTATGGGTGGAACTCCACTTTAAATGAAGTTCACTAGCGTACAATGACATTTTTACATCAACTCAAAATAAACAGATATATTTTGAGAAGGCACAGGGTTTGTTAGAAAGTATACTTGCCAAATAGCACAATGAGACTTTATCCAGTCTGGTTTGGGAAAAAGTTCGTAAGGCACTGGGTTAAAAAGATCCTATTTACCGTGATAATTTTTAAAAAAATTCTCAGTGCGTTGAGGGACACCGTTATTTTGAAACCTTTTGGGTTATACAGCCACCTACAGGAGGATTGGACATTGGAAAACAAAACCGTGTACCAGCCCTGAGTATAACCCCTTCTACTATCACCATGCATTGCTTTAGTTGCAAAGCGATACCATAAGCCTGAGTCTAAACACTGGGGGCCATGGACTCGGTAAGCAATCAAATAGACTCCAGGAAAATAATTTTATTGTGTAATTATGAACTGTAAGAGAATGGCACCAAGTAGCCATATAGTATAGTAAGTCGGGTTATTAAATGTGCAACAAAAATCTGCTTTATTCAAGTTTATGCACTCAGAAGTGTACAATAATCAGGATGGATCAACCGGATAGACATGATGGAAACCGATCCTCTTATTGTGGGAAGCCACCTAAGAGCCTGATGCCGCCAGGACTTGAACCAGCTGTGATCCCCGGCCGTAGAAGGAAACCCTGCACAGTATCACCACTGTAAGCTCAGTATCATCACAATCCATCCAACCATGTTTAGGACTGTCATTCAGTAATATGCCCTGATTATTGTACACATGTGAATGCAAACTTTGATTTTATTTGCACAATTAATAAATGCACAATTTGGCTACTTGACGACACCATTCTCTTTTTGTTTACACTTCTGCAGCTGCCGGTCCCTCAGCCAGCTACTAAGTCGGCAGCTGATTGTTCAGGTCTATGGCTTGAAGGGTGAGAATCCATAATTTCTTGTGACAGCTCCACCAGGAGTTTGCAGGCTTTCTGAGGGATCCATCATCAGGCCTCGGTGGAACGTTTTGCAAGGCTGCTACCTGGTCGTCTGTTCAAACCTTTTCAAGTATTATAAGGTGGATGTTGTGTTTGGTCGCAGTGTAACTTTGGGCCTAGTGGCTGTGATTTCCTCCCCTTGGAATTAGTGCTTTGAGACATCCCAGGTGGTCATAATTATCAAGCCTGCTCTGTGTCCCGTGATGTATGAAAAATCATAATTCTTGTCCTTGCCTGTAAAATCTGTTTCTTGGAGTACATCACGGAACACAGAGGCCCCTTCCCTCTTTTGGGGGTTCATTGCTTGCTACAAAGCTTCACTGGGGGTGGGGTTATATACAGTAGAGTCTTTGATTGCCAGTGTCCATTCACCTGAAGGTGACGCATAACCCAAGTGGTCTTGATTATTAAAGGGGTTGTAACCCTCGTTTGTTGTTTAAAAAAAAAAAAAAAATGTCATACTTGCCTCCACTGTGCAGTTCATTTTGCACAGAGTGGCCCTGGTCCTCCTCTTCTGGTGTCCCTCAATGACCCTGGTGGCTCCTCCTCGCATCGAGTGTCCGCGTTGGATAAATGCTCTTCTTGGTGGACACCCATGCGGGCACGCTCCCGAGTCCTGCATCTGTGTCCATTCACACTGAATGCAGGACTTGGCCCTGCCCCCGGCACCGCATCATTGGATTTGATTGACAGTAGTGGGAGCCAATGACTGTGCTGCTATCAATCTATCCAATCAGGACACTAGACACCAGCTATTGATGGTGTGCTTGTTCCCAGCCGGTGGATGACAGCATTCAGGTAAGTAAAACAGGGGGGTTGCAGCACTACAAAAGTTTTTTCACCTTAATGCATTGAATGCATTAAGGTGAAAAACCGTGAGGGTTTACAACCCTTTTAAGCCTGCTCTGTGTCCTGTGATGTACTCCAAGAAAAGGATTTGCAGCTAAAAACAAAATTCCAGTTTTGTACAACTAACTATTGTGTCAAAATATAATTTTGCACCTCAATATTGTTATAAAAAAGAAAAAGTGCAGCGCTAAATATTCAGTGAAGTGAATCAAAAAATATGGTAAATGATCAAAATTCAGTGAAAAATCAATAGAATTTAGAAAAAAGGAGGGGGGAGGACACACCCCCAAGTGGTGTAACAGGTAAAACACAGAGGGTGATGACCGTGTGGTAACCTAAAGGACAGCTAGAGGGTGAGATCTAGCTGGATAACTATATAGTAGGAACACACCGTGATAAGTGATGTGATACAAAAATAAATGGTAATGTGAACCTCAAATGAAGTCCATAAAAATTATACGTGTAAATCCAAAATGTAAGTGTGATAGTCCAAGGTCAAACTGGCCTGTACAATCCAAAAAAAATATATAATGTATTTTCTTTTTTGGAGTTGGTCAGAAGTTCTTTGTGGAAAGACAAAACGACTGTAGAGGAATGGAAGATGATGTGATCTTCTCAGGTGTGGAATTCAGATATTCTTAGTAAGTAGTGGGAACCTCATCAGCAATCCATAATGGTATCCAAATAAACAAATATAAAGATGGGTACTCTTACCGGAATATGTGGACATACACGTCAGCGACGGTATGTCAAACGAACATGTACGAACTCCTAGGCAGCAGTGGTGTCAGTAGGGAAGCCGTTTGATGTGCCAGCCTTTGATCCACCAGGGCGGGTCCGATCCAATGAAAGGAGACAGCTCATGCAGGTGAAGTTAGGTAAAAGACTGCTATCTGTCCTCAGATCTTCCTCATCATCCCCAGGAGAGCTGTGCTGTGTGCTGGACAGGAGGAAAGAGATCGTGGGTGCACTCTGTGTGTGATGATCTCTTCATCTTCCTGCTCCTCCCACCTGTACTGGAGCTTTTCACAGCTCCAGTACAGGTGGGAGGAGCAGGAAGAGGAAGAGATCATCACACACAGAGTGCACCCACGATCTCTTTCCTCCTGTCCAGCACACAGCACAGCTCTCCTGGGGATGATGAGGAAGATCTGAGGACAGATAGCAGTCTTTTACCTAACTTCACCTGCATGAGCTGTCTCCTTTCATTGGATCGGACCCGCCCTGGTGGATCAAAGGCTGGCACATCAAACGGCTTCCCTACT
Source organism: Rana temporaria (assembly GCF_905171775.1). NCBI lineage: Eukaryota > Metazoa > Chordata > Amphibia > Anura > Ranidae > Rana > Rana temporaria. The sequence goes on from NC_053493.1 coordinate 288,565,862, forward strand.
GACACCACTGCTGCCTAGGAGTTCGTACATGTTCGTTTGACATACCGTCGCTGACGTGTATGTCCACATATTCCGGTAAGAGTACCCATCTTTATATTTGTTTATTTGGATACCATTATGGATTGCTGATGAGGTTCCCACTACTTACTAAGAATATCTGAATTCCACACCTGAGAAGATCACATCATCTTCCATTCCTCTACAGTCGTTTTGTCTTTCCACAAAGAACTTCTGACCAACTCCAAAAAAGAAAATACATTATATATTTTTTTTGGATTGTACAGGCCAGTTTGACCTTGGACTATCACACTTACATTTTGGATTTACACGTATAATTTTTATGGACTTCATTTGAGGTTCACATTACCATTTATTTTTGTATCACATCACTTATCACGGTGTGTTCCTACTATATAGTTATCCAGCTAGATCTCACCCTCTAGCTGTCCTTTAGGTTACCACACGGTCATCACCCTCTGTGTTTTACCTGTTACACCACTTGGGGGTGTGTCCTCCCCCCTCCTTTTTTCTAAATTCTATTGATTTTTCACTGAATTTTGATCATTTACCATATTTTTTGATTCACTTCACTGAATATTTAGCGCTGCACTTTTTCTTTTTTATTTCTTGTACACAATATTGTCTTTTGTTGGTGCCGGCTGCTACAGGTTAACATTGTTTATGGTTAGCGCAACTTTTTTCCTAATTTTAATTTCCTCAATATTGTTATGCATACTGTGTAAATCACATGTAATGCATCTCAATGAAATACATTTTTTAATTCCAGGTTGTCACTACCAAAAGTGAAAGAAATCCCAGAGGTAGAAAACTCACTGTAAATATTGATATATAATTTTTGCTTGCGACTTTTTTTTATTTCTTGGCAGGGGATGATGATGATGTGGTATAATTTTCTTTACCAGTTTCACTTTCACCCTTTTAATATTGAGCTATATAGGCAGTAAATTAAAAACAAGAAAATGAATAAGCATCTTCGATTTTTTTTTATTTTCTATGGGATCTGCTGCTTACAATGTCTTATGTGCTTTACACCATTTTCCCTCTTCTGGTGTAGCTGCTGCAGTTACTTCAACCAAGGTTGATCTTAAGCGGTCACACTCACAGTGCTTGCACAGTTTTCCATGGAGATGTTCAAGAGATCAGCGTTCCCTCCTTCAGCTGGAGAAACAGGAATAATCCAAGCTTCATCATGGTATGGTTGTACTTTCCTTTTATTTGTGAATCAAGAGCCTGTTGCATGATTTGCTTAGGTAATACAGGAGCATCTCATACCACACCATACATCTACATTTAGGGGGGCCACTCCCTGTACATACCAATATATAACTTGTGTGGCACAATCACTGTTTACGTACACGTGCACACACTGTACGGTTGTTTTGCATTAAAGGGTGCGTGCAGGAATTGCTTTTAAATCAGATTTTATTTCTTTAATTTTCCTTCATAAAAACAATTCTCAAAACAATTGGACAACCTAAAAAACATTACAGCTACACACAGGCAATATATATGCACATTTGAACTTGGTAATTTTGAATAGGAGAATTTCACATTATGTAAATAAACTATGCAACATATATATAATATATATATATTTTTTATATTACCTCTGTTTGTATGTAATTTTTTTCAAATGCTAGTATTTTAATAAATTCTGTAATCCACTCACATAAAGTGTGAGGCTTATTGCCTAACCATCGTAATATGTGATATTTGGAGAGACATCTGCACCACAGTAAGAGTAGGGTTGTCCAAACCAGTGTTAATAAGGCTGGACATACAGAGTCAACTTCTATGAACAGTGTTGATGCGGGAATCTCTCCTGCCGGGCCATTATCTTCTCCCAGCGGAGGGGCAGGGGAAGCCGTCCCCTCTGGGAGAAGATGGTGATTATCGCAATCGGCTATAGCATCCGCTAACAATCGCAAGAGAATCTGACAAGCTGGTTGTACCCAAGTTGATTGATCAATCAACTTGGTACATTCAGCCTGCCCATTAACAGTTCAAATCTTGGCCGGTTCAAATGCCATAAATCCCCTATTTTGTAGACGATATAACTTTTGTGCAAACCAATTTTTTTTTTTTACCAAAAATATGTAGAAGAATACATATCTACCTAAAATTAGAAAAACATTGGGGGGGGGATATTCATTATAGTAAAAAATATTGCTTCTTTTTCAAAATTGTTGCTGTGATGTGAGCAGCTGAAAGTGCTCACAGCTGATTATGCTCCGACTTCTGATCCATGCTGACTGATGCTAGCTAGTGCTTGCTAATGCTCCATCCTCTGGGTCCCATGCCTAGTGGTATACTGCTACATGAATCCTGGATATTGGCAGAGGCATATTAAGGGTTGATATTCGTGACTGAGAAGTGTCCTTTCTTGCTGACTGGGCTGAGCTGTGCTGGAGCCGGAGAGCCGTGACAGAGCTGTGTTTTTTTTTTTTTTTTGGGGGGGTTTATGCCGATTCGTCCTGCCTGACGGGGCTGTGGGCTTCCAGTTCCTGTCTTCCTGTCCTTGTGGATCCTTATGCTGGATGATACATCCTTCTTGGGTCATGCTGCAGCCTAGAGGTTTGCGATTCCTGCTGCGATCTTGCTTTAAAATCTCCCTTTGGACTGGCTGGCTGATCGTCTCTCTCCTTCCTCCTGTCTCTTTGCACCTCTTGCCCCCCCTCCTTTTGGCTGAGGCGGTTGTGGTTGCTGTCTGGGGGTGCCGGATGATTTGTTTCTGAACCTGACACAGAGACTGCCTCCCTCTGCCTGTCCTGTCTAAAAGCAAGGAGGGTAAAGGTGCAGCAACTACTACTTCTCTAAAAGCTGATTTTAAATTCTGGAGGATCAGCGAACGCTGGAAGAGGGCCCCCTTTTCCTTCTTCTCAATCCAGAGCTATTACATTTGCCAAAATCGCACAAGGAAATGTCGCCCGCCAAGATGGCACAAATACAATGCCAGACTATCATTTACAATCAGAAGTGGGGTGGTCACCCGTAAAGAGGAATCTTGTCTGCAAATGCCTTCTGGCTAGGACCGGAGGAATTTTTTATTGCTGGCCGGAGGGTCTGGTCATTGTATACCACAATGACCACTTCTTCACTCTCCTCTCCACTATCCCTTTCCCCCACTTTATTTTATTTATTGCCTATGTTTGTCACTTTTTGTCTTTTTTTTTTTTTTTTTGTGCACGTTTTGTCTCACTGTGTGACTATTAGGGTGCCGGTCCTCGGGCCAGCCCTGAACGTCTTGGGAGTGGGTGGACATGGTCTGGCTTAGTCTGCCTGCTCTCATGGGGTCTCCCTTCGGGGGAGCCCCACCTAGTACTGGGAGGGTTCTGTTTCGGCAGTCCCTCCGAGGAAGTTGGGTCTGTGTCGGCTTTGGTTGCTCGGACCACAGTACCTCAGTCCCCGTCTGGAGCCCAACGCCCCGGGGGATCAGGGTTTTGGGTCCCTTCTTCACAGGAGGACCACTTGACGTTGCACCCATCTGCACGTTTTTGTGAACACTCTTTATGTGTGTGCACATTTTTTCTGCACCGGTGGAGTTTTTTGGGTGTGTTCACACGCCATAGGCTTTTCAAAAAAAAAAAAAATTGTGGTTGGGAAGTAATGCTCAAATTCTTTTGAAAGCTGAGAGAGGTGATCAAGCACCAGCTGGGTTAAAGAAGGTTCTGGCTCGGTCTCTTTCAAAAGCTCTGATAATGTTGGGAACATGTCAAAAATCCCATTGTTCACTCGTCGCCCCCATAATTCCAGTTTGGCTTTGAATGCAGCCACTTTATCTGCCGACTTGAACACAGTTCTCATTCTTCCCTGAAGTGACAGATTAAGTTTGTTGAGCAGGTTAAATATGTCACACAAATAAGCAAGTTTTGTGACCAATTCTGTGACACTGAAATGTGCTGCAAGTGGTGACTGTTTTTCAGAAAGGAATCTCTGGAGCAGCTCTCGTAACTCAAACACTCTGCTAAGTGATCTACCTTTTTAGAAAGCCATCTCACTTCTGTGTATAAGAGAAGACGTGTGTGCTCTGCATCCATCTCCTCACAGAGCTGTTCAAACAGACGTGAGTTAAGGGCATGTACTTTAATATGGTTGATAATTTTAATCACAGCCTGCAAAACGTTGTTCAGGTGACATTTTTCGGCTAGCCAGCATTTCTCTATGGAGGACACAGTGCGTAGACTCTCATTCGGAAACAACCTCCTTGACCCGAGTAGTAAAAACAGAAAGCCGTCCAGTCATGGCAGCAGCTCCGTCTGTGCATATACCAACACAAAATGACCAGTTCCGTTTTCCTGACATATATTCATTTAAAGACTTGAACAATTCTGAAGCTGTGGTGTTGGTTGGCAAGAAGAGTGCACATAGCATATCCTCATGGACATCCTCCTGGAAAACATATCGCACAAAAACAAGCATTGTTGCCCTGTTGTCAACATCAGTAGACTCGTCAACCTGTATGGCATACCATGGTGACTCCTTAATTCTCTCTATCAATTGTGCTTCAATATCCTCTGCGATTTCATTAATTCTTCTAGCTACAGTGCTACCCGAAAGAGGAACATGTGACACCTTTTCAAGCGCAGCCTCTCCTAAAATTTCACAGCAAATGTCCTTTGCAGCAGGCAGGATCAACTGTTCTCCGATTGTAAAGAGTTAGCAATACAGTTAGCCACTAAGAATGAGGCTCTCAATGCAGATGCATTTATCGAAGAGGCGGTCTTCAATAATTGCTTCTGTCCTTCGTGTTCACATTTTAATTTCTTTTGAAAAACTCAACAGGCTTGTCTTTTAATGAAGGATGCTTGGTCTCCATGTGGCGAAGCAGTTTTGAAGGTTTCATGGCTTCATTGGATAGCCGCTCAACACATATTATACAAAGCGGTTTTGGAGAATGTGAATCATCTGATGCAATGAACCCGTAATTTAAATAGGACTCCTGGTATTTTCTTTTAAATGCAGCTTTCTTGTTTTTGGCAGTCTTAGAGTCTTCTGTTGTCTCATCATTGGGTCTTTCCCCCTTTTCAAAAAAGTTCTCCAATGACGTTTGTTTTTTACTCATTTTGGCTAGTTAGCAAAGCCTGTCCCTACATGTGGATTGCCACCGCTGTGGCCTGTCCCCAGATGTGGATTGCCACCACTGTGGCCTGTCCCCAGATGTGGATTGCCACAGCTGTGGCCTGTCCCCAGATGTGGATTGCCACTGTCACCTGCCACCAAAGCGTAACAGATTGTCACTAATTGATTATATTATAAAAGTCCCACTATAAAATATATTAAAATTCCTAGTATAAAAGTATTAGAGCCGGTTCACACTGCTGCGATATCAGAGTTCGGATGTGATTTGCACCGCACTGCAAATCACATGCAATCTCTGTGCGATGCGATTTCAGCCATACAAATCATATGGCTGAATTTGCATCAAACTCGCAGTGCGATCTGCAAATTTGGACAGGAATCTGATCGCATGGGTGTGAATACCCATGCGATCCGTTTCTGCTACAGACAAAAAAAAGGGGTCCTGTGCGAGTTTGATGTGAATTCAGCCATACAATTTGCATGGCTGAAATCGCATCGCACAGAGATTATTAAATGTCCCGGGCACCCCAGGTAAAAATGTGTGTTAATGTGCATAACGAAGCCAAGGAAAGATGGAAAAAATCTCCAAAAGGCATCAAATTACAGATTAGACATTCTTATAATATGTCAAAAAAAGTTAGATTTTATTTCCATCATTTACACTTTCAAAATGACAGAAAACAAAAAAATGGATTCTGCAAATGTTTGGGCACCCTGCAGAGTTAATATCTTGTACTGCCCCCTTTGGCAAGTATCACAGCTTGTAAACGCTTTTTGTAGCCAGCCAAGAGTCTCAATTCTTGTTTGAGGTATCTTTGCCCATTCTTCCTTACAAAAGTCTTCCAGTTCTTTGAGATTTCTGGGCTGTCTGTCACTCACTGCTCTTTTAAGGTCTATCCATAGATTTTCAATTATGTTGAGGTCAGGAGATTGTGAAGGCCATGGCAAAACCTTCAGTTTACGCCTCTTGATGTAATCCCCTGTGGATTTTGAGGTGTGTTTAGGATCATTATCCATTTCTAGAAGCCATCCTCTCTTTAACTTCAGCTTTTTTACAGATGGCATCAAGTTACCATCCAAAATTTGCTGAAATTTTATTGAATCCATTTTTCCTTCTACTCGTGAAATCTTCCCTGTGCCACTGGCTGCAATACAACCCCAAAGCATGATTAATCCACCCCCATGCTTAACAGTTGAACAGAGGTTCTTTTTATTAAATTCTGTGCCCTTTCTTCTCCAAACGTACCTTTGCTCATTCCGGCCAAAAAGTTCTATTTTAACCTCATCGGTCCATAGAACTTGTTTCCAAAATGCATCAGGCTTGTCTATATGTTCATTTGCAAAGTTCAAACGCAGATTTTTGTGGTGAGGACGTAGAAGAGGTTTTCTTCTGATGACTCTTCCATGAAGACCATATTTGTACAAGTATCTCTTTATAGTGGAATAGTGTACCACAACTCCAGTGTCTGCCAGATCTTTCTGGAGGGATCGTGCAGTCAAACGTGGGTTTTGAATTGCTTTTCTCACAATCCTGCGAGCTGTTCTGTCTGATATTTTTCTTGGTCTCCCAGATCTTGCTTTAACTTTCACTGTTCCTGATGACTGCCATTTCTTAATTACATCCCGAACAGAGGATATTGACATCTGAAAACGCTTTGCTATCTTCTTATAGCCTTCTACAGCTTTGTGAGCGTCAACTATTTTCAGTTTCAGTTTTCTAGACAACTGCTTAGAAGAACCCATGGTGCTGATTGTTGGGGCAAGGTCAGATGAGTCTGGGCATTTAAAACCTTTGAGATCGACATCACCTGGTCTTCCCAGACGATGATTGAGATCAATCCATGACACTGGCAGGTCTCAGCTTTGCAAAGGGGGCAGTGCATGCTATAAATTCTGCAGGGTGCCCAAACTTTTGCAGATGCCATTTTTTTGTTTTCTGTCATTTTGAAAGTGTAAATGATGGAAATAAAATCTATTTTTTTTTTACATATTATAAGAATGTCTAATCTGTAATTTGATGCCTTTTGGAGATTTTTCCATCTTTCCTTGGCTTCGTTATGCACATTAATACAAATTTTTACCTGGGGTGCCCAAACTTTGGATCCCACTGTATAGTGTTTGGGGGTTCTATGCAATTTTCTAGAAAAAAAAGATGATCTTTACATGTAGAAACAAAGTATCAGAATTGGCCCGGGCCTGAAGTGGTTAAACTGTATAAATCAGGAAAGGGATGATATAATAATTAGGGTTGTCCCGATACTAGTATCGGTATCGGGACCGATACAGAGCATTTGCGCGAGTACTTGTACTCGCGCAAATGCTCCCGATGCTTCACCGATACTTTTTTTTTTGTTATTATTGTTGTAGCCGGAGGAGTCAGTGGCTTGGGAGGGCGGGCGCAGTTTGGCTGGAGAGGGGCAGGCAGCAGTGACTACTAACTATGGGGCGGGGGTGTCAGGCCGGCGCCCCCTCTCCACGACTAAAGTGTGGAGACAGCGGGCGCATTTCGGTGACAGCAGCAGCTGCCGCGGTAACAGAGACACACAGGGGGGGGGCTTTGCGTCGGCACACCCGGGACCCAGCCGCTGCTCTGATAGTTCTCGGCTGTGACTGCCTCACAGTCACACAGCCGAGCAGACCAAAGCCGCCTCCCCCCTCCGTGCACGGCACACTGATCATCTGAGCCGAGGTGCACAGCATTACGGATCTGATAGGCTGTGTCTGTATTGTAATGGGGGGGAGGGTGTCTGTATTGTAGGGGGAGTGTCTATTGTATGGGGGATGCCTGTATTGTAAGGGGGTGCCTGTATTGTAAGGGGGGGGTGCCTGCACTGTAGGTGGAGGGGTCTGCGTGACATACAGGGGGTCCAGAACTGTTAGGGGGGGTGTCTGTGTAATGTAAAGGGGTGCAGGGTGCTGTGTAATGTAAAGGGGTGCAGTGATGCAGGGTGCTTTGTAATGTAAAGGGGTCCGGTGATGTAGGGTGCTGTGTAATGTAAAGGGGTGCAGTGATGCAGGGTGCTTTGTAATGTAAAGGGGTGCAGTGATGCAGGGTGCTGTGTAAAGGGGTCTTAGAGGTGCAGTTGTGGAGAGGGGTACACAGTAGTGACAAAGATATATTGAAGGATACAGAGGTATGCAGGGGGCACACAGTGGGGTGTTTTTACATTTTATCGTGGTGTGGGGGGGTGTGCCACATATAGGATCTACCCTGGGTGCCAAATGCTCTAGGTACGCCCCTGGCGGGCAGAGTCTGTGAAAGGAAATGCGAGGGTGGGCACAGTTGGTGGACGGAGTCGGCGGGAGGAGAGCGATTCCTTACCTGCAGTTAAACCTGGTAAGCTGGCAGTCGTGTAGGGCGCAGCTGCATCAGGATCAGTGACACATTCAGTTGCTGTCAGCGGCCGAACGTCCCTACGCTCATCTTGGTACACCCTGCACTCGGCTGCAGTAAGCAGCAGCAGACATCTTGTTACACCCAGCCTGAGCTATATGGGCTGGGTGTAACAAGATGTCTGCTGCTGCTTACTGCAGCTGAGTGCAGGGTGTACCAAGATAGGTATTGCAGCATATTTATTTTTATTTTTTTATAGCTTGTGTTGTTTTTCACAGCATTTCAGTGCCAGCCACATGTCAGTCCCCATCTGTCAAACTGTCACATGACATTAAAAAAAAAAGTATCGGTATTCGGTATCGGCGAGTACTTGGAAAAAAGTATCGGTACTCGTACTCAGTCCTAAAAAAGTGGTATCGGGACAACCCTAATAATAATAATAATAATAATAAAAAAAAGATATCTAAGGAATTGAGAATGCCTCTCAGCAGTGTTCAAACTCTAATCAAGAAGTGGAAAATGAGGGGTTCTGTTGAAACCAAACCACTGTCAGGTAGACCAACTAAAATTTCAGCCACAACTTCACATATTTATCACATTCATTTGTAATTTTTACCAATAATTGATTAGTTCAATTGTTTTTGGTTTTATATTATTAACTAGCTATTCTCAACTTTTCAACTGAGGAGACCAGTTGCTAAAACCTTTGGGAGAGGAATGTTGTCCCATTCTTGCCCGATTACAGGATTCTAACTGCCCAACAGTCCTGGGACTTTGTTGTATTTTAGGATGTGCCAAATCTTGTCAATTGGAAAAAGGTCTGTATTGCAGGCAGGCTAGTTCAGCACCCGGACTCTTCTACTACAAGCCATCCTTCTGTTATAGATGCAGTATGCGGTTTAGAATTGTCCTGCTGAAATATGCAAGGCCTTCACTAAAAAAGACACCGTCTGGATGGGAGCATATGCTGCTATAAAACCTGGATATATCTTTCAGCATTGATGGAACCTTTCCAGATGTGCAAGCAGCTTATTAAACCCTAAGCACTAATGCACCCACATACCATCAGAGATGCAGACTTTTGAACTGACTGCTGATAAAAATCTAGAAGGTCCCTCTTCTTTTTAGTCCAAAAGGGCGCTGTGCCTATGGTGCCAAAATGAATCTCACATTTTGATTTGTCTGAACACAGAACAGTTTCCACTTTACTACAGACCATTTTAAATGAGCTGTGGCCCATAGAAGATGGTGGCATCTCTGGATGATATTTCGATATGACTTCTTCTTTGCATGATAGAGCTGTACCTCACATTTTTGGATGATGTGGCAAAATGTGTTCACAGACACTAATTTTGGGAAATATTCCTGCGCCCATGCAGTGATCTCAATCACAGAATCAGCATGCCTATTCTTATTTCAGTGCCATCTGAGGGCCCGAAGATCATGGGCATCCAATACAGTGGAACCTCGGATTGTGAGTAACGAGGTTAACGAGCATTTCGCAATACGAGCACTGTATTTTTTTTAAAATCCTAACTCTGTTTGCAAGTGTCTCGCAAAACAAGCAGGATTCAAGCCAAAGCGGTGTGCAGTATCGCGTTTGGCCTGAGGTGGGGGGGGGGGGGGGCACGGGAGCCAAGCGGAGCTGAACGGCGCCGTTTGGAAATTCTCCGTTCCTGAGCCTTTCCGGGGTTTGCTGAGGTCAGCCGAGCGGTCCTTTGGCCTTTTCATGTGTTCCCAAGGCTCACCTATGGCTGCATGCGGTATTGCATGCCATTGAAGTCAATGCAGAACTAATTATTTTCGTTTCCATTGACTTAAATGGGGAAACTCGCTTTCAAATGCGAGTACTTTGGATTACGAGCATTCTCCTGGAACGGAGTATGCTCGTAATTCGAGGTTCCACTGTATTGGGTTTCAGCCTTTTCCCTTGCACAGAGATTTCTCCAGATTCTGAATCTTTTAAAGATATTATTATGCAGTTTTACATTGAGGAATATTATTCTGAAATAGTTCGAAAATTTTTAGACACAGCTTTTCACAAATTGGTAAACCTCTGTGCATCTTTACTTCTGGGACACTGACTCTCTAGGATGCTTTTTTTATTTTATACTTAACTAGCAACAGGTCAATAATATAATTAACATAATTAGTTGCAAAATGTTGTCCCAGTTCTTTCTTGTTAGTACCACTTACATTGGCAGTTTTTTTGTTTCCCCCGTCCCAACGTTTCTTGAGTTTCAAAATGATCTTATTTTTTTTTAAACATTTCATCATGTTTTCTGTTGTGAATAACCTATGGGTTGCATTCTGGTTTCGTGTAGATTTTATATAGCATCCCAACATTTTTGGAATTGGGTGTTGTAGGAAAAATAGTGAGACCGAGCTCAGTATCAATGCAAAAGGCTCTGAACCTTCCCCACTTTGTTACAAAGTTATGGCAGGCATTTCACCTTAAAGTCTAACTTGTGTTGAGGAAGTGCATACAGACCCCAGGGAAAGTTTATCTTGGTGCTCACCTTATGGTATTGGAAATGTTTACTTACCCCTCCATTCTGTGATGTTCTATTACGTGTTCCTGGAGAGAATGATTCCTTATGCCCTGCAAAACTGTTGTTTATGGGTGATTACAATGCCACCTTGTCACCAACCCTGAACAGACCTTCCCCCACCATTTTTTTTTTACTGGGAACTTCTAGCTATGGATCTCACTAAGGTCTAGTGGTGGAAACACCCTGCTATTAGAGCTTACTCCTATTTCTCTACCACTCGGAAAACCTCCTCCCACATTGATCTGGCATTTGTTAATTCATCCCTTTTGTCAAAGAGATTTATTATCTCTGAATTGGCCTATCTGACCCTGCTCTGACGCTAAGGACCTGTCGGTACTGAAACAGATATCTGTGGCGACTGGGTGCCCATTGGTTTTGTTCATATTCCCATTGCACACTTTCCTGGATTAGAGGCTCCTCTGTAGTGGGTGCTGCAGCGATCACCATCTGGACACTGGATATATCACAGATAAATACACATGTTCGCCAGCACACCATGGGTCTTGGATTGCAGTCTAAAACTTTTATTGCAAAATGATCATATCACAACAGAGCAGGTGCAAAGTTTTGGAGCCATGCAGGACCTTTTTGTCAGGCATGTGCTTCCAGGTCCCAGTGAAGTGTGTCCATATGGTGCGCTGTGATTGGCTCAGGGCCGTGCTGCCATGCAATGGGGATGCCTGGTCCCGTTGTTTATGTACCAAGATCAGTACACATCTTGGAGATGTGCCCGATCACTGTGGGGCACTAAGGTGCTTGCTGGGGCCTCCTTAGGTAATAAATGATGTATAGGAACATTGCCTTACACACCCAAACATGGTTTTATTTTACAGTATAAAACGGCCTTTTGACGGGAATGTGATGTGACGTCAGATGGGGGGGTGGTGTCACTGTTTTCCTTTATTTTGATTGATGGTAGTTCATTTATATTCTGTCTTCAATGTATGCACTCTGTCACATGCCTGATGAAGGAGTCCTGCTTGGCTCCGAAACATTGCACCTACCCTGTGATGTGATCTTTCTGCAATAAAAATTGGTAAACGTGTATTTATGGGTGCTCATTGGATCTTGCATCCCAAAGCCTTAGAGTGTATTCCCACATGAATTCAAGAATATTGGAGCCAAAATGAGGGGGTCGTCTTTTCCAGGCTTGGTATAGGATGCCTTAAAGGCATCCATTAGAGGTCAGTATGTCTCCCCTGTTCCATCTATTCGATCTGATAAGGCCTCTAATATACAATGCTCACGGAAACTGAAGTGGATGCCAGGCCTGACCAGTATGCTGCCTCCCACACCTCCGACAATTTTGACCTGCTCATGTCTGCATGATGTGAATTGGTTACCTAGCTGATATCACCAGGGCTGACTTGTATAAATGTAAAAAACACTTTATTTTTTTTTAACAAGGGGACATAAGTGGTTGGTTCCTTGTCATAATATATCAACATGGCAGGCCTATTACCATTATTCCTAAAATTAGGATCTTGGATAATTCCATAACTACATCCCCTGGGGGAATTTTGTCTGAAATTACAAACTGTTACACTGGTCTTCATAGCGCTTGCCTGCCCTTGAATTTTAACCCCTCTAACCTTGCTTCTTTACTTGACCTGATAGCATTAGCATGGCTCTTTGATTCAAACACAGAATTTATGATGCATCCTACAACTCCAGAGGAAGTCCTTTTAGCAATCGGCTGCTTTCCTAATGGTAAGGCCTCAGGCCCTGATGCCCTGCAGGTGACCACCTTCCTCTTCTAATGCGGAAAGCATGTCCTGATACATGAAAGTCCCAAAGTTAAAATGTAACGTGAATATTACACGCCACACAGGCTCCATCGGCCTAATCCACTGCTCTATTATTCTTGCTGGTGCTGTGATCATCCAAAAAGAGATTATTTTTTTAGGGATTGACACTGTCTGTAACATCAATGCATTCACTCAGACCTCCTTCATACCCTCGTTTTATGCCGGGAAGGCTATACCGAAGCATTAATACTCCCTCTATTTAATTTGGGAAGCAACTGGTGAATTCCAACGTACAGCTACAGTAACAGGCTACCCAAAAAATATAACAAAGTTTGGGCACGGTGGTTTGGAGAATTCTCTATGGCAACTATGACTACTATTTAACAGCAACTTTTGACTTACTACTAGGATAACAGGAGGGCCATATCCTTCTGTACTGGCTCTTGCTGGGGACGCTAGTGTAGGATAGGGGCAATTTTCTTTTTCCTCCTGCAATCATTCTTTTGATCACAGGAGCCACACTGCACCTGATGTTTTTTTCTTTATTGTTGTTAGTATTGGTTTTGTTCTGTGACTACTCACGTGGACTAGGCCACTTAGGCTTTGTACTTGTTTTCATAAATAAACAGATTGGTAAAGTCTAACTTCGGTTTCTGTTTAGGCCAAGGGTGCTCAGCCTGTGGCCCCTGACTTTAAACATGGGGAAGTGCATGCCCTGGTTGGAAACACGATCACAATCTGGGCTTGCTGACCCATCACCATCCGCGTGCATCGAGCTGGGACTGGCAGTGGAGGAAGCAGGCGGCTGTGGAAAAAGCAGGAGCTGCATAAGCAGATGCTTCTGCTATACTGTCGGCTTCTGACCCAAGCGGAGCGATACCAAATGCACTACTCCTTGGACCTTGGGGGAGTCAGTGTATTGCATACACTGCACTTTTTCAATGGCAAATGAGCACTTCTAAAAAGGATAACAACTATAAGGCTACTTTCACACTGATCTGTGGGTTAGCTGCATTGAACCATATATGTCTATTATATTCTGCAGGTATGGTGTGCTTTCTGAATTGGCATTAAACCTCCTGAGTGCGGCAGTTTTATTGCACTATATATATATATATATATATATATATATAAGTCTATGGCAAAGTGAAGCTCACCCACAGGAAAGCTGCAGGTGCGGGGAAACTGAAGCTCATCAGTGTGAAAGCAGCCTTATAGGGGGCTCATTTACATTTGTGGTTTTCAGGGTCAGTAAAACCCCATAGTTGAAATGTGTTTAAGACCCCCCCCCCCCCAAACCACTGGTGTAGTGTAAGAGGTCGCAATGGTGTCCCCAATCCATGCTCCAGGGGGAATGTGCAGCCTCCCTGTGACATTCTCTGTTACACTTGGACAGGAGGGGCCGCATATACAGGAATCAATCCTCTCCATTTTCCTCCTGCAACTGCTGAAAGTTGGCTTATCCTCTTTCTCCCACCAGCATTTAACGGCTGCAGGAGGAAAATGTTCATAATAAGAAATTTTGAACCATGTTATTTTATTGTGGCCCTCGCTCTTCAAAAGATTGGGTACCCCTAGTTTCAGCCAAGCTGGGCAAAACAAAATTTGCTTCACTAAGGCTAGGTTCACACTGTTGCGGGTGCAGGACAGCATGTAAATCGCACACTTTCCTGCACCCACAGCTAATAGACACTGCTCTTATACCAACACGCAGAAAGTGGCATTAAGTCCTACTGACACCCCCACTCCTCAGAAAATTGAGCGTTGCGCAGCTTTTTTTTTTAAAAGCTGCAAGGACCTTTTTCCTGCGTTTTCTGCAGGTACAGCAGCCCAATGAACTGAATGGGATGCTATATACATGCAAATTCAGAATGCACAAATGGCGCTAGTGTGAACCCAGCCTTACAGATGTATGTTGCAACAGCTACATACTGTATACATCGCTCTGTTCTGGCAGTGGGATGATGACTTCTTGGCCAGCTCCCAGAACAAAATGGAGTTGCCATTCATAGGAGGCTTTGTATTTCATCAATGAATACAGAGCTTCCTCTGATTGATTCAGGTGAAGATGTCACAATTTCCACCTCTGCCCGTCCGAAGTCACAGGAACTTCCCAGGGTATCTGTTTGCACATATAGGCAGACAGATACACACTGACAGGAAGAATGAATGAACTTGCCAGAGCGCTCAACAGTGCCATGGTAGTTTATTGAGAACTACAAGCTGACAGCCGCAAAGGTAGTTGTGGGGGAGGGGCTGCAGCTGCTGAAACATGTAACGTGCCAAAAGGTGAACTGATCCTTTATAAATATCTCTGAGTTCCGGTTCACAGTGGAGGGACCTGTCAGGCAAGCAAGCCACCTGAAAAAGTCGCGCTCCATGCAATGGAACCGGTCTAATGGGAGCAACTCAAGTCGCTCAGACTTAGAAAAAAGTTCCTGTACTACTTGGGGGGGGGGGGGGGGGGACTTCAGAGTGGCTTGCATTAACCTTTATTAAAGAAGTCGTTTGCAAGGCGCACTGAGGTTGCGCGTTGTGGGATTAATTTGACGCCGCCTCAGTGTGACCCCGGCACTAAGTGTTCACATGCTGAATATATTCTATTCTTTCTCTTTAAAGCAGTGAATGCAGTTGATTCACTGCAGGTGAATAGATCACTAAATTTAAATCATTTAAAACACATCAGAAAAATACACCTGCAGCGATTGTCACATTCATTGCATTATAAAAAAAATACCCCCATAGTTTATTATTGCAGTATTTGACTTAAAATTCAGATAGAAGACCAAGTTTGTAAAACTGGAACGGTCTCATATTTGGGTAATGGTAGATTGGCCACTAGAGGGCGATGTTTTTCTCATATTGTCTGGGAAGAAATTGGCCACATAAATGGTGCATGGCTTTCGCATGCATCAGCCAACTTCTAGATGAGCATGGTTTGAAGGAGCACTAAAGCAAAACCATTGTGTGGGATGCACAAACAGGGAATATATACAGTATTTCACAAAAATGAGCACACCCTCACATTTTTGTAAATATTTTATTTATATATTTTCACTGAAGAAATTACTTTGCTACAATGTAAAGTAGTGAGTGTACAGCTTGTATAACTGTAAATGTGCTGTCCCCTCAAAATAACTCCACACACAGCCATTATTGTCTAAACAGCTGGCAAAAAAGTAAGTATACCCCTAAATGAAAATATCCAAATTGGGCCCAAAGTGTCAATATTTTGTGTGACCACCATTATTTTCCAGCACTGCCTTAACCCTCTTGGGCATGGAGTTCACCAGAACTTCATAGGCTGACACTGAAGTCCTCTTCTACTCCTCCATGACCACATCACAAATCTGATGAATGTTAGGAGACCTTGTGCTTCTCCACCTTCCGTTTGAGGATGCCCCACAGACGCTCAATAGGGTTTAGGTCTGGAGACATGCTTGGCCAGTCCATCACCTTTACCCTCAGCTTCTTTAGCAAGGCAGTGGTAATCTTAGAGGTGTGTTTGGGGTCGTTATGTTGGAATACTGCCCTCCAGCCCAGTCTCCAAGAGGGAGGGGATCATACTTTGCTTCAGTATGTCACAGTACATGTTGGCATTAATGGTTCCCTCAATGAACTGCAGCTCCCCAGTGACTTGTACAGTCCCAGACCAGGACACTACCACCACCATGCTTGACTGTAGGCAAGGCACACTTGTCTTTGTACTCCTCACCTGGTTGCCGCCACACACATGCTTGACACCATCTGAACCAAATAATTTTATCTTGGTCTCATCAGACCACAGGACACGGTTCCGGTAATCCTTGTCCTTAGTCTGCTTGTCTTCAGCAAACTGTGGGTTCTCTTGTGCATCATCTTTAGAAGAGGCTTCCTTTTGGGATGACAGCCATGCAGACCAATTTTATGCAGTGTGTGGTATATGGTCTGAGCACTGACAGGCTGACCCCCCCCCCCCCACCCCTTCAACATCTGCAGCAATGCTGGGAACATTCATAGTCTTTTTCCTTAAACCAACCTCTGGAGATGACGCTAGGGGTGTACTCACTTTTGTTGCCAGCTGTTTAGACATTAATGGCTGTGTGTTGAGTTATTTTGAGGGGACAGCAAATTCACACTGTTGTACACTCACTACTTTACATTGTAGCAAAGTGTAATTTCTTCAGTGTTGTCACATGAAGATATAATAAAATATTTACAAAAATGTGACTCACTTTTGTGAGATTGTGTGTGTGTATATATGTATGTATGTATGTATGTGTGTGTGTATATATATATATAAAAATGTGCAACTATGACTATCCCATGTATACATTTGCAAACTATGCATAGGAACAAGTTTTTTTTTGTTTTGTTTTTTTAACTCGGGCACACACATTAATCACTTGCATTAGATTTCATTTGTGTGTGTGTCTTTAAAAATAAATATGAAGAAAACTACATCCCCATTAAAAGTTATACAAAGGAGGGTTATATGCTACTTTTGGTGGTCTTTTATTGTTTATATTTTTAAACATTGTGTTATCACAGCAATTGTGCTAAAATGAAGGTTATCCTGAGTATTGTGATGCGAGAGCCATTTTTTTTTAAAGCATAGTGTGCAGTGACCACACCGGGTCTTAGCCACCATCTTGATTTTAATGTTTTCTGAGCAGATCTGTAAGGCCACAAATGAACATACTATTCTGTAAAAAGGAAATGCCTGTTAAGCATAGCAGTCTTCCTTCTACTACAGGACACTTGCCAGCAATGATGCCTTGTGTCCACCTTTCATATACCTTCCCTAAATGCTCTGAAAATGTTGGCATGCAATTCACAAAGTAAACCCTAAGGGGTTACTCACAGGACCAGTCGTTGGCATTGGCTTCCCCTGGAAAGAACCCTTTATTTAGAAATATTATCCCTATAGTGCTTTACAAATGAGCTGCATTGATATATCTACTAAAAACCTAGGAACACCAGTTCACTTTCCATGTGTGTGAATTGTTAGTAGATGTTCTCAGTTTGATGAGGATTGCTTTGCTGGGTTATGAAAGGCAATGGATGTTCTGCTAAGGTTTTCTTAATTTTTCTTTTTTTTTCTCCTCAGGGCTTGATCACAGCTGAAGACTTTGCACTTGAAAAATGCTTCCTTCCATCTGAGAACACGGTCATCTACACCTACTCTGTAGCAAGCATGCTGCTATTTCTCTATGCAGTATTCCAGTTGTCTCTAATAAATGCTTTGAAATCCTTCTTCACGCCCAAGGAAAAACCAGTGTAAAGGAGGCATGTTCCATACTCAAGCCATGCCATATGGAAAACACTAGTTTTTTTTTCTCTAGAATAGACCAGTACATTTTACCAAATATATATTTATTAAATGATGTACCTGTACAATATGTGACTGTAACCTATACATTAAAGAAAAAAAAAATCCTTCATTGATTTGATAGCCATATCCCCTCCAGGACCATACAGATGAGCCCTGTGTGGTTAAGGTCAGCCTGTGGACACTTTACCTTTCTGTTCTTTTTTTTATTTCACTTCTCAGGCCAACCTGGATATTAATGCTCAAAATGATACTTTTTTACTTTTTATTTAAATAAATATGATTGTCTATGATATTTATTGTATGTATGCCATTTTTATGTTTTGATAAACTTTAGCCTCAGTGAGAAAGGCAAGGGTTGTTATCACAAGTTTAGTCTTTCAAAATGAATGGCATAAACGGGGTCAGGGGTGGAAAAAAAAAATCCATGGGCGCTTAACACAAGACAAAAAGGTTGCTCACTATTATGAAGTGTACAGGTCTCTCTACAGACACGCAGTCCTCATACTTTATGGCCAGAGGAACAATGAATTCCGGGGTTTATCACTTTGGGATGCAGAACACATCCCTGTGCATACCCATTAAGTACACCCTCTCTTTACTTTGGTAGTGATTCCTCTGTGGTCTGATGTGAGCCACACAGTGATGATTGCTATATGGGGCTCCAATATAAACATTATAAAAGTCTCTCCAAGAGTCTTGTACAACTGTAAAGTAGACATGAAGACAACCGTACGCAATTTAACTTTGTCCAATGTCTTGAAGGTATCGCGTGGCACCTCCACTGCGCAAGTGGATAGGAAGGCAGCAATTGGAGGACTGACATTATTCAACAAATCTTAAGTGATGTTGTCTAAAAAGGCTTGTCTTTACCGCTATTAACAGTAAGTGTAGACAATGTACAGGTTATCTTGGACACAGGTCATCTAGACTCACATACATAAAACACCTAAGTATAAAATATAAAGCAGTGTAATAATTACTAAAAAGGACATGCCTTATTGCTACAGCAGTTCTTGCTTTGTATATTTATATTATATATATATTTATATATAGTATTGTACCACAACTTCTTTAGAGAACATTTGCATAAATTATTCAAGTTTGAGAAATAGTCACACATATCAATTCTATAATATTTAAAATAAACCAACTTTCTAATGTGTCTCTTTATTAAAAGAGAAATTAAAATGTCATCTTGTAAATTTATCAGGTTAGACAAAGATTTCCACCTTTTTGTTTACCCTCCTCATCGTGCTATAGGCTTACACAACATCCACTGCTGCCATAAATGGAGCAAGCCTAAACTGATGCTGCCATTAGGTAACATTGACAGTATCTCTGTGGCAATACTGGGAATGTTGAATCCATGCAAATATGATCAAAAAGTTCCTAAAAGAAATGTAAAAATTAATAATAAAAAAAAAAAAACTCCTTGGTTCCCACTAAAACACCACTAGGCTGCAAATATGAACAAAGAAATGGATTCCAATAGATTTTTTTTTTTTTTAAAGCTGAGACTTCTTCACCTCCTTCCCGTGCCTGCACATATAACAGAAGGAAAACAAAAAAAGGCATGTTTGCTGCAACAACTGGTCATTGTAGGACCTTACTTGTAAAGGTAAGTGGTTAATTTGCATAATTTATACTTTTTTTTTTTTGTTTTCTTTTTTTTTTTTTGTACTAAAGAGCATTTCCTTCTTTTATATAAACCAGAAAAAAAACTAAATTCTACAGATAGTTCCTACCTGCAGTCACAGCTGCAGGCAAGTTTGACATCAAGCTGTACAGCGCAATCAAAAACATACTTACATCTTAGCTCATTTTACAGGTACAGCCATAATCAAGGCACAAAGATCTTCTACAAGTATTATTTTTTTTTCAATAAAGTTGTACAAAATAATATTACATTTTACATCTGTACATTATAATAAACCAGCAGTTAAACAAAATAAAAAAAAAACAAAAAAAAAAAACTCTATGAAGGACTAAAGCCCAGTAATGATCTAAGGCTAAAAAGATCATCTGTGGACAAAGCATATAATATCGGTGCAGGTGGTCATTTTTTTTTTCTTTTCTGCCTTGACGTGAGAGGCTGAAAGCAGCTGCAGTTTGAATGCCTGAGGTGTGCAGAAACACTTAGCCACAATATACCATAAAAATGTAAAAAAAAAAAAAAAAAAAAGCTTGACTTTGCTTCTTCGTTAACCTACACTATGTATGGATTCTGGAACGTCCTTTAAACTCCGCGTCACCGAAGGCTTGCAGTCCACTGCTCTGCAATGGACCACAAGCTCCCTCCTCCACCTGAAGGTGTTCACGAGCCGAGGTCACTCTGTTGACCTGCAACTCACCATTGCAAAGATCTGTGACAATAATAAATATCTCTGGTGCTGCTACATTGTGTGTAACTTCATCTACTCTTTTTTTTTTTTTTTTCTTTTTTTTTAACCTGATACAAAGTGCATTATTTCTTATTTCCTCCATCAAGTACTCTTCAGTGTCATGGTAAAGTAAAAATAGCTATAATAAGATAATAAAATCCACACAGGAATAAGTCTGAGCATAGTGCCATCTAAAAGATGGGTGTACACTCCAAGGGCATGAGCCCAAAAGAGGTAAAAAAATAAAATATAATGCTAAAGAACAGAGGTAGCCAAAGGCTTAGTGGAATGGTAACCTTTCTTGTTCAGAGAGCCACTTAAAGCAAAGCTACTGCTCAAACAAATGTTTGTCCCTCCTCCTTTGAAGAGTTTATTTTTCCTAAAGCACACTACTCCAATCAGTGCGTTTCACCCCGACCTCTAATAGGGTGGTGTCCATTGCCCTATCATACATATATTTAATAATATTAAAAGGTGCAGTCTTCTATTTACTATGAGTTTTGATATTGCCTGTCTGTACACCTCTCCTAGGTCACGGTCCTGGTCACCCCGTGAACATCCAAGATCGCTGCTCGTTTTTAAATGTGAATCCCTGTCGCATATCACTTACTGCTTTTTGGAACCACACTGGAACCATCAGAATGATCCTGCTACGATGTAAACCACTGGACATGAGCTTCATAGTTACAAGAGTCATGTGACGTTCCCACAAAGAGGGGGTTCTAGGGACCCCCATCTAAAAACAGCTAATGTTTTCTTTCCTGTCTACACTCAGGAGACCGGTAATTGTAGTCTTCCTATTAACTTGTGAGGATAGCGCTTTTAAATGGACACTAATCTTTTGGTATATAAAACAGACTATGTTGACTTTCTTATTCGCCACAAATGCAACACATACTAAAAGATGCACTCATTGGCTCCATCTGTAAAGCCGTACAAAGCAATGATGATGATGATGTGCAAAATGCAGTTACCCCGTAGGATTTCATTTTACTACAATCAGATCAGTGAGATGAATTCTGATACGTTGCTATGGCTTGCTGTACTTTGCACAAACCTCTTTACCCTACGGAATCATCCTGTTGTGCTTACAGAAAGTCAAATCAAATATGTCCTAAATAGATTAGTAAGCCGAGGAACCCTAGTCTTTTCTAGCAGAAGGTTGGAGTAAGTGAATCACCTACCCACTGCATGCTCAGCCTAGCAGTAAGGGGTGTACAGTGATTTTTGTTGTACCTGCAGAAGTGATAGTCTGGGGGCATACTACCTTAAAGAACGTAGAAATGGCTTCTGGCCCTGTCTTCTGCACAGGTGGCTATGTAGGTGAGATCTGCTAAATTCACTAAAGGTGCAGGCGTTGCCATAATCTATGCCCAGATAGCGACCAATAGGGTCCTTAGTAAGGGGAATGAGCAGTAATTATACAGAGGAATGGTTAGGAAAAAAAAAAAAGTGTCCTGTGAAAAAAATAAATATACAAGGACTTCAGCTGCCCTCTTTCATAAAGGGAAAATGAGACATTGGTAACAAAAAAAAATAAAATAAAAGCAAAGAAGCCTAGAAAAAAAGTGCGCTGTAGGGATGTTCCACCCTGTGTGGAGCAGTACAGAGGAAAGAGACAGAAAGTGGCAAAGGATTTAAAACCACAGGCTCCACAGTGAAAATGATTACAAGAGTTCATATTGGCGGAGGTGCATTCTCTGGATGATATCTCGACAGTCATTGAAAACTCTGCGAATGTTCTCAGTGTCTACGGCACAGGTAAAATGAGGATAGCAGTAATGTCTTCCATCTCCACTCGCTGTACTTATCCGCTGCACAGACAAAAGAAAACATCTTGTTTTATAAGCTCTCAGGATACATTCATTGAACATTATACATGTCATTTGGCTACACGAGACTCATATCAAGACATTGAGAGCAAGATATCTTGGGGGAAACATGTCATAGGGAGGCTGCCCAATGTCTCCCAGCATGCACTGAGAGATGGCATCAAACCTCTGGGTATACACCTTGCCTCTAGGAGGATGGAACACTAGTCAAATCAAAGGCACCACTCGGGTTCACCCCTGTACCCATAGAGTAAATTCACTTTGAGATCAGCCATTTCTCTCCAGCTCTGCTGGATTAACCACTTAAGACCCGGACCATTATGCAGGTCAAGGACCTTGCCCCTTTTTGCGATTCGGCACTGCGTCGCTTTTACTAACAATTGCACGGTCGTGCGACGTGGCTCCCAAACAAAATTGGCATCCTTTTATTGCCACAAATAGAGCTTTCTTTTGGTGGTATTTGATCACCTCCGCGGTTTTTATTTTTTGCGCTATATTTTTTATTTTTTTATTTTTTGCGCTATATTTTATTAATAATTTTTACTACTAATGGAGGCGATCAGCGATTTTTTTTGTGACTGCGACATTATGGCGGACACATCAGACTATTTTGACACATTTTTGGGACCATTGTAATTTTCACAGCAAAAAGTGCTATAAAAATTCACTGTTTACTGTGAAAATTACAATTACAGTTTAGAAGTTTACCACTAGGGAGCACTGTAGGGGGATAAGTGTGTTTCTAACTGTAGGGGGGCGGGGCTGGATGTGTGATATCATTGATCGTTTTCCCTATATCAGGGAACAGACGATCAGTGACATTGCCACTGTGAAGAACAGGGAAGGTGTGTTTACACACACCTCTCCCCGTTCTTCAGCTCCGGTGACCGTTCGCGGGACACCGGCGGTGATCGGGTCACGGAGCTTTGGACCGGGTCGCGAGCACGCTGGGCTTAAAGAGTCACGTACAGGTATGAGATTGTGCCCAGCCGTGCCATTCTGCCGACGTATATTGGAGTGAAGGGGTCCTTAAGTGGTTAAAGAGGAAGTAAACCCTGATGGGTTTTGCTTGCTGCAAAGCCTGCAAATGAAAAGCATAATGGGCTAGTATGCAATGCATACTAGCCCACTATGTGACACTTACCTGCAAAAGAATCCAGCGATGTCCCCTGTGTAGGCAGCGTCCATCTTCTGGCATCTCTTACTTCCGAGCCGCGGACTTCAGCTCTGTGATTCAACGGAGCCGCGTGACGTCACTCCCATGCACACGGGAGCCGCCATTAACGGCACAGACTAGAGAAGAAACGGCACAGAGTATCGTTTCTTCCCCGCGCATGCGCCATTAACATTTTTGGTGGACTACAAGTGAAATATCTCCTAAATGGCACACGTTTAGGAGATATTTCCACTACCTATAGGTAAGCCTTATTCTAAGCTTACCTATAGGTAGAAGGCCAAAAAAAGGGTTTACAACCACTTTAAGATGCCTAATCTGAAAATACTACAGAGTCTGAAAGCTGCTGGTAATGTCATACAAGATCCCTCAAAGTCTAAAGATATTTTGCCGCAGCTAGCCTGCTCAGCGTCGTACTGGAACCCCTGATTTGGATATTCACTGAAGCTTGGCTATAGGTTGGTGGTGGGCTGGCTGTGTACAGAGGGTCTGCTGTGTTCCATTGGGCAGAGGTGTGTGGGGTCCATAACTCCTCCTATTTAACACAATTTTCTGTGGCTGGTGAAGAAGCAGCCATTCTATGATATCTTCCTTATAATACCCTGGTTATCAAGCTCATCCTAATGTTTTCTTTGTCTCCGATTCTGAAAGAAATGTACCTACAAAAGGAGTACCTTTTTTTTTTTGCAGGACCAACTTCCCATACATACTTGCTCTGTTAAATGGTATTGCACAAAGTTGCCCCAAACCTCTTCTGGGGGTCCCCCCCTGGCACTTTTGGCTCCTCTTTTTTGTGTGCCTCCATAGCAAGCTTCTTTCTTTGGGGGCAGTCGTGTGGGCTCCCTCCTGAGCCGGGGTATGTGCGCGCCAATAGACACACACAGTGTGGCTCGGGCCCTGCCCCTTGCTTTCTGCTCACACAATTTGATTGACAGTAGCTACCTCTGAGCCAAAGGAGAGGGGAGAGCCGTTGCAGATGGGCACAGTGCTGGAGGTGAGGTGGCAATACAAATGCTTTGACATTGTTTAACTTAATGCAGAGAATGCATGAAGGTAAAACATGTTTAGCATTTAGAACCACTTTTGCGTAGAGTGTAGGGGTTAAACCCGTTTTTATTATTGTTGCCCCATAGGGAGTTTCAGCTTATTTGTCCTGTTAACCATTAATCAAACACTGAAAGTGGGGAAAAATCCCACGTTTTCAGAGGTCACCAGGAATAGCGGCACATTTGTTTCAGTGAACCTGCCCAAGAGGACTTTGGAAAGACTTTGGCCCAGATTCTGAAAGGGCTTACGACGGCGCAACGCCATGTGCGCCGTCGTAAGTCCTAATCTGGGCCGTCGTATCTATGCGACTGATTCTTAGAATCAGTTACGCATAGATATCCTTTAGATCCGACAGGCGTAAGGCTCTTACGCTGTCGGATCTTAAAGGCAATTTTTTTTTTCGCCGCTCGGTGTCGCCTCCGTCTTTCTCCCGATCGAGTATGCAAATTAGCAAAATACGCGAATTCCCGAACGTACGTGCGGTCGACGCAGTGAAGATACGACGTTTACATTAGATTCGCGACACGTAAAGTTGCCCCTGCTATATGAGGGGCAACCAATGTTAAGTATGGCCGTCGTTCCCGCGTCGAAATTTCAAAATTTACGTTGTTTGCGTAAGTCGTCCGTGAATGGGGCTGGACGTCCTTGCGACGTCATTTCGCGCAATGCACGTTGGGAAATTTTAGGGACGGCGCATGCGCGGGAACGCGCCTAATTTAAATGATCCACGCCCCCTACCCGTATCATTTGAATTAGGTGGGCTTGCGCCGGGGGATTTACGCTACGCCGCCGCAACTTTACAGGCAAGTGCTTTGTGAATCAAGTACTTGCCCGTAAAACTTGTGGCAGCGTAACGTAAATGAGATACTCCATTCTACGAGAATCTGGGCCTTTGTCTACAGAACAGGAAATGAAGGATAACCTCCCCAACGAACATGAGTTTAATCATTGACTGCTCACGTGGGGTTCTGTAGCATCCTGGTTGAGAAAGGCTGAATAGCCTCCAGAAGAAGAAGCTGCTCCCCGAGTCTTGAGCAGCCCCACCTCCCTCTAAACAGCTAAATACATTTCAGGTGAATCAAAACTAAAGGTGTGCAAGTTCAATTTGTCTTCAATAAACATGCTTTTAGAAAATTCAAGCTTGCTGACAACACAATTAGCTAGGGCAATGTTCTGTTTACTGCAACATTACTTACTAAAAATTCATCTCGGATGAAGAACTTAGCTCTGGTCACTTTGGGATCTTCTCCTGCGTCCGGTATCGCTGGAAGATAAAATGCGAAGCGTGAGATTATTATCATCATTATATAGTATTTATTCAGCACCAACAGTTTACGCAGCGCTTTACAATATAAAGTGGGAGGTACAATGACAATACAGTTCAATAGAGAAGGAATAGGAGGGTATTTAACACAGAAGCTGATGTCAATGAAGGGCTTTAGGGGAGTTACACTGTAAATACTGGTAGGCATCAATCCTTTTACTAACAAATATAGTTCTGGAGCAGGTAAAAAATACAAGCAACAAGTTAGAGCAGGGATCCTCAACGGCGGAACTACGCATCCCATGAGGCATTGTAAAACTCTGACATTCACAGACATGACTAGGCATGATGGGAATTGTAGTTCCTAAACAACTGGAGGGCCGTAGTTTGAAGACCCCTGTGTTAGAGTATTATTGTTTGGAAATGGAACATTCCAAGGTTTAGGTGCTCACAGGAGAGAGTTTGGGATCTTTCATTTTGGTTTATACTATTATTTTACCTTAATAACTTTCATTACAAGCAGTGTAAGTAGCAGAATCGGGGCTGGCATTGGCCTCCTGCAGTCCCTGCACAGTGGATCTTAGACCAGGAATGGGAAAAGCAGCACCGAGCCAATCCAAATGAGCACACTAATATAAGGATAGAGAGAAGAGCTCATCTACCTGCTGCTTCTGATTTTCCACTGTCCAATCACAGGCTGAGGGAGGTAAAAGACCTATAAGGCCTGGTTCACACCTATGCATTTTGTTTATGATCCATTTTTGCAGTGCTTTTTGCAGTGTGTTTTGCACACTTGTTGGACTCTTTTTAAGCGTTTTGTTTTGTTTTTATGTTTTTTTTTGCCCAATTTGTTGTTGTGACTGATTAGGAAGCACAAAATAAGTAAAAAAAACGCGTCAAAAACAAACTATATGCTTTTTTGCAAATGGTAGGATACCTGAGCTGGGATATCTAAGGTTAGAAGGCTGCTGCCCCCCTAGAACTGTCCCTTGTGAGGGGGACAGATGTGAATGGTAGGTATGGGGGTTGGGGTGTTGGCGCTGCCTGGGTATGCTTTTTTGCAGTGTCTCCATTGAAGTCTATTGAACCTAAAACACACCGTTATGCTTTAAAAAAAAAAAAAAAAAGTCCCTTGCCTTTCCAAAAAGGCAGTGGTTAAAAAAAAGCATACATGTAAACCTGTCCTATAGGAAACCATGTTATATGAACTTGAGCCATGACTAAAGACTAACGTCCAAAACGCGTAGGCTGTTATTACAGGATTGTACATGTTTACCTAATAAAGAAATAACATTTTTTGAATGTCATTCTGAGTGCCGACCATCCCTTTCCTTATTCTAGTACGATGGAGGCTTCGGCAGCCTTGAGGTCTGGGCACCGAGAGGAGCTGTTATGTGGGAAGGTTGTAGTGCCAATACGCCTGTTTTGCCTCAATATTAAATGGACGTTTCTGCAAAAAGCACCAAAATTGGCATAGATGTGAACCAGGCCTATGTGTTACCGAACAGCAGCAGAGAAAAAGGCACAGGGCTGTGCTGTGTAGCAAAGAACCTGTATATTCAGTCACAAGGTATACACAAGAGAAACATAACAGGATTGCTACCCTGTTTCCCCAAAAATAAGACCTACCCTGAAAATAAGACCTAGCGTTATTTTCCAGGAGGGCTGCAATATAAGCTCTACCCCGAAAATAAGCCCTAGTTAAAAATGCTTGTAAAATCCTCTAATCCACTCTGTTACAGTAGTATATAATGTACAATGTGTGTGTTTCTGTAATATAATTGTGGGGAAAAGAGCTCCGGCGGGTAAAAGAAATGCAGAGCGGCGCTATAACAAATGTATTTGGCACAATTATTATACAGAAACGCACACATTGTACATTATATACTACTGTAATAGAGTGGATTATAGGATTGTACAAGCATTTTAACTCGGTTCACACTTGGGATTCCTGACAGGCAGGGAGGGAGAGGGGGAGAGAAGACAGCACATTACATGGTAAGACCTACCCCGAAAATAAGCCCTACTGTGTCTTTTGTTGGCATAATTAATATAAGACCCAGGCTTATTTTCGGGGAAACACGGTACACAGCCCTTCTTATGAACTCTGTAGCCTAGACATACGTGTATGCAGTCTTTTGTTTCCCATTTCTATCCATGTACACAAACCATTTATCTTTGTGCTTACCATCATCAGGTACAGTGTAACGCACATATTCTGGGAAGTAATCTTCTATTTTTGATTTTCCTGCCAAGACTTTTTCAGCCAACATGTCTTGTTTGTTCAAGAACAAAATTACAGAAATAGTTCGTAACCACCTGCAAAGAGCAAAACGTATTTCATAGATTATACTGAGTGTGCTATATGGGATGCTCTGTCTGGTTTTCATAACAAAACAGTAACCCCTGTAATACCCAGAGTATGTGGTGGCACAAAGCTCTCAATTACTGTTCATCATCTAGGATGGAGGTGGGGGGTTCCCAAAGTCACAAGACAGCCAAGATCCCTGGGGACATGTTTTACCGGCCTAGGTGTTCAGTAAGGGCCTGTAAAGGAAAGCATTAAAGCGGAGGTGTGCCTAAAAAATTGTTTTTATTAAAAGCCAGCAGCTACAAATACTGCAGCTGCTGACTTTTAATACATGGACACTTACCTGTCCAGGGTGCCCGTGATGTCGGTAGACGAAGCCGATCAGTCGTTTGGCTCTTGGCTGCCCCCACTGCCATCCTCGGTGAGGAAATCAGGAAGTCAAGCCTTGCGACTTCACTTACTGGTTCACTACTCCGCATGCGCGAGTCCTCACTGGTCCCTGCTGTCTTCTGGGACCTGTGTGTTTCCCAGAAGAGAGCGATGGGGGACAGTGTAGGCACAGGAAGTGGCGTAGGTCACAGCGATCTATGCCAGGAAGTGGGAGAAAATACCTGTATTACGCCAGTATCTGCTCCCCCCTACACCCTGAAAGGTGCCAAATGTGACACCGGAGGGGGGATTCCAGAATTTCCATTTTTGGGTGGAACTCCACTTTAATTACACTTCTAGCTTCTGCTAGATAAATAATTGTTTTTGTTATGGTGCTCACTTATTCTAGAAATATGAAAAGTGTGTGTATCGTGTCTGCTAGATCTCATCATCTCCAGTAGTATGTCCATAGACACTATGGGCCAGATTCACAGAAAACTCCGTCGGCGTAACGTATCGTGTTTACGTTACACCGCAAGTGCCTGATTCACCAAGCACTTGCGTGTAAACTTACGGCGGTGTATGGTAAAGACGTCCGGCGCAAGCCCGCCTAATTCAAATGGGGCGTGTACCATTTAAATTAGGCGCGCTCCCACGCCGGACGTACTGCGCATGCTCCGTTTTGAAATTCCCGCCGTGCTTTGCGCGAAGTGACGTCATTTTTTAGAACGGTCGACGTGCGTAACGTACTTTACGCAAATAAAAAAAAAAATTGAAATTCGACCCGGGAACGACGGCCATACTTTAACATGGCTCATCTAAAGTTAAGCCATGTTAAAGCAACCGTAACTTTGCCACGGGAAAAAATTACTAGCGACGACGTAACGAACGTGAAAACCATTGTGGGTCGCCGTAAAACCTCATTTGCATACCCGTAGCTGGAAAACGACGCAAACTCCACCCAGCGGCGGCCAAAGTATTGCATCCTAAGATCCGACGGTGTAAGTCGATTACACCTGTCGGATCTTAGGGCTATCTATGCGTAACTGATTCTATGAATCAGCCGCATAGATACACTCAGAGATACGGCGGCGTATCAGGAGATACGCCTTCGTATCGCTTCTGTGAATCTGGCCCTATCTACTTAATGTCATGCATGGCCATTTGCTGATGTCAAGTAACTTGGGCCTTAGGCTTCCAGCCTGTGATCTCTCTATCATTCCATCACACTGCATTAAAAATTAAAGCTTAACCTTATACAGTGTGGTAAACCTGTGCTGCGCTTTAAAAAAATAAATAAAATAAAAAATATAAAATAAAAAGTTTTCTTCAAACAACTCCTATTTTGACAAAAATATACAACCCCAATTCCATAACAAGCTGGGACACTGTGTAAAATCTACATGAAGACAGAATGCAATGATTTGAAAATCTCACAAACCCGTGTTTTATTCACAATAGAAAATGTTTAAACTGAGAAAATGTAAAGGTCATTTTGATGGCAGCAACACGTCTCAAAAGCTTGGGACCATCTTTACCACGGTGTAGCACCCCCTCTTTTTTTTACAACGCTCTGTAATTGTCTGGGATACTGAGGAGGCCAGTTGCTGGAGTTTTGGGATAGGAATGATGTCCTGATATAGGATTCTAACTGCTCAACAGTCCTGGGTCGTCTTTGCTGTATTTTTCTTTTCAAGATGTGCCAAATATTGTCAATTGGTAAAAGGTCTGGATTGCAGGAAGGCCAGTTAAGCACCCGGACTCTTCTACTACAAAGCCATGCTGCTGTCATAGATGCAGTATGCGGTTTAACATTATCTTGGTGAAATACGCAAGGCCTTCCATGAGAGCATATGCTGCTCTAAAACCTGGATATATCCTGCAACATTGATGGTGCCATTCCAGATGTGCAAGCTGTCAGATCCATACACACTATTGCACACCCATATCATCAGAGAAGTGAGTGCTGATAACAAGCCGGAAAGGTCCCTCTTCTCCCTAATTCGGAGGATGCAATGCCCATGGTTGCCAAAAAGAATGTCACATTTTGATTTGTCTGACCACAGAACAGTTTTCCACTTTGCAACAGACCATTTTAAATGAGCTTTGGCCCATAGAAGACGGAGGTGTTTCTGGATCATGTTCCGATATGGCTTCTTCTTTGCATGATAGAGCTTTAATTAGCAATTTTTGGTGGCACAACGAACTGTGTACACAGATACGGCCTGAAGTTCATGGTTGTCCAATATTGCAATTTGGCTTTGTCCCTTGTGCAGAGATTTCTCCAGATTGATTTGATGATTACTGTAGATAATGATATATTTAAAGTACTTGCAATCTTATGTTAAAGGAGTTGTAAAGGAATTTTTTTTTTTGCCTAAAATGAATGTCTGCAAGGTAGACAGACAGAATAGTGTAATGATTCTGTTAAAAAAACGAGTAAATACCTATAAAATTCCTTCATCTATATCACCTCCGGTGTTCTAGTTTCTGTTCTCTCATTCACTTCCTGGTTTGCATCGCTCATTCATGCAAGAACTACATTTCCCAGTATGCATTGTGGCACTCCCAGTAATTCACACCTCCTTGAAGTCTCTAACACGTAGAGAGCGTCCTGCCGCACAGATGTAGTTCCCAGGAGGGGGTGAGCACGTCACTGACCACCGCAGTAAAGCCTCCCTTCATGGTGGTCAGTAAAATCAGACAAGCAGGAAGTGAACAGAACAGAGGAGAAATAGAGCAACTTCTGAGCAAAAACGAACAATGAGGAAGTGAAAAGAGGAATGTCTGCAGGTAAAGGATGCTTATTATGAAAAAAAATAATTTCCTTTACAACCCCTTTAACCACTTCCATACCAGGTACTTACGCAGCTTCCCGCCCAAGCCAATTTTCAGCTTTCAGCACTGTCGCACTTTGAATGGCAATTGCGCGGTCATGCTACACTGTACCCAAACAAAATTGGCGTCCTTTTTTCCCCACAAATAGAGCTTTCTTTTGGTGGTATTCGATCACCTCTGCGATTTTTTTTTTTTGCGCAACAACTAAAAAAAGGCTGAAAATTTGGAAAAAAAATTACGTTTTTATTTTTTTGTTAATTTTTTTGTAAATAAGTTTTCTCTTTCAATTACGGGCACTGATATGGCGGCACTAATGGGCACCGATGAGATGGCACTGATGGACATCGATGAGGTAGTACTGACGGGCACAGATGAGGTGGCACTGATTGGCGGCGCTGGTATGCGACACTGATGGGCACACATAGGCGGCACTGATGGGCACACATAGGCGGCACTGATGGGCACACATAGGCGGCACTGATGGGCACTCATGGGCGGCACTGATGGGCACTCATGGGCGGCACTGGGCACTCATGGGCGGCACAGATGGGCACTCATGGGCGGCACTGATGGATACTTATGGGTGGCACAGATGGGCACTGATAGGTGGGCACTGGGCATGGATGGGCACTGTGGGGTGGCACTGATAGACACTGGGGTGGCGCTGATG
The DNA here is from genome assembly GCF_905171775.1 of Rana temporaria. NCBI lineage: Eukaryota > Metazoa > Chordata > Amphibia > Anura > Ranidae > Rana > Rana temporaria. The sequence goes on from NC_053493.1 coordinate 288,597,796, forward strand.
GACACTGGGGTGGCAGCACTGATTTTTGCCAGGTTGCCAGTCAGTGCCCATTTGTGGGCACTGACTGGCATCTTTTTTCTTTATGCTTTTTTTTTAATTTATTTTTTAGACTTTTTTTTTTTTTCTCTGGCATTTTTTTTTTTTTGCCCACCCTGGTGCTCCAGGGTGGGCATCCCTGTTGGTCCAGTGTGGCGATCCGAGGGGGGGCTGCGCTGATAAACAATCAGCGCTAACCCCCCCTGTCAGGAGAGCCGCCGATCGGCTATCCTCTACTCGCGTCTGTCAGACGCGAGTGAGGAAGAGCCATCGACGGCTCTTCCTGTTTACATCGTGATCAGCCGTGGTTGGACACGGCTGATCACGTGGTAAAGAGTCTCCGCCGGAGGCTCTTTACCGAGATCGGAGATGCAGGGTGTCAGACTGACACCCCGCATCACCGATCGCCGCGATGCGCGCCCCCACGGGCGCGCGCGGCATGAAATCCTGCAGGACGTTCTAGAACGTCCTGTCAGGATTTCATAACCACTTCCCGGACGTAAATCGGCCATAGGCCGGGCGGGAAGTGGTTAAGGAACATTATTCTAAAATTGTTCAACAATTTTTAGATGCAGCTTTTCAGAGATTGGTGAACCTCTGTCTATCTTTACGAGACACTCTGACTCTCTAAGATACTCTTTTTATACCCAATCTTATTACTGCCCTCTTGCCAATCAACTACAAAATGTTTTTCCAGCTCTTTCTTAGTACCACTTACTTTGCCAGCTTTTTGCTGCCCTGTCCCAACTTTTTTGGGACATGTTGCTATCATCAATTTCAAAATTACGTTTTGTCCGTTTAAAAACATGGTACGTTTTCTATTGTGAATAAGATATGGGTTTATGAGATTTGCAAACCATTGCATTCTGTTTTTATGTAGATTTTAAACAGCAACTTTTTTGTAATTGAGGTTGTACTTATACCACTTACCCATCACCTTTATTTTCTAAAGTTTTTTATTATTATTATTATTAATTTGGGTTCATAATGTTGGTTGTTTTCAGCACTATTTTACCTTTTTTCTATTTTTCAAAATAGAACACAAGCAGTACTTGTAAATATGTTTCTGAATCACACTGTGTGATAAATCAGATTGACAATGCTTTGTCCAAGGAACACACCCCAAAGAGATGAATACTGGCCCAGGTAAGCACAGCCTTTCTAGAATACAAAAGCCCCAAAGGCACTCTTTGCAAGGTCCACTTTTTAAATGTGCAACATGTTCTCCCCTTCTCCGGGGGAGAAAAAGTAGAAATCTCGTCATCCTGTTGACAAAATCCTGGTGAATGCTGAGTACTCCAAGTCTCACACTGCTGAAATGTCTTCTCAGCGATATTTGCGATACTCTACGTTCCCCAGATCTTTCCATAAGGAGGATGACGGCCCCCTCTACACTTTTATTCAGTGAGGAGTGCATTTTGCAAGGCCCAATTTAATGACTGACAAAAAGAAGTGCTGACAAGGAGTTATCCTTAAAGGATGAGTTCACCTTTTGCAAAAAAAATAAAAATACAAATAAAATAAATAAATGCACATCTTCTTTTTTATAGGTTTAAAAAAAAGTGCATTTTTTATAATTTTTTACAGCCTGTAAAGCATTGCACCCACAATTAGCAGATTGTGGGTGCAATGCCAGAATCCTGCAGACTCTCAGTCAGCTGTCTTCCTGTATCTCCCGTATGGGCATACAGAGAGTCTGTTTCAGGGCTTTAAAAAATAATAAACATACAGTAGAAATTCAGTGTGCAGTATTATTTAATGTGACAGGATTGGCCAGAGGCCTGAATACTTCTAAGTTAAAATACTTTCCTGTGAACAGCAATCATTTTCCCTTATTAGAAAGTCTTCAGGATTCAATTATCTGCTGTCTGTTGCCACCAAGTGGCCAAACAGCAAACTGCATCTTTTCCTGTTACATTTAAAATCTCACACATACATAAATACAAAAAACGCAGGCCTTAGGTTGAAACACACTGAGCTTGCTTTTACTATGGTAGGTGAGGAGGAGGTTTGTAGTTTACCTAAATATTTAACCAATCCAATCTTGATATGCAAAAGACAGTTTTGCAAAATAGTAGGTTTCTGCTATATCTTTTAGTTGCTAAATCCTTCCTGGATGGTCCACCTCGGGCTGCAGACACCGTCTGCGCCGAGTTTGTTCATTCTGCCTACTCTGCACCTTTATTTTTTCAGATATCCCCATTTCCTTCCAAAATGCAAAAATATTTGTGGACAAATTGGCATCCAACCGGACAGGTCCTTGTGAGTGGGCAAGGACATTAGGATTTAAACTTCTCTTAGGTAGGACCCGTGCCAAGGGTTTATAATTATGGGAAGCAAAAAAAAAAAAAACTGACATTTTGGAACTGGAAATATTGTTTTATGGAGTTCAAACAGTGACCTGATATCCTGTTCATTTAAATATTTCAGGTTTTCAGCTAATTGCTTGAGGATTATCCGTGTGTGGGACCCTGGAAGGTGCCCAGGATAACCCAAATGAATCTTTTAGTTATACCTGTTGTTCCAGATACTTTTGAACAGGTCCAGTGCTTCTCGTAGTCGGTTTGTGTTATTATCTTCCCGTATGACCATATTGTAACTGCTACTGGCAACTACAAAAATGATAGCTGTGACATCTACAAGAGAAGGGAGAAAATACGTTTAGTCCATTTACCAGCATTTAAATAAAGAAAACCAAGTGTCTACACCTATTGGAGCAAACTTATTATTAGTTCACAGGACCCTTTTCAAGGACAAAATATTGGAACATCCAATATCGAAGTTAAAAAGTGCCACAAATTTTGAACAAGTGCCATAAGAATACGTTTTGTTGATAACTCACTGTCATATGAAGTGAATAAAATAGGCACTGCCAAAAATATCATACAAGTTCAGCCTTACAAGTAATTACTAGAAGTATAAAGTACGCTATATTTACAGTAATAAAGTCCTACAATTTAAATATGTGTCTTTCACTTTAGCAGGACATGCTGCTGTTAAAAACAATTCATTATACACATAAAAACAAACATCCTTTTCTACAATAATGTCCAGCCTCAAAAACTGGCACCAAGGAGTTCTAGATCTACATACATGTACAATTAGTTGCAGGAAAAGATGGTGAGCACTTAGAAAATGTCTGGATTTCTGGACAGATGGCTTCCACACACTTGCTCTTCATCTTAGTCATAAAAAAAAAAATATGACAGACAGACTCGCACAACATCTTACATATGTCTGATTTTTTTCCTAACCAAACCCGTAAAAGCCTGGGAAATGAGCTAAAACTGAAGAGCTCTTTGGCATTACAAAGAAATAATATATTCTGACCACTAGGTGGAGAAATTGTCCTGTGATGATACACAAGAGCACTGATACAATAGTAACACATACACATACAGTGTACAAAAAGATTGCACAACTAATAAAAGTTGCTATAGAGAAAGGGGGACTCAAAGAAACAATTTCTAATCGTACTGAGCCACAGACTGATCAAATGTGAAAAATTGATGACTTGGCTTAAAGGGGTTGTAAACCCACAAAAAAAAAACAACCCAAGCTCCTTATGAAATACTCTTAGATCATAGCCCCTGCAGCGGTCCCAGTGCACAGCTCCGGCTGGCGTCATCGCTCCCAGGGTTACTTCTGGGTATCACAGGTTCTGGCGCTGTGAATGGCCAGAGCCGCGATGATGTTACTCCCATGCATGCACGCGGGAGCCGCTGGTAACAGCACACTAGCTGAAGCAACGGCACAAACTTGCCGTTGCTCCAGTGCGCATGTGCTGATAATGCACCATGCAGGTTTAGGAGATATCCGGGGTAGCTACAGCTAAGCCTCATCATAGGCTTACCTGTAGTGAAATGTGGATTGTAAGGGTGGAGCAACTTGTCATGCGATTTAACAGGTCAAATAGCATGACGCACCCTATTGTCAGCAATGGCACTGTTCCAAGAGGTGCGACACCAACTTCTTGGTGCCACATTGATTTGAAAAAGTAGTTCCTGCACTACTTTTGGCGATTTCGGACGCGACTTGCATAGACATCTGTGCATGAAGCCGAACTCACATGCGGCTTTGAAATCATGCAATTTCAGATAAAGTCGCATGATTTCAAAGTCGCATTCAACAGATTACAGAGCTGCCTGAGAAACCTTATGGCTGAAGCCAGCATCGGCTAAGGGTCTGGACATCCATTAACTCGGACCTGTGAACAGAAAACAAGGTGGCAACTAGGGTTGTCCCGATACCGATACTAGTATCGGTATCGGGGCTGATACTGAGCATTTGCGCGAGTACTTGTACTCGCACAAATGCTTCCGATGCTATACCCGATACTTTTTTGGTGTCTTGGAGTGATGAGCGGGCTGAGAGGGGCGGAGAGCAGGACTGCTTTCATTTCAATAGAAACTGTGTGTTCCCTGCCACACGTCGTCATATATAGCCCCCTCCCCCTTGTCCAGGCACTTTGATAGACAGATCACCCGTCCCAGGATTGGAAGGGTGATCTGTCTATCAAAGTGCCCGGACAAGGGGAGGGGCTATATATGACGACGCGCGGCGGGGAACACACAGCTATTGAAATGAAAGCTGTTATGTTCCCGGCACGGATTAACTAGATGGCGGCGGCGGTGGCGGGGGCTCTCTTTGCCTACACAGGTAGGCCACTGGGGACCTACACAAGGCTGCATTTGGGGACACAAGGCTGCATTTTCGTGGGACACATGGCTGCATTGGGGACAGAAGTCTACACATGGCTGCATTTGGGGACACATGGCTGCATTTGGGGACACATGGCTGCATTTGTGGACACAAGGCTGCATTTAGGAAACAAGGCTACACATGGCTGCATTTGGGACACAAGGCTACACATGGCTGCATTTGGGACACATGGCTGCATTTGGGGACACATGGCTCTTGTGCACTTTGCTGGATCGCGATGGGTATCAGGTAAGTATTAGGAGGGCTGCTGCACAAAGAAGTATTTTTTTTTTACCTTCATGCATAATGCACTAAGGTAAAAAACCTTGCGCCTTTAAAAACCACTTTAACCACTTAAGACCCGGACCAATATACAGCTTAATGACCTTGCCCCTTTTTGCGATTCGGCACTGCGTCGCTTTAACTGACAATTGCGCGGTCGCGCAACGTGGCTCCCAAACAAAATTGCCGTCCTTTTTTTCCCACAAATAGAGCTTTCTTTTGGTGGTATTTGATCACCTCTGCTGTTTTTATTTTTGCGCTATAAACAAAAATAGAGCGACAATTTTGAAAAAAATTCAATATTTTTTACTTTTTGCTATAATAAATATCCCCAAAAAAGATATAAAAAAAAAAATGTTTTCCTCAGTTTAGGCCGATACATATTCTTCTACCTATTTTTGGTAACAAAAATCGCATTAAGCGTTTATCGTTTGGTTTGCGCAAAATTTATAGCGTTTACAAAATAGGGGATAGTTTTATGGCATTTTTATTAATATATATATTTTTTTTACTACTAATGGCAGCGATTTTTTTCGTAACTGCGACATTATGGCGGACACATCGGACAATTTTTACACATTTTTGGGACCATTGTAATTTTCACAGCAAAAAGTGCTATAAAAATGCATTGTTTACTGTGAAAATGACAATTGCAGTTTGGGAGTTAACTACTAGGGGGCGCTGTAGGGGTTAATTGTGACCTCATATGTGTTTCTAACTGTAGGGGGGCGGGGCTGGACGTGTGAAGTCATTGATCGTCTTTCCCTATATCAGGGAACAGACAATCAATGAGTGCCACTGTGAAGAACGGGGAAGGTGTGTTTACACAGCTCTCCCTGTTCTTCAGCTCCTGTGACCCGATCGCGGGACACCGGCGGCGATCGGGTCCGCGAAGCTTCGGACCGGGTCGACCCACGGCGTGCGCGACCCACGGCTGGGCTCTTAAAGGTGACGTGCCTGTGCCCATCCGTGCCATTCTGCCGACGTATATGTGCAGGAGGCGGTACTTAAGTGGTTAAAGACCAATTTTTATGATCAATATCGCTGTGACCTTCAGCCACATATACTAAGGGACATTAGATTGTAAACAACTGTTTGGAGATTCCCAGGCTCAAATCAGTACTTCACTGACGCCTCTATCATGATCACCCATGTACAACTATGGCACTATGTACATTTTATGGATGAAGAATCGGATGTGTCGTTTACTCTTTATTCCCTATGAAATCAGCTGCGATCTTACCATTAAAACATTGGATCCACTTTCTTCTCTCATCTCTTTGCCCTCCTACATCAAACATACTGTAAAAAAGAAAGACATTATCAGAAAGCAAGAACAGTCAATGCTCTAGGATACTTGTGTCTTTGTCAAGTATTTGTGTTGCACATAACAATCAATCAGATAAAAACAACTATTTTGTGAATACAGATTAGGAGATGAAACAGTCAATCGGATTGGACGCTGTGGACATCACAACTTCATGTGATATTTGTTTCCTATGTTCTCAAAAATCCCTGATTGGCATCTATAATGGCAATAAAGGAATAGGCTTCTACTATAAAAAGACCTTCATTATTGAACTGTCTGGAAATAATTGAACAATGTCAAGCATTCTAAAAAGAACAAAAATGTGAAATAAACACGAAGGTCAGATTTAGCGGTATAAAGTAGAATGTATAACAGCCGAAAATTTCATTTTGCTGAAATCATTTGAATGATATTGTTTAAATTCAGAAAGTTAAAGCCGAAGTCTAGGTATATTTTTTTTGCAGAATTCCATTGGTCCAGCCTGGCTGATCCCCGTGGAATCCGGAAATCACGGTAGTAGGCTACAGCTACTACAGGGATCGCCTCTCGCTCCCATGCTGTGATTCGGCCCTGCTGCTTAGTGAACACAGGGGGTCACTTGCTTGGCACAGATGCCATTCAGAGAACACTTTGCACCTTCTCAATGAATGCAAAGCATTCTCTGATTGGATGAGATAAAGAGGTGGGGCAGCGACTTTAGCTAGTAAAACTAGGACCAATGTTTTGGTTTCACGTTAAACTAATTGCAATAATACAAATAGGATTTTTGTACTCACCGTAAAATCCATTTCTCTGAGTTCATAGACGGACACAGCCTTCATTGACCTTAGGGTTATGCTTCTTCCTACCAGGAGAGAATCTCCTGGTAGGAAGAAGCATAACCCTAAGGTCAATGAAGGCTGTGTCCGTCTATGAACGGAAGAGAAAAAAGTTTTAAGAGCAAGATGTATGGATTCTTCTGCAATACAAGCCTACTATCTGAAATACAATCTTACTGTGGGAATGCATCCAAAAAAAGTTTACTTACTGGAAATTAACTTTGTCTACTTGAAATCGCGTTTCAAAAATCCCTGATGTCAAAACTCTGCATCTTAATAAGTCCTGTAAAGATTAAAACTGGTCACAGGCAAGTTTCTTTTTTAAAGCAAAACACATTACAGACTTGTATAGTAATGAAATATTATTATAAGCAGTCCCTTTGTTGGAGAGAGTCACAGTGGCAGCAAAAGAAACTGGGGCTTAAAGTAGAATTATAGGCAAAACTTTTTTCTTTCTTTTGGATAGAGTAAGGCCCCGTACACACGACAGAGGAACTCGACGTGCTTGGCACATCGAGTTCCTCGTCGAGTTTTGGGATGAAGCCGCCGGGGAGCTCGGCGGGCCGCCTTCTCCCATAGAACAACTAGAAAATAGAGAACATGTTCTCTATTTTCTCGTCGAGCTCCTCGGCGGCTCCATCGGGCCAAAACTGTACAGACGACAGAGTTTCTCGGCAGAATCCGGGTTTTGACCGAGTTTCTCTGTGAATTCTGCCGAGAAACTCTGTCGTGTGTACGGGGCCTGAGGGAAGGTTATAACCCATCTGTGTCCCATTGTGGAGATTTCCTCTCGCTTCCTTTCCCATAGCCAAACAGGAAGTGAGAGGAATCGATGGGAAGATCACCAGAACTAGTGACCCCTTTGGAAGATTTCTCCTCCATTACTTTTCTGGGAACAGCCCAACATTTTGGATTTCTTTTACTTTCACCGATAATGGTAAATTGAACACATAGAGAGGATGAATCTCCCTAAAGGAGGGCACAGACAGCAATAAAAACTGACAGCTGTTCTAATCTCTCTCCACTCTGTCCAAAACAAAAAATAACGTTTTGCCTTTAGTTATACTTTAACCACTTCCAGACCGCCCACCACACATATACTGCGGCAGGGAGGCCTTGCTGCGCAAACCCGTACGTCGGTCCATGCATGAGATACAGTGGGCGCGCGTGCCGCCACAGCAGCACGCCCATGGGTCAGACGGACTCGATGTCTGCCGGGCAAATGCGTTCGCAGTACAGAGAGACAGGATGGGGATCTGCCTATGTAAACAAGGTGGATCCCCATCCTGACAGGGGACAATACTGAGATCTGCTGTTCCTAGTGATCAGGAACAACGATCTCTGTGTTGTCCCAGTAAGCCCATCCCCCACACATGTAGAGCACACCAGGGAACCCCTTGATCGCCCCCTAGTGTTAACTCCTTCCCTGCCAGTGTCATTTATACATTAATCAGTGCATTTTTTTTTTTTAGCACTGATCACTGTAATAAAGTCACTGGTCCCCAAAAAGTGTCACTTGGGGTCAGATCTGTCCACCGCAATCCCGCAAAAAATTGCAGATCACTGCCATTACTAGTAAAAAATAAAATAAAAAATATAATAAAAATTAAATGTATCCCCCATTTTGTAGGCTTTTGTATACGCCCTTTGTAAATTTTTTTACCAAAATGATGTAGCAGAATAGATATTGGCCTAAACTGATGAATACATTTGTTTAATATTTTTTTTTTTTTTGGATATGTATTATAGCAGAAAGTAAAAAAAATATATATATATTTTTTTAAATTGTCTTTTTTTTTGTTTATAGCACAAAAAATAAAAACCGCAGAGGTGATCAATTACCACTAAAAGAAATCTCTATTTATGGGGAAAAAAAGGACATCAATTTTGTTTGGGTACAGTGTCGCACTACCGCGCAAGTGTCTGTTAAAGTGACACAGTGCCGTATCGGAAAAATGGCCTGTTTATTAGGGGGTAAATCCTTCCGGGGCTGAAGTGGTTAAAGGATAAAGTTCACCTTTCTACAAAAAAAAATATATAAATGCACATCTTTTTGCAGGTAAATAAAAAAAATGTGCATTTATTATTTTTTGTAGTAAGAGCCTATAAAGCTTTTTACCAGTGATCGCTGATGCCATGCAGGTCTCCTGCACACGATCAGTGTATTTGCTTGCCTGTAGATTCCATACGGGTAAGGCGATACTTGCTGACAGCTGACAGCCGCTAAGGATGTCGGGGCTTGTAGTTCATTTACACTCAGAGCTGTGTGTATGAATGATGCGGCCGTGTGGGCAGAGGCTTGCACGGCCTCGCTGTTTTCAAACAGTGACAGCTAGTATGGGGAACGTCTTCCTGTACTGCTGTCACAGGGAGGAGGGGCAGCGGCTGCAGCACTGGTTACATGTTCCTAAAGGTGAACTTATCCTTTAAAATGGAGTTTGAGTAATCAGCAGTGGGGAACAAAGCTTTTAAATGAGAGTTATGATAGTGGTTACCTATTCAACATACTGTGCCCCACAATTAAAGAACACAAGGGCAATACTTCTTGAATGCATGGCATAAACATATTGAAATCACTTTAAGGGCCTGTGTCAAAGGGCTTTTGTTAAAGAGGAAGTATGGCCAAAGTTTCTCTGGGCCATACTTCTCCAACGGATCACTGGAGTGCAGTTCGTTCTGCCCTCCTTGGCTCATTTTCAGCTGACAGCAGGCTAAAACTTGCTGTCTGCTGATGCCACTCAGCCGGTCCAGACTCAGGAAAGATCCTGACCATATGGTCGGGATCCACCTAGATTCCTGGATCGGCACCTGGCTCAGCCTCTCAGGCCCCCTACACACGACCGAGTTTCTCGGCAGAATTCAGCCAGAAACTCGTTCGGAGCTGTGGTCGTGTGTACACTTTTCAGCGAGGAAGCCGACGAGGAACTCGTCGAGCCGAATAGAGAACATGTTTCTATTTCCTCGTTGTTCAATGAGGAAAGTCGGCCCGCCGAGATCCTCGGCGGCTTCAACACTGAACTCGACGAGGAACTCGATGTGTTTGGCACGTCGAGTTCCTCGGACGTGTGTACGGGGCCTGAGGGTTCCGCTAAGAGCCTAAACCGGACCCTCCTGCCTCCTCCACAGCCCAGAGCTTCAGTGAGCACTGGAGGGGAGAGCAGAGAGCTGTGACTGAAAGCCACAGTTCTCTGTTCAGAGTGGAGGGGAGAACTTAGCAAACAGTGGTGTTTGATTGCTCAGTTCTCAATGCAGAGCCGTCGGGGGGACAGATGCAGCAACCCCCTAGGTCAGTATAACTGCTTGTTTTTTTTGTTTTTTTAATCTTGAACTTCTCTCAAATAAAAGTCTATGAAAATTGAAAACCCACTTGAAGCAGATGAACTGCACCTGATAATGAATTCTGAATCATCTCAGAAGCGTGTCAAACTGCTTCAATCGACAGAAGCCCAAAGCCCACTGACACAGGCCTAATGATCTACAAAGAACATTTTTAGGATCCTTATTGTGTCAGACACTTTTTACTTTCCAACTTTAAATGATGTAAAACAAATGACAAAAGATACAGGAACAAATAGTTCTGAAATGCAAACATTTACATGGAATTCATCCATGTCAGGGGTGTCAAACACAATTTCATTGTGGGCCACATCAGCATAATGATTTCCCTCAAAAGGGCCGGTTGTATCTGTGAAATTAGATGTCCAGCACATCCACTGCCCATATATTAGATATCAAGAGCCACCCCACCATCAGAAGTTGAGTCCCCCACTCTCCCTTACATCACAGTGCACCCCCTTTCCTTATGCTGCTACTGGGAAGAAGCTGGATGCATTGCTTGAAAGCAGAAAGTAAGGGTCTGGAGGAGGACCAGAGGAGGGCTGGAGCTCTCCTACAGCTGCATGAGAGGTGCGAGGGCCACATGAAATGACCTGGAGGGGCAAATTCGGCCCGCAGGCCTTGTGTTTGACACCTGTGATCTATGTGATGAGGGCCCTTCCAGTGCAAGCAATAGATTTTAATGATGGTAGGCTACTTACCTGATCTGTCGGTGTGTAGTCATTTTGTCTGACCTGTTCAATTTTTTCTAGAAAGCTAAAAACAGAAGAAGAATTGCAGTTAGTGCAAAAATGGCATTATCTGTTACTGCAGGCTGGTTAAGTAGTATATTGCTATAAGGCCTCTAGCACAGGAACATAATAATTTACTGATGTTTATGTAAAAAAAAAAAACAGGTTATAATCCGTAAAGTAATTTCATATATGTTCATACAGGCATGTAAACATAAGCATGCGTATACACACGCAAAGTTCTTCATTGTCTTCTAGGTGCCAGTTTTGCAATTTATAGGTATACGCTCATATATATACTTGCGTATAATATATATAAATATACATATGCACCCGTGTTCGCATAAATAAATAAAAAAGTAATACAACTACAAATGTGGCCTTTTTTGCCTGTGTGCAAGAGGCCTAAAGGCTCTGATGTGTTCCCAAGCACAGTTTCTGCTTACTGCACTATATAACCACTAGATGGCGGTAGATTACTTCTTCACCTCTATGCCATATGCAGCCTCCCTGCACTGCAGCATGACAAGGCTAACTTTCCAGGATATCTATAGGTAAGGCAGTTTCTTATACACAGAGCACTAAACTCTATGGGTAGGTAAAAACTGTGCACACGGATAATGAAGGAATAGGGGCACGATAATCTACACAAACATATCACAATTGACACTTTATGAAGTTAACAAGTCACTAAACATACTAATGAAGCTTTGTTAGTGTTGGCATTCTGGCACAGGGCAGGTTCTACTGGAGTTTGCACTCTTGGCACATTATTCTATGTGACAGTAAAAGTAGCATAGCAGTCAATGATTGCAGTCAAGATTGATTCTCACCAAATATGACGCTCATATTTGCAATGCGTTAGGAAAATTAGATAGTGAACCACTAGCTTTGTGCATTTGTGTCTTCTAATTCAGGTCCCCAGAACCTCTTTTACCTCTTACTTCCTGTTTCAGCTATGGGCCAGGAAGTGAAGGTAAATTTCCCTACTGGGAAACATGGCAAATAGAAAACTTTACAAGGGGTTACAATCTTAGTCTATTCAACATGAAAAGAAAAGTTTTGCCTTAAAAAAAAACACTTCTTTAAAGTAGAATGTAAGTATTGAGTTCACAATGGGACAAATACGTGTAGTACTTTGCCCCATTATTCCTGGTACTCTGTAACAATAGGTGTGATGTCAGATGAAAGTACACCCCCTTGGCGCATGGCCACCCCTGACAGAAGGGAGACCGCTGCTCTGCTAGCGAGCGCCTCTCTACAGCTCCCAGCACTTGGTCACCCAGTCTTGTATTGCATAGAAGAGGAGGGTATGTCTGACCAGGTCTAGGTGAAGTGCTGTGTGTACCCGGTCTTTTCTGTGTCTAATGTCGTTTTATACGCCCAGTTGTATGTCTTAAGATAAAAAGCCTTCTGTGTGCGGCAGCCCTTCTCATACTTACCTGAGCCCCACCTCTGTCCAGCAATGTCCACAAGTGTCTCGGCCTTCTGAGACTCTTCATCCTCATTGGCTGACACACGGCAGCGGCACCATTGGCTTCTGCTGCTGTTAGTCAGTCAGCCAATCAGGAGAGACGGGGGGGGGGATCCATGTCTGAATGGACACATGGAGCTGTGATTTGGCTCAGGTGCCCCCATAGTAAGCTGCTTGCTCAGGGGGCACTCAAAAAGAGGGAGGGGCCAGAATCACAGAAGAGGGACCCGAGAAGAGGAGGATCTGGGCTGCTCTGTGGAAATCCACTGCAAATAGAGCAGGTAAGTATAACATGTTTGTTATTTTTATAGAAAAATAAAAAAAAACAAGACTTTACAATCACTTTAACATACTTCCTGACCTCCTCTATCTATGGAGCAGCAATGGAGCCACCCTTTGGTAGTACTGTCTGGAAAAGATTGCGAGATGGACTAGTAGATTTAGGTGGACTTTAGATAGGAAGTTGGGAAAAAAAAACAAAAAACAGATCAACCGGTAAAAAAAAAAAAAACTGTTAATTCTGGTGACAGACTGTATAACATTGGTCATTTATGATTTTCTCGTTAGTACCATTTTAACCAGTACAGACAGATAGTTCTGTTTCTTTACAAAGTCTAATGCAACCTGCCTGCCTGCAACACACTGATGCAGCAATTGCAAAAAAAAAATCACATTTTGAAAATGCTAGTTTCCTAGATGGCATGCTGATCCATTGTCTTCAGAGATATTTGAGTCACTGACCCACAACATGTATGAAGTTAGGGTGATTTGACTGATCAAGGACTCAGCCTAGGTTCACACTGACAGCGGGAATGAAATTGTGTAAGTTCATCTAAACTCGCATGATTTCATTCCTGCACGTCAGTCCTGACTTCGGGGGCGAGTTTAAGGGACATCAGTGCGGGTTTCTGCACAGATGTCCATGGAAATCGCCCCCCGAAGTCACCAAAAGTAGTACAGAAACTACTTTTGCAAACCGATTTGGAAAGTGCCATTGCCGGCAATTGGCATGCGATTTGACAATTCAAATCGCATTCCAAATCGATCCAATGTGAACCAGGGCTTAACGTAATAAGCCAGAGACTGAAAATTGTCAGTGGTCAGCACTAACTAGCCAGCCCCACATTTCTTTCGGTACAGTATAGTTATAGCATTGGTTTCCTTTTGGAATGGTTCAGATAAGATATGAGCTGCATAGGGAGTGCTTTGTTAGTTGGCTGGCTCATAGACCTTCATAATGAGAAGGAACAGTAAGACCCCATTGTGCGACTTATCATGCGACTTTGGAATTGTCCCCCATGTTTGTCATACAAGTGTGAATGGAGCCAAAGGTCTCATGCACACTACAGCCAGTTGATCAGTTTGAAGCTGTAATTTTTCCCTGCCTGTAAACGTCCCTCAATGTTAGCCTATGCGTCCATGCACACTATAGGCGTTTTCAGTTGGAAAACAAGCACTGAAAAGTGAAAAAACGCACATTAGCATGCATTAATTCTAGCTGTGTTAACATGCGTTTCCATGTTAATGCAATCTAATGGCTAATAGGATGCATTAAGGCCAGACGTGGGAACACGAATTAACATGTAGGGGGAAAAAAGCGTCACAGTGTGCATGAGGCCTAAAGCACAATCATTGTGTAGCACTGCAGAGCAGGAAACATAGCAAGCGCAATGAGCAAATATACATATATAATTACAAAACTACACAACAATAATGCCCTGTTCACATCTGTGTGGAGCATTTTCCATGCCTTGCCATTGAACTCTATATAACATGCGATTTGATGAAAGCACATCAAAGATGCTGTAAACAGGATTTTTTAAACACTGCACATTAAAGCGTACAGTTGTGAATGGAGCCCAACCGTGAGACGGTGACTAATTTATTTATCCAATAAAAAACAAAACCTCTATCCAGTCCCTTTATATGAGGCTTGCTCAGACTAGTGTAAACCATCGTTGGGTTACGGGTTCAGCAGCCGAGGAAACACCAGATATCTATCTGTACATCAGGAGCACAAGAAAAACCCTATAAAGTAGACAGTTAGGAGAATTGTGAAGACAATGTCAACAAACCGTTTCTACAGTAAAGTGTTGTGGAGCCTCAGGTTTTCTCATCCACAGGTCAAAACAAAGAAGATTCCAGATTTACCTGAAGTGACAAAAAGGCTGTGCCTCAAAGATTTATGTGGGAAACGGCTAAATCTGCTTTGGATTCGTACACATGTGTCACGGTGTCTAAATATTGACACTGAAAAACTTTAAACAGGGGAATAGCAGTAACGGTGACATAACCGGAGGAAACGGAAACAGTGAAGGGGCTTCATTAATTATGTCAACTCTGAGAACCGTTCTCATTCTCCATAATTTACTGCCGGCTTCCTGGTCTCATGTCAGATATTACAATACACACTGGTATCTACCTTACGGGGGGGGGGGGGGGGGGGGGGGGGGGGGTTCTATTAATAACACATGCTATTTTCAAAGTCCTGAAGAAACATTAGGGATAGTGGCTTCTATGTATTATAGAGGTGTAACCTAACTACGAAAAAAAAAAAAAAATTTTTGATGATAAAGTAGATCCTAAGAGCCTATCGTACCTAAAAGGCAGCGTACACACGATTGGTCCATCCGATGAACCGATGAGGCTGACTGATGGTCAGTCGTGCCTACACACCATCAGTTAAAAAAACGATCGTGTCAGAACGCGGTGACGTAAAACACAACGACGTGCAGAAAAAAAACGAAGTTCAATGCTTCCAAGCATGCGTCGACTTGATTCTGAGCATGCGCGGGTTTTTAACCGATGCTTTTGCATACTAACCATCGGTTTTAACCTATCGGTTAAATTTTAAAGAAAGTTCTAAATTTTTTGACTGAAGGATAACTAATCGATGGGGCCCACACATGATCGGTTTGGACCGATGAAAACGGACCTTCAGTCCGTTTTCATCGGTTTTGACCGATCGTGTGTATGCGGCCAAAGACTGCATACCAAAACTGGCAGAAAATGGCAGCGCCCATGTTGTCAGGGCAATGTCAGGTGGCTCTAGTGGTAGGGGGACGTTCAGGCACCCACACCTTGCTGCAATGTACTGCATTCCAAATGCTCCAATGAGAACAAAGCCTTTTATTAAGGGTCACAATCACTGCCGAGCACCCCATTTTCCCACCTGGGTAAATCTAGCCTTAAAAACGTAGGGGCAGATCCACAGTGAGAGTACACCGGCGTATCTACTAATACGCCAGCGTACTTTCAAATTTCCCGCGTCGTATCTTTAGTTAGAATCCTCAAACCAAGATACGACGGCATCTGGGTTTGATCCGACAGGCGTACGTCTTCGGATCGTAGATGCAATACTTCGGCGTCCGCTGGGTGGAGTTCGCGTCGTTTTCCGCGTCGGGTATGCAAATGAGCTTTTTCCGTCGATCCACGAACGTACGCGCGGCCGTCGCATTCTCTTACGTCGTCTCTAGTTGGCTTTTTCCGGCGTATAGTTAAAGCTGGTATTTTGCGGCGTATAGATAGACTTTCCATGTTAAGTATGGCCGTCGTTCCCGCGTCGAAATTTTTTTTTTTTTGCGTAAGTCGTCCGTGAATAGAGATGGACGTAAGTCACGTCTAAGTTCAAAAAATGACGTCGTTGCGACGTCATTTCACGCAAATCTTTCAGGATTCGAACCAAAGCCGGAAACGTTACGGCGGCGTAACGGATCTCTGATACGCTGCACCGATCCATTTCTATGTGGATCTGGCCCGTATTTCCTAACTTATACAATTTTCAATTGATGGTCAGGAAACACTTAGGCCTCTTTAATTTTGTCTTCACTTTTAATTATATTTATATATAAAAACAACCTATGATATTTCCACCACCCTCCAACTGACATGTGTCCTTAAAATAGCAGGGTACCCGCACTGGGATACGTCCACGGACGGCGCATGCGCCGTTTGTAAAAAGCGTCAATTACGTGGGGTCATACCAGATTACCATACAACACGCCCACTCCAAGCCTACTTTGAATTACGCGGGCTTACGTCAGCAGATTTACGTTACGCCGGCCTGCATATGGGAGCAAGTTCTTTGTGGATACCCTAGGAGCCACTCTGATTTACGGCGGCGTATCGCATATGAGATGCGCTACGCCCGCCTAAATATACGCCTGTTTTTGTGGATCTGACCCAGTTTGTTTACCTGTATAAAAGACACCTGTCCACAGAAGCAATCAATCAGATTCCAATCTCTCCATCATGGCCAAGACCAAGGAGCTGTCCAAGGATGTCGGGGACAAGATTGTAGTCCTACACAAGGCTTGAATGGGCTACAAGACCATCGCCAAGCAGCTTGGTGAGAGGGTGACAACAATTTGGGTGATTATTCTTAAATGTAAGAAACACAAAATAACTGTCAATCTTCCTCTGTCTGGGGCTCCATGCAACATCTCACCTCGTGGAGTTTCAATGATCATGAGAACGGTGAGGAATTAGCCCAGAACTACACGGCAGAATCTGGTCAATGATCTCAAGGCAGCTGGGACCATAGAAAACAATTGGTAACGCACTACACCGTGAAGGACTGAAATCCTGCAGCGCCTGCAAGGTCCCCCTGCTCAAGAAAGCACATATACAGGTCCGTGTGAAGTTTGTTAATGAATATCTTAATGATTTAGAGAACAGGGTGAAAGTGTTGTGGTCAGATGAGACCAAAATCAAGCTCTTTGGCATCAACTCAATGTGTTTGGAGTCAAAAGTTGAGGTGTAAAAATTATGCTTTGAGGGTGTTTTTCTGCTAAGAGGACAGGACATCTTCAGGGACGATGGACGGGGCCATGCACCGTCAAATCTTGAGCGAGAACCTCCTTCCCTTAGCCAGGGCATTGAAAATAGGTCGTGGATGGGTATTCCAGCATGACAGTGATCCAAAACACACGGCCATGGCAACAAAGAAGTGGCTCAAAAAGAAGCACATTAAGGCCCTGGAGTGACCTAGCCAGTCTCTGGACCTTAATCCCATAGGAAATATGTGGAGGGAGCTGAAGGTTTGAGTTACCAAACGTCAGCCTCGAAACCTTAATGACTTAAAGAGTATCTGAAAAGAGGAGTGGGACAAAATCCCTCCTGAGATGTGTGCAAACCTGGTGACCAACAACAAGAAACGTCTGACCTCCGATTGCCGACGAGGGTTTTGCCACCAAGTACCAAGTCTTGTTTTGCAAAGGGGTCACATACTTATTTCAAAAAATTAAAATGCAAATCAATTTATAACTTTTTTGAAATGCGTTTTTTCTTTTTTTGTTATTCTCTCTCTCGCTGTTAAAATAAACCTACCTTTAAAATTATAGACTGACCATTTCTTTGTCGGTGGGCAAACTTACGAAATAAACAGGGCATCAAATACTTTTTTCCCTCACTGTAGAGTTTTGACACGTTTTTGCAGTAGCATTTTTTAGCAAAACTAAACCTCAAAAACACTAATACATGCCAAATGTCCAAGTTTTTCAGCTTTTATCAGAGAGCAATTTTACAGCTGAAAAAACTCCTCTTAAAACCTACTAGGTTCTAGGTATTTTTTCCATCCAGAAAACTCTGATAACAGCCTTGTGTCCATGCACAGCACACATAGGCTAATATGCTGGGGAGTTTGCTGGCTGAAAAAAATATCTGAAGCCAAAAGCAGCAGCTGTTTAAACTTCCAGTAATAGTCATCAGTTTCCCCCACATACTTTATTTTATTATTTTTTTACAGGTATTTCACATCACCTTCCCTCAGGATTCCCTAATCTGGAAATGTAACCCTTGCCAGTAAACCAAATACTAAAGCTGGTTATACACTAGTAGAGTTTAGTTCAAAAATATTTTTTTTTTAGAATGTTCTTAGATTTTCTAATCTTTAGTGGGTCAAATTGATATTCATACTTGCAGTGCACAATTGCGCGTTTGACACATTGTTCATGCTTCATGTGTTTCTTGTAGGGGATCGGCTCAATGCACTAACTTTTTTTGCACCTTATTTTACTGCAGACCAGACCTCCGGGTGCAGTGGGAGGTGAAGCATTTAGCAGCTGCATTCCTACCACTGCTAAGTGTGGCAGTTTCAGCTCAGGGATGCTGGTTGCTAAGGAGCTGGCACCATCCAGCGTACTAACAACCAGTGACTTCCATATGACAGGTGAATGTAAACAAAAGAGCAGGGAATTTTAAGGGGGATACAGTGCCAAAAAACAAACAAACACAAACAAATTCCATGCATCCTGACTGGCCAGGAATGGGAGGAATGAGTGTGTGGTTCCCCCTCATGAACCATACCAGGCCACATCCCCTCAGCATAGACATGGTACTCCTCCCCTCACAAAGCACCTTGTCCCCATGTTGATGAGAAGGGCCTTTCCCCCACAACCCTATTCCTGTGGTTGTGGGGGTATGTCTGTGGAAAGTGCCCTAAAAATAAAAAACACTTCAACGATTGAAGAGTCCTTTTAAAAAGAAAAAAAATAATAATAATAATAATAAAAAAAAAAGTCCCCTAATGTATATCCATCATTAATCATCCAGTAATGCAGGTCCATACCAATCACGATCAATGGCGGTCGCTGACCCACCCAAAAGGAAAAAACCTCACGGCCTGCCACGACCCAACTGATCCTGTTGCTTCCCAAGCGCCGAATGACAACTCTGGGTCCCCTCATAAATGAGCTGCATCCAGGCTCAGACATCCATACTTAACTGCAGATAACCGCTCTGTGTAAAGCTACATGTGAAAAGCGGCAGGTGCTGCCCGCCTGTCAATAGTTTAAATGGGCTTAAGCCAGGTACACACTGCAGTTTTTTTTTCATGCAACCCCGTGGGTTTCAGAAAAGAAAAAAAAAAAAACTTTGGTCAAAGACACTGTGCTAACCATGTAAGGCTGAGCTGTTGTGTTCCGCCAGAACACCCCAATCAGTGCTCTCTGCTATTGGCTGAGAGCGCTGATCTGAGCTGGTCGGCTGCTGGTTTTCCACTTCCCACAGAAGCTTGCCGCAGGGCCGGCTTCTGTTGGACTCACCGAAATACACATGGACAGAATGTTGGCTGTGTAATTTTGAACCGGTAATGCCGGCAGAACGACATACACATGGGCAGAATGTCGGCTGGGTATTTTTGAACCGGTAATGCCGAAAGACCGACATACACATGGGCAGAATGTCGGCTGGGTATTTTTGAAAAGGTAATGCCGAAAGACCGACATACACATGGGCAGAATGTCGGCTGGGTATTTTTGAACCGGCAATGCCGACAGACTGACATACACATGGGCAGAATGTCGGCTGGGTATTTTTGAACCGGTAATGCCGAAAGACCGACATACACATGGGCAGAATGTCGGCTGGGTATTTTTGAACCGGCAATGCCGACAGACTGACATACACATGGGCAGAATGTCGGCTGGGTATTTTTGAACCGGTAAATGCCTCCCGACATTCTGCCCGTGTGTATGGGGCTTAAGCGCCCACTGCTATTTGCATGTCCTGGCCACTCCAATGAAATTCTGCTGAAATCTGGTGTCTGTATGTAAACGGCCATGTGAATGTGGCCTTTAACTTCTAATGATATAAATAAAAAGGTGTGCAGTTTTCAGTTTCACAGCTAATATCTAAATAACAGGTTGGACACAATGATAATTATAGCATCAGAAAACAAGTTTTAGTTTCTCTACTATGGTGCTATAAATAACACACAAAAAGTTTTGGAAGCTTGTGGATTTACAGCGTCCAGGTTTTACCTAACTAAAGATCTTTGTAATTCCGTTCTTTTTAAACAGACAGCTGTTCAATGACTGTGAAAGTTTAACATCCCTACCCTGGTGTAAATTAGAAGCACGCAGTTTACCAAGACAGGGGGATCTTTCTGACAGTTATAAAAAGCAGATTTAGTACAGAGAGGCTGTAAATGATAAATGTACATCTACATGTACAGACATAGACAAGAAGGCCAAGTGTTCTAAAAATAACTTCAATTGCATATCCTCCCAAAAAGTGAACTGCATAAACATAGCTGTGCAAACTGATGTACCTGCTCTACATCTTACCACACATGTATAAATAGGACAGGGTTACATTAAGCAGTGATCCTCCCTTCTCAGGCTCTACCTGTCACTGGAGCTAAAATTCACATTTTTCCTTCAGTCTCAGCTTTGTAGCATTTGAAAGTGTAATGTTAAACCCCACTTTACTTTTTTTTTTTTGGGAGGGGGTAAAAAAAAAAGTAACACATACTTTATATATATTAATTTACATGTATACTTAATTTCCTAAAAAAATAAAAAAAATAATACTTAATTAAATAATAATTCCACGTCGGTTATAATAAAAAACAAGGCTTCAATACAGAGGCTAGCTTACATCTTTTTACACATATGGGGCTTTATATATATATATATATATATATATATATATATATATATATATATATATATATATATATACACACAAATCAACTATGGAAAAAAAAATAAACCTAAAAAAATTGGCTGGGGACAAAAAGACCGAGCTAAATGAAGAAGCACAAAAAAAAAGGGAAAATAAAAAATGTAGCAAGAAAATTAAAAATATTCTGCCAAAAAGGTAAAATAGTGAGCTGTTAAGCATTGTTACCGCGGCCGATCCACGGGTTAGGTGCCACTTTACTTGCCATAGTGTACTGAAATGATGTAGAGCAGGGGTCTCCAAGTTTTCTAAAGGGCCAGTTTACTGTCCTCCAAACTTTAGGGGGCTGGACTGTGACTAGGGGGAGAAGATAATGCCCTGGTGTCAGTGGGAATAAACAGTGCTCCATCATTGTTATTAGGGGGTATAATAGTGCCCTATCAATGGTATTAGGGGGTATAATAGTGCCCTATCAATGGTATTAGGGGGTATAATAGTGCCCTATCCTTGGTGTCAGTGGGAGGAATCATGTCCCATCCTTGGGGTCAGTGGGAGGAATCATGTCCCATCCTTGGGGTCAGTGGGAGAAATCATGTCCCATCCTTGGGGTCAGTGGGAGAAATCATGTCCCATCCTTGGGGTCAGTGGGAGGAATAGTGTCCCATCATTGGTGTCAGAGTGAATAGTGCCTCATCTTTGGTGTCAGTGGCAGGAATCGTGCCCAATTGTTGGTGTCAGTGGGAGGAATAGTGCCTCATCGTTGGTGTCAGTGGGAGGAATACTGTCCATTATTGGTATTCATGGGAGAAATAGTGTCCCATTTTTGTTGTCATTGGAAAGACTAGTGTCCCATCATTGGTATCAATGAGAGGAATAGTGTCCCATCATTGGTATCAATGAGAGGAATAGTGTCCCATCATTGGTTTCAATGGGAGGAATAGTGTCCCATCATTGGTATCAATGAGAGTAATAGTGTCCCATCATTGGTTTCAATGGGAGGAATAGTGTCCCATCATTAGTTTCAATGGGAGGAATAGTGTCCCATCATTGGTATCAATGGGGGGAATAGTGTCCCATCATTGGTATCAATGGGAGGAATAGGGTCCCATCATTGGTATCAATGGGAGGAATAGTGTCCTATCATTTGTATCAATGGGAGGAATAGTGTCCCATCATTGGTATCAATGGGAGGAATAGTGTCCCATAATTGGTATCAATGGGAGGAATAGTGTCTCATCATTTGTATCAATGGGAGGAATAGTGTCCCATCATTGGTATCAATAGGAGGAATAGTGTCCCATCATTGGTTTCAATGGGAGGAATAGTGTCCCATCATTGGTTTCAATGGGAGGAATAGTGTCCCATCATTGGTATCAATGGGAGGAATAGTGTCCCATTATTGGTATCAATGGGAGGAATAGTGTCCCATCATAGGTATCAATGAGAGGAATAGTGTCCCATCATTGGTTTCAATGGGAGGAATAGTGTCCCATCATTGGTATCAATGAGAGGAATAGTGTCCCATCATTGGTTTCAATGGAAGTAATGGTGTCCCATCATTGGTTTCAATGGGAGGAATAGTGTCCCATCATTGGTATCAATGAGAGGAATAGTGTCCCATCATTGGTATCAATGGGAGGAATAGTGTCCCATCATTGGTATCAATGAGAGGAATTGTGTCCCATCATTGGTTTCAATGGGAGGAATAGTATCCCATCATTGGTATCAATGAGAGGAATAGTATCCCATCATTGGTTTCAATGGGAGGAATAGTTTTCCATCATTGGTTTCAATGGGAGGAATAGTGTCCCATTATTGGCATCAATGGGAGGAATAGTGTCCCATCATTGGTATCAATGGGAGGAATAGTGTCCCATCATTGGTATCAATGGGAGGAATAGTGTCCCATCACTGGTATCAATGGGAGGAATAGTGTCCCATCATTGGTATCAATGGGAGGAATAGTGTCCCATCATTGGTATCAATGGGAGGAATAGTGTCCCATCATTGGTATCAATGGGAGGATAGTGTGCATTAGTTGATGTCAGTGAGAAGACTAGCGCTCCATTCTTGATGTCCGTGAAAGGAACTATGCCCCACTGCCGACAGTGGGGGGAATAATGCCCCAAGGGCCGCAGTTTGGAGGCCACTGATGTAGAGCAAAGGACAAGTCCCACAGAAAAAAACTGAAGGCCATGGAGACATGGTTACTAACTTCTGTCCCACCTAACCAGTAACCAGGACAGGTAAACAGTGACAGAACTAAAGTAAGTGTTACATACCAACAAATCCATCATTTGAAAATACTGAACCAAAATAAGAGCCCCTAGAATGGTTGGCAACCATCAAATTCACAGTTTGTAAAATCTGTCCGGGAACGTCCATTATGGACATGAAGTAACGTAACAGACAAATGTAAAAATCACAAAACTGTCCATGAATTTACTGAGTGTTGGCAACCCAGACCCCTTCCTTTATTTACAGCTACATGTGATATTACAAGTATCACAGCTCATTGAGATTGATGCATTAAAATTGCCCGGACTCAGTGCAAGGTAAAAAGATTCCAGCCAGCATGTCTTCAGTCCGGTAAAAGTAAACTGAAAGCATTCCATAAAGTAGGAACGTTTAATCAATTAAATTTTCTCCCAGTTCTATCTAATGCCTGGAATTTACTGTAATTGAAGACCTTCTCCTCTCTGATTTCCCTCAACCTGACCCAACACTGGAATTCTCACTACAATGCAGGACTGCTGCTCCTACATTATACATTATGACATCACAGTGCCTGCAGCCAACGAGGGTCAAGGTGAAAAAATGATGATAACCACAAACAAAAAAACAGCATTTAACCCTTGCAGGGTAGGGCAAACCTCCACTTTAAAAAGGGCAAGTTTATATTTTATCTTGGGTTCAGCTTTAAGTTCATAGCCTTCAGGGGTGTGTGTTGTTCTATATACATATGACCGGAGAAATTATACATATTGTCATCATCCTTGCAGTTTTGAAGTGTGGGACTGATGTTGATGGTGGTTGTGTCGGGGGCACTGCAAGGGTGTTTTTTGTACTCAGAGTTGGGCTTTAGGCATCAAGCAGAAGGAAAGACACAGTGCACACATATGTGTGATCCACTAGGGGGCAATAGGGAGTCACAGAAATGTAGACCTAGAGCAGGAGACAGGAAATAAGAGCATACTGTTGCAATCACCCAAAAGCAACTAGACAGTAAAAAGAGGCATGCTAGGTTCATACTTACAGTATGTGCAACATAGCATGTGGAAATATTCAACGGTGTTTAAAGTATACATAAACTCTAACAACTGACCTCTCTTATTTGCTCTGCTCAAGATGCCCTTGAAAGCATTTTGATATATTTGTGCAACAAAAAAATAAATTGTTGATCCTGCCAGAAATCTTGTGAGATGATAGCTTCTTGCCCACCTTACTTCTGCTGTCATCAGTTAGCACTGTTCTTAGTTAATTTGTGTACTACAGAACACCCCCCCCCCCCCCGCAATCTTATGGAGGAAGGTCATTTTTCACATGCACCTCTGCTGCAAGAATGACTCATTTAGGAGAGAGAAAAAAAAATCGGCCAAGTGCAATCAGAAGCGGCAACACAGCTGGCTGCATATTACTGAGATTTACTTGTCAGCCCTAAGCGGCGGCAATGACCAATAGGGTCAAGGTACGCCATACGAGTGTAAATGGAAGAACATACAACGTACAATACATTCCATATGCAGCGCCGCTAAATGCTGTGGACCAACCTGAAACAGTGTGCATGAGCCCATAGGATACAATACTGCCGCCATCAGATCTATACACAGGAAATTGTATACCTGTGTGTAAGATGATGATTGTTCAACCAACACATGAATATTTCAGCATTGGTATGCACAGTAGGGGACGTATCGTCAAAAATGACCAATATTCTACAAATTGCGTTAATTAAAAACCTCTGTGTATTGCGACTCAAATCAATGCAGGCATTTGGCAGGATCAGATCTGAATTCTGCAAAACAAATATGAAACTCCTACAGTAAAAATGCCTCGACCTAGGGGTGTACCTACAGGGGTCACCATTGTGACCTGGCCCAAGCTCCCGGGGGCCGGTGTGGCCTCCCTGTATACCTGGATAGGAGGGTGGCAGCATGTAGAGGAACATTCCTCCATGTAGCTGCTGACTACCCGCTTCTCCTCCTTCAGCGACTGCAGGAGAGAAATGGAGGTCATAGGTTCCTATACATGCCTCTCCCACCACCTCTCTATCCCTGTTCTGTTGCCTTGGACCTCTGTGTGCTTGCCTGGCCCCCCTCGCAGCGCTGCCAGGTTTCCCCCTCCCACTGGCTGCTGCGGGGGATCTGTCAGGATGGAGAGCAGGGAAGAGGCGAGTAAATGTGTAATTTACCGCCCCCTTCCTTGTCATAATGAACAGTCAGTGATCAGTTTTATTCATTCATAGCTGAGGCATAGTAAACTGTTAACTATGCTATATTTTATGAATGAACAGAAAGGTCGGTACAGAGCTATTCCTCTTCATTCATTCTGTGCAGCTTAGGCTGCAGAGAAAGGAACTAATAAAGCGGTCCTCAGCCCCCTTCTCTGTCTGCTTAGACCCTGATATTTCCTAAAAAAGAATAAAAACATATTTTTTTTTAAATAAAAAAAAGAGTAAAACAATAAAAATATAAAACTATTGACACCAGTGACAGAACTACCAGGGCCGCAAAGGTCACACTTGCGACTGGGGTTCCGCCACCATGGGGCAGGAAGGTGGCCCACTGCAGGACCGTAATAAAGGGTCCCACAATGGGAGTAAAGGTTCCCGGTATTAGTGGGAAAGGCCAGGGGTGCCCTTTATGGTTTCTTGCACCAGGGCCCTGAAGGTTGAAGTTACGCCTCTACCATGACCGATTTCTCTCTTATTTTTTAAGCTGCAAGGGCCATATATTTATCCCAGGCTGACAATACTTGAGTCACTGTCCTGGAAAAACTATGCAAATAAGGATTTTGGATTTTTCTTTGACTTTCTCGATGTGCATACTGAACCCCAGAGAAATTCAAAGAACTAGCGTCTCTTTATATGGTCATCTCTGGCAGCCTTGATGTTTGCCATTCCTTCTAAGAAAATCTGTTAAACATGCAGCAGAATCACAATGTATAAGAGCAAAAGTAAAACCATGCAGAATCCTATTGATACCGAGTAATCGGCAGTGAAAAATTTGAAGATTTGACACAAATTAAACCAAAAGTAGAAATCAGCATGGAGTTAAAGTGTTACTAAACCCAGGACCCTGCATTCACTATATCTGGTCTCCCACAGTACACAGAACATGGAAATGCAATTTTTAGTAACTGCTAAATACCTTTTCTCATCAGCAGTATATAGCAGTCTTGTGACTTCTATCAGTGTCTGGTTAAAGCTTGTAGGAGGAATTTTCATTTGCCTCTATTTGTCCTGGAGGCTGAGGCTGCAGGACCCCTGACCTTTTGTCTGAACAGTGCTGATTGATCCTGTGCTGATCACATGCACTCTCCCAACAAAGAAAAAAAAACCTCTCTAGCAATGCACACCAAACTGAGCATGTGCAGAGTGTCCCCACGGCTCTGCACTATCAGGAGATGGATTGGGGACTGTGGAAGAAGGTGAGGATCAGAGGAGACAAGATCACACAGCCTTCATACACAATGCAGAGGATTAACCCCTTAGGTTCCACAGTGAGTATAACAAGCATGCTTTTCTGCACATACACACTCATTTTACTTTTGTGGGTTTAGTAACACTGTTCAAACAGATATTTAATACAGCCTCACCCACACTATTACTCTGTAACCATGTTCAACCACACTTTTCTTTGGGACAGCACACCTAACACACAAAAAGAAAAGAATACTGATTTAGCTTACTGGAGCCACACTCCAGATATCACTTTTCCAGAAAGGAACGCAAACATCTGGTTGCTATGACAACCACTGTATATCCAGTGGTACAGACTAGGTAAAAACTAGGCCCTAGTCATTTATACCAAACAGGAAAACTGGAACATCCAAAGGGAAAAAAAATAATAAATAATCAAACGCTGATATGTTAGCCATACTGACCAATCAGATTCACTGATCTAATTTTCCCCAGAAAATAAAAATAATGGAACCTGATTGGTCGCTGTTCTTGTTTTCTTTTCTCCAGTTTTAAATAAACCCCCTTAACCCCCGATAACAAATGCTAATAATGGGTATGAATCAGCTTTCGTGTGAATCGTGATATTGGTATTAAAGGATTGTGTGTGACCACATGCAGCTTTTAGACCTACAGCTGCTTCCTTTGTTGCAATAAGACGTTATGCAACTAGAGGGACCTTGGGTATTGATTTCCACTTTGAATGTCCTAGATAGAACAACACAAGTGCCTGCCTTTGTATTTCTATTGTCTCTTGGTGACAGTTTAAGAAGGCTATTAGTCCTTTGGAGTTTGCTAAATTTGGAAAGGCACATATTAAGTATATATTTTCTAACATGAAGCTTAAGAAAAAGAAATCATTCAACATCATCATAAAGGCCAAGAGTTCTTTTAATTCTCTTCATTATATATGCGCAGTATAAGTCTGCGCCCGCCATTCCTCACCCTGATAAATAACACCACACGTGGAAACTCATGAATCTATCCACGGACGCCCCCTATTCATGTGTCCGGCCCCTTTCGGGTCACCGGGCATATGAATTAAAGCAGGGATCCTCAAACTACGGCCCTCCAGCTGTTGTAGAACTACACATCCTATGAGGCATTGTAA
Organism: Rana temporaria; assembly: GCF_905171775.1. Taxonomy (NCBI): domain Eukaryota; kingdom Metazoa; phylum Chordata; class Amphibia; order Anura; family Ranidae; genus Rana; species Rana temporaria. The sequence continues at coordinate 288,625,677 of NC_053493.1, forward strand.
CACACTGACATTCACAGACATGACTAGGCATGATGGGAATTGTAGTTCCTGAACAACTGGAGGGCCGTAGTTTGAAGACCCATGAATTAGAGCGATCAGTAATTTTTTGGAAGAACCTGATTAGAGCCATAGGCTCTAATAGGCCTCCAAATAGGGTGGACTTGGGACGCAGAGCGTTGCGTCTGGAGCCCACCCAAGTGTGTTGCAACAGCGAAAAAAAAAAAGTAATAATTGCTGTTGCAACACTAATCCTCCTCCCGGCCAATCGGGAATCAGGTATGAAACCTGTTTCCCGATTGGCCAAAACAAAAGGTGATCCTATTGGATGCCTAGCGCCGGGAGGAGGAGAGAGGAGACACAGCCGAAGCTGCTCCAGAAGAGGACACCGGAGCAGCTTTCCCTGAGCCTGCCATGCTCTCATCGCCCGCATCCAGGGTAAGGACAGCCGGTGATGATGGAGGCTGGGTTAGTGATGTGGGGGGGCCACTGCATCTTACAAAGCCATTCACAACTCCGTCCCCCAGCTATATCACTAGTCTCAAAATATTAACCAAACCACTTGCTTCAGCCCTCCCAAGACCACTTGCTCTCTAGCTCCCTTGTTTCCTCCTCCCATGCTCACCTCCTAGGACTTTTCCCATCCTACCCCAATCTGTCAGACTATCTCCTAATCTATCTATAGATCGATCTATAGATAATCCCTGAAAATTCTTCTCCTAAAGGAAGCCTATCCTGCTTCTAATAAACTGTTTTTATTTTCTCCATCAGCTCAACCCCTACAGTTTACTTTTGGAATCATTTTTCCTAATTGATATACAGCTGTCACAAGACCCATATCTTTCCCAGCCTGTCTGCAGGGAAACATAAGAAGGAGGAGCTTCTAGTCCTCTGCTGCTGGTCACATGTTAAAAAAAAAAAGAAGGGTTTGCACAGAGCAGCCAGGTCCTCCTTTTCTGGGGTCCCCCGGTGGCGACAGGTTTAGGTATAGTTAGAATTTGACTGAGCTTCCACTTTAAGGGCCTGTTCACACTGTAATTAAAAGCGGGCTTTTGGGACACATTTTTACCTCTCCTCAAACTCCTGGTAAAGCAGTCTGCAATTGACATGGAGAGCACACAGCACTGTTTACATGATCGAAACATGAAGCATCTCAACTCTTTCCATTAACGCACCATAAGCATGCCGGACGCATTTGCCGTGCATTTGCAGTGCGTAAGGCTTTGTTCACAACAGCCAAAAAAAAGTCGCTGGGTGCCTTTAACGCGCTTCAAACGTGCATAGGGTGTTTGGGGAGCAGTTTTAACGTGCCTTTACTGGGTGTCAAACTCAAAAAAACAACTCACTTTAATGCTATAGGCCACAGGTGTCAAACACAAGGCCGCGGGCCGAATCCATCCCTCCAGGACATTTTATGTGGCCCTCGCAGCTCTCCTCCAGACCCTTACTTTCTGCTTTCAAGCAATGCATCCGGCTTCTTCCCAGCAGCAGCATAAGGAAAGGGAGGTGCACTGTGATGTAAGGGAGAGTCGGGACTCAACTTCTGATGGTGGGGTGGCTCTTGACATCTAATGTAAGGGAAGGGGATGCGCTGGACATCTAATCTTACAGATACAACCGGCCCTTTTGAGGGCAATCATAATGCTGATGCGGCTCACGATGAAATTGAGTTTGACACCCCTGGTCTAGACATTTGTCAGTATTTTGGGCAACTATGACCAAGATCTTAGGCTGCATTCACACTACTGCATTTTGAATCGCAGGCAGATTTGCCACAAATCTGCCTGCGATTTGACAGTGCCGATGTGCGAATGACAAATCGCGGGACTCACATTTGAGATGCCATTTATTTTAATGACACCTCTTCTACGATTGATGTACGATAATTCATGTTGCAATTGGGGCGATCCGCATAAAGTAGCTCCTGAACTTTTTTTGGACAACATGCTTCCCGCAATGCAGCCTGCAGTGCAAATTATCGCGGCAGGCCCACACCGCGATTCAAACGAGTGGTGTGCTGGCAGGACGGTAAAAAAAGTCCTGCTAGCCGCATCTTTGCAGCTCTGAAATCAATGGGCAGTGGCGTTTTGCCGGCGGTTTTGGCCGCTAGTGGGGGTTAAAAGCGTCCCGCTAGCGGCCGATAAGCACTGCATAAAACTACGGTAAAGCGCTGCTAAAAATGGCGGCGCTTTACATCCGACGCCAAGCACTGCTCAGTGTGAAAGCAGCCTTTGTCCTCGTACACACGCACGGTTTTCTCAGCAAGAGAGCTGCTGGGAGAGCTTTTTGCCGAGAAAACCGTGCGTGTGTTTGGTTTCTCGTCGAGAAAACTGCCTCTATTTTCTCATCAGGATTCCTGCAGAGAAAACCAAGCGATTGTATATGCTTACCTGTCCCCGCAACCCCCTGCGCATGCTCGATGAGACTTCGACGCATGCGCAGTAGCTTACAAGGGCAGTGTAGGGTGTAGCAAGACGGCGGTGACAGCATCGAATGTAACAAGTGCATGCTCGTTGTAGTCGATGACATCACTGCGTTCTTGCCATTCAAAAGTACGGCGGTTCTTTTGGCTGGCCAGTGTGTACACTCGGCGAGCAGGAAAGCTTGCCAGGAATCTCGTCAGGAAAAGCAATGTTTTTTTCCTGACGAGATCCCCGGCCGTGTGTACAGGGCTTTAGTTTCATAAATTGGAGCGCACAAGGGGCTTCAAAGAATGACAGGAAAATAATTTGTTACAAATTAATTTAAAGCTCCTCTACTGGATACATTTAAAAATAAAGAAAAAGAAAAAGTAAATTGAATAAAGCTTTATTAGGACAGTCCATAAAGGCAAGACTCCTTAAAACAAAATGTAAGTTCATTTTACTCCCCCTCCCCCATCATTTTTACCCTTCTAAAGTGTACCTGTTGCTTTGCCTGTCTTGTTAGTCTACAGTGCTCTTAAATTACAATCCACACCAGTAGTAAGTATGTTATGATGGTATTGTAGAGCACCCATTATCCTGAGAAATTTCAGCAGAAGCCCATTTGTCTGGAAATGATTTGAAATGCTGGCAGCTCTGAGCAATGATGTTGTGTATTGTGACAGTGACAGGCCAGCACATGAACATAGTATAGAAGGGATAGCACAGCGATTGCCCTGAACTCTCCGGTAATACCGAATCCCAATCTGGAAGGATTTTAGGACAGGCGGCCCCCTCGCTTTTGTACGGCTGATTTCGGGGCGGCTCCTCCGGCTCCCATTGCTCTTTTTCTGTTACTGACCTTTTGTTTACTGCATATTGCTGGGATACTCACTTTTGATTCAGCCTGGTACACGTGACCCGCAGCCAGTTTCTGCTCTGCAGTGCTGCTATAAATAGCTGCCGTTTGCTTTGGCTCCACATACAGTTTAGAGAGGCTTGTACAGAAAAAAGGCCTCTGTGAGTGGGAGAGTGACATGCGACTGTCTGCAGCCGGCAATCACAACCTGCACAGCTCACTAATTCCACGTTACCCGCACTTGCAGGCCCTAAGGCCACAGTGACATGTGTACTGTTTAACCACTTCACTCCCATGTGCCGATTACACGATCTTCCTCCCAACTAGATGTTGTACTCGGGTCTTACACCTTTAGCTGTCATTTTAAATACCAATTAAGGTGATACAAAATCAAGGCAGCGTTTATAAATCTGCAAGACTGGAACATGGATTAGGCAAAGTAAGGATTCTCTGTTATTATGTATTTGTGCCCCATATAAAACAAAGGGATATCCTGTAAGGCAAAGTATAATCAGAATATGTCTGTTGTGTTCTAGTAAACGTCATGTCTGTAATTTAAAGAGGAACTGCAGTCTGCTCACATAATTTGTAATTCTGAAGCTTCCCTCCAAACACTTTGCATATTATGTTATATATACTGAGATTCTGTATTCCCTCCACCAAGTCTGGCTGCATCCATTTTAACTGTGGGCAGCTGAAGCTGCTGCCTGTTCACTTCCTGGATTTACACAGACACACACCTCCAGTTCTGCACCTTTCGTTGGCCCTCTTATGACCCCCTTCCCTTCCTGGAAAACTCTCACGAGAGAGAGAGAGCATCCTGTGCATGATGTCATAAGACTAGGCCAACGACCAGACAAGAAACAGGAAGTGGGCTGTATAAGGTATTTACTGGCAGAAAAAGTTAAAACAACAAGGGCAGAAGATTTAATAAGTTGGAAAAAAATGACTGAAGGTCCACTTTAACCACTTGCCCACAATGTACTGAAGAAAGTGGCCCCTACTGGTACGTCATTGCCCGTTTCTGGGTTTAGGGTCTGACACCTGTTGTGATGGTTTGTCAGCTGATTCATGCCCGAGACCTGCTGATCAACACAGGGCTCTTTACAGCAGTGTTCATTTATTCAAATCAAATATTTTTGTTGACAACGCTAACACTATTTTATTCGCCTAAAATACGACTTAAACTAAAAAGGCATTTTAGTCAAAAGCCTATGAATAAAACTGGTTATATATCACAACAGCTAAATCTGTGTCTGTAGTGCACATTCAAATCATAATACCATAAAATAACAATATCTTATTAGATTCAGGCCTGGTAATGAAGGGGGTAAGCCCTTCCAGAGCTGAGGTGGTTAAAGGACAAATCCAGGAAGATTCTGGGTCTAGGTCAGAGATGGGATTGTGTCATTGGGAGAAATTATACCCCATCATTGGCAGAAATTGTGCTCTATCTTTGGTGTTTTTGGGAGGAACAGTGCCCTATCTTTTGTGTCATTGGGAGGAATTGTATCTCATCGTTGGCGTCATTGGTAAGAATTGTGCCCTATCTTTGGTGTCAATGAGAGGAAATGTGCCCCATCATTGGTGTGATTAGGAGGAACAATGCTTTATCTTTGGTGTCATTGAAAGGAACTGTGCCCCATTATTGGTGTCATTGGGAGGAACTGTGCCCCATCTTTAGTGTCATTGGGAGGAACTGTTCCCAATCATTGGTGTCATTGGGAGGATTTGTGTCCCATTGTTGGTTTCATAGTTAGGAATTGTGCCCCATCTTTGATGTCATTTGGAGGAATTGTGCCTCATCTTTGATATCATTGGGAGGAATTGTGCCTCATCTTTGATATAATTGGGAGGAGTTGTGTCCCATTGTTGGTGTCATTGGGAGGAATTGTGCCCCATTGTTGGTGTCGGTGGATGAAATAGGACCCAAGGGCTGGCTAAAAGCAAGCAAAGGGCCACACCTAGCCCCCGGGCTGGAGTTCCATATTGTGGGTGGTCCCTCACTATCCTCATGTACAATGCAGGGTATTGGCCCTGCATTAAACTACTCGATAATGTAATTTTGTGACCGCTGTTTGGAGTGCTTTATAGGGAAGGCGTTAAAAAGGATTTATAAAAGGTTTTTTCCTATGCATTAAGGTGGAAAAACTTCTGACAATACCGCCCCGCCCCCCGTTATACTTACCTGAGCCCTCGAAAGTCCCGCACTCGTCCACGTCATTTTCCTCGTCGCTCACCATGGCCGTTGATTGGGTAGAGTGGATGGATTGAAAGCAGCGCAGCCATAGGCTCACCCTGCTGTCAATCACATCCAATGACGCGTCGCACCAGGGGGCGGGGCCGAGTGATACAGTGAGCGGCAATAGCCGCTTGCTGTATCACGGGAGCGTGCCCGCAAGGACTCCACATCATGCTCGCTCGCTGGCATTAAGGTGTGGTGTGCTTGCCTGGAGAAGCCGAGACAGCCGCCGAGGGACCCCAGAAGAAGCAATTCAGGGACACTCTGTGCAAAACGAGCTGCACAGTGGAGGTTTGTATAACATGTTTGTTATTTAAAAAATAAAATAAAATCTTTACTGATCCTTTAAGGGATTAGGTGCACCGTGTGGTGGGAGCCTGCTGGAACAAGGCGTAAGGCATGTGTCGCACCTTATTCCTCTATCCATAGACTTAAAGGTTAATGCCTTGTACACACGATCGGACCTTTGTCCGACCAAATTCACATTAGAATTCCATCGGAGGAAAAGAGAACATGTTCTCTATGTAAACTCCGATGGAATTCATCGGAATTTCCAATGGAATTACTCCGATGGGGCATACACACGGTCGGAATTTCCGATGGAAAAAGTCCGTCTGACCTTTTCCATCGGAAATTCTGATCGTGTGTACAGGGCATAAGTCGACCATGTTACAACCATATTTTGTGCCAGACGCTCCCAATCCTGCTGACAGTATTTTCTCCAACAGCATTATAAACCTACTCCATCCGCACAGCCACGTCATTCAGAGAGGTGTGAAGGAATAAACTACAAGTCCATTACTCTTTTTCTGTCTACCACTGAGACAGACGGATGTGGAGTTCTCAATGGAAAACAAAAGCGGTCGTCGCCGCTCTCATAGTCCACTGGCATTTCCTTCTCTAACCAAATGTGCATTTAACTATTACTCTTTTTTTGCAAAAGGGGGACTTAGTCTTTGACAAGCATTTAACCCCTGCATTGCGGGGGGGGGGGGGGGGGGGGGCTTTGAAAGGCACCTTTTTCCCCCGATTCCCAGAGTTCCAAGGAAATGGCAAAAGGCAAAGTGAACAATCAGAATGAATTTCCTCTAATTGTTACCGCAAGGTACTGAGAGCTTTAAAGGGGTTTTCCACCCATTTTGTACGTTTATTAAAAGCCAGCAGCTACAAAAAGTGTAGCTGCTGGCTTTTAATAAACCGACACTTACCTGCTCCACGGCGTCTTCATGCTCAGTGTGGGCACCCGGCCGTGACAGCTTTCGGCTTCACGGCCGGGCACCCACTGCGCATGCGCGAGCGGCGCGGCGCCGTCTGATTGGACAGGCGATCGCCGAAGACCTGTCACGTGTCCTGGGCGATCGCCTACAGCAGCCCCTTCCTGTAGGTGATTAAGCTTAATCGCCTAGGCGATTAGGCTTAATCGTCTACCCGGAAGGAGGAAGTGGGACAGGAAGTCCCACTCCTCCTGAAGCCCCCACTCCCCCCCCAAAAAAATTACATGCCAAATGTGGCATGTAAGGTGGAGAGGAGTGGGTTAAGAGGAAGTTCCAAATTTGGGTGGAACTCCTCTTTAATATAGTTGTGATGGGTGATGTACGGACTTGCTCTTCAATGCAGCAACAGCTAAAACGACATTATGCAGGAGTCGCAGATACACCCCAATATCCTCAGTCTATAAAAAGAATGGTAATAGTTGTAGATTTAGCTACATGGGTCTGTGTTATCTTGTGTATTCATTTCAGATGTAGGTTGTGATGGTGTTTAGTGTAATTTCTGTGAAGGCATGACCCAACGTGACCAATCCGCTCTGGGAAAGTTAAGTGTAAACAGTGACACTAGTACCGGCTCTCCAATTTTAGATACGAACACACCTCAGAAAACTTTTCACACACAGTTTAAAATAAACTAATATACTAAACAAATACTACAGTGTTTGGAAACCAAGAAAAAATAAATGGAGTTCATGAAAAGGATTACTGACCATGAAGCTACAATACGGGTAAACAGGGTAACCTACTACCACGTCAGTGATCAATAACATTGTAAACTTTGCCATACACACCAGGAATTGCAAACTGTGGTTGGCCATGAAGGCACTACCCGACTTGACAAAACCATGTCGCTTAACGTGGATGGGAGGATGCCAAAGATTTCCTTCCCTTTATCCTGAGGGCAAAACTTTATTTCCATTTTGGATAGAGTAAAAGAGGGTTATAGCCCCCCTCAGGTTTTTATTCCATCTGGGTCTCATAGGGGAGATTTTCCTCCACTTCCTGTCCCATAGCCAAAACAGGAAGTCAGAGGAAATTCCTGGTCACCAGTACTACTGTCCCTATTGAAGGATTTCTGGGGACAGCCCAAAATGTGGGACTTTCTTTTACTTTCACTTTTGCTGACTAAATGTAAACAGGACAATTGGGGAGGGTAAATCTCCCTAATGGTGCACAGGGAGGAATAAAACCTAACAAGTGTTCCAATTCCTCTCCACTCTATCAACAACAAAAAAAAAAGTTTTGCCTTTAGTTATACTTTAAAGGAGAAGTTTTGCACACCACACATTTTTCCGTTAGCTAGCTTTCCATTGGCTTAAAAAGAATTAAAATAAATCAAAAATGCTTAAGCTTTAAGACACCTAAAAAAACACTTGTACAAATGCCCAAAAAAAAGCCTGCAAAACAACCAAAGATGCTCCGCTCAAATGTGAATACAACCTGCATGTAAACCCCAACATCGAACTTCTCTTATTTCCTCCCTTTTGGAGTAAATCCATTTAAACATTGGAAGCTTTTTGTTAAATCTGAAAAAAAACAGCATTGAGACAAGACATTTAGGCCCCTTTCACACTGGGGCGGGAGGCACGGTGGCAGTACAGCGCTGCTAAAAATAGCGGCGCTATACCGTCGGAATTGTCGCAGGATTCGGCCACTAGTGGTGCAATATTAACCCCCGCTAGCGGCTGAAAAAGGGTTAAAACCGCCCGCAATGCGCCTCTGCAGAAGCGCATTGCGGGCGGTATTACCGCGGTTTCCCATTGTTTTAAATGGAAAATAATTGCCCACACTGCAAGGGTTAACAGCTTGTTTTGTCTAGAGGAGAAGAAAAACAGTTTTACCTACCTGATCCTTTGCTCCCTCTGCAGATAGCGCCCCCGCTCCCCCAATGCTCTGGCAGTGGAAAGTCCCTTGCGACCTAATGTCTAATGCAAAGCTATGGACTGTTTTGGCCTTAAACGGTTAATAAAGGAAACATTTTTTTTTCCTTTAAATTAACAAACATGTTGTACTTACCTCCACTGTGCAGTTCCTTTTGCACAGAGTGAGCCCGATCCATGTCTTCTGGGGTCCCTCGGCGGCTGTCTCTGGTCCTCCCCGCAAGAACTCACCACATTCATGCGAGAGAGCTTGCATGGTGATGAGTCCTTGCGGGCGCGCTCCCGTGATACAGCGAGCGTACATAGCCGCTCACCGTATCACTCGGCGCGCCGTGTCACTGGATGTGATTGACAGCAGCGCCAGCCAATGGCTGCGCTGCTCTCAATCCATCCGCTCTAGCCAATCAGTGGCCAGGCTGAGCGGCGAAGAGGATCTCGAGACCGAGCGCAGGACTTTCGAGGGGTCAGGTAATTAAAACGGGGGCTGGGGGGCGGCATCATCAGATGTTTTTTCACTTTAATGCATAGATTGCATTAAGGTGAAATTTTTTTTTCCTTTACAACTCCTTTAATGATGTTAGAACCCTAGCCTGCTGAAGCATGGGGAGAAGAGGCTGCAGGGATTGGTCTAGCTGCAGGAAGTGAGGAGGAATAAGTACATTTTTTAAACACCCTAGCGCTAAATGAGTAAGTACTCCTGAAGTGCAGGAACAGCCCCTCTGCATTGACTGTATTGTTATAGAGCAGTGGAAAGCCTGCCACTTATTTACACATCTGCCACACTAAGCCCGCTCAACACAAACTTTAAGAGCCGGTTCACACAGGGGCAACCCGACTTACAGCGCGACTTTGCAAGGCAACTTCAGCGTGACTTAAAGTTGCCTCAGGGACAGACGATTTTGGCTGTGGCCAATCACAGAATAATCAGCTCTATGAGAGGGAGGGATTTGACGGAGTAAACTATTTTCTCTTCCTGTAAAGTTGCTTCAGTTAAGACAGCGATCCGACTTTGGAGGCGACTTCCATTGACATCAATGGGTACAAGTTTCCTAGAAGTCGCCTTGAAGTAGTACAGGAACCTTTTCTGAAGTCGGAGCGACTTTACTAGTGTACATTAAGACGGCTCTCATTCACTTCAATGGAAGTTTTCATGATGGGCGACACAAGTCGCAGTAGTGTGAACCGGCACTTAGGGTTACGCAATTCTGAAGGGAATTGTTATGCACTGTACAGTATAAAACATTTCCTTAAAGCAGAAAAGTCCATCCTAAAATAGTGTGGTCACAATCAACGATAATTGAACCAACTATACCACAGTATCCATCTTAATTAGTGATACCACAGAGTAAACCATTATAGGTCATTTTCCGATATTCCCATGAACTGCTGACATTATAACGTACGCAGAAAACGCTACCAACACAAGTCTAACCAAAGCACCATCTAATTTGGGGTTGTGGTGGCTGAGGAAATCGCGCTGAAACATAAACATAGGATACGCAGACAGTGGTGACCACCGCACTGCATTCTTCTTCCAGAAGACACTACGTAGCCACTTTTTCTTCCAGCTTTGAACAAATACACTTTGTGCAAGCATCTAAATATATATTTATTGCCAATAATTGTTTTTTTCTTCTGGAGAGAGTGGTAAAGCGTTAGAACCCTTGTCAGGCGTTTAAAGCAGTCTGCGCCTCCGATGGGAGATTCTTTCCCTTTTGTTGGTTTGATCATTACCACAGAAAGTAAAATTGAAAGAGAATTAAATATTGAGTTGTCACCAGAACAGGAGGTGAGGGAAAATCTTCCAGTGACAACTACATAGGATGCATTAAGGTGAAAAAACACGAGGGTTTGCAACCCCTTTAAGTGCCATTTCTGTCTGCTGCTTTGTTCATATGCAATCAGGATGAGTCACTTCTGACAAGTTTTTCTGACACCAAGAGAAAAATAGTGACAGGGGAGGGACCTCTAGCTGATTGAGAGCCTCAGCTGTGCTGTGTGGAGGAGGGTGTGTCCCTTCCATCCAATCAGCTCTCAGAGGTCTCCTCACTGAGCTCTGCAGAGTGTAATTTCAGCTCTCTGACCCCTTTTTTTCTGAACTCTTAGACAAGCTTTAAAATTCAGGACTTTGAATGAAAGTGGAGAAGAAAGGGCTGCAGAGAGACAGGACTGTACAATTTATGTAATTTGATTTGTTTCATGTTCATATGTGAGAGTTTACAACTACTTTAATAACTGCATAACTCTCAAATGTTGGTTGATCATGAAGTTCAGCCTTAAAGAGGAGGTCTGCCAAATTTTATTTTATTTTTTAAAGTCAGCAGCTACAAATACTGCAGCTGCTGAGTTTTAAAAAAGGGATTTTTATTAACAGCTTACCTGTAAAATCCTTTTCTTGTAGTACATCACGGGACACAGAGCAGCATAGCCATTACATATGGGTTATATAGTGTACCTTCAGGTGATGGACACTGGCACTCTCCGACAGGAAGTTCCCTCCCTATATAACCCCCACCCATAGTGGGAGTACCTCAGTTTTGTAGCAAGCAATATGCATCCCAAAATTCCCCATAAGAGGGGTGGGAGCTCTGTGTCCCGTGATGTACTACAAGAAAAGGATTTTACAGGTAAGCTGTTAATAAAAATCCCTTTTTCTTTATCGTACATCACGGGACACAGAGCAGCATAGCCATTACATATGGGATGTCCCCAAGCAATGCTCCATGAGGGGAGGGAGAGAACCAGAAAAAACCAAACAAGAGGTGCCACCGGACAAGAGGAGATTAAACTGCGGCCCGCAGTACCGCCTGCCCAAAGGCTGAATCAGCGTTCCTCCTAACGTCCATTTGATAAAATTTTGCAAATGTGTGGACAGATGACCAGGTTGCTGCCCTGCAGACCTGAGCCATAGGGACCTGGTGATACGCTGCCCAAGAGGCACTTATAGCTCTAGTGGAATGAGCCTTAACCGATAAGGGTGGACTCTTCCCCTTCAGGCCATAGGCCTGAATAATCGTCTGTCTAATCCACTTAGCAATAGTGGCCTTAGACGCTGCCTGGCCCTTCTTGGGCCCTTCCGGCAGAATGAATAAGACGTCCGTCTTACGAATCTGGGCTGTAGCTTCCAAGTAAATCTTTACAGCTCTAACTACATCCAAGGAATGTAGTAACCTCTCTTCCTTAGAAGAAGGCTTTGGAAAAAATGATGGAAGAATCACATCTTGATTAAGGTGAAAATTTGATACCACCTTAGGCAGGAAGGACGGAAGCGGCCGCAAAACGACCCTGTCCTTATGCAATAATAAATAAGGTGCCTTACATGACAAGGCTGCCAACTCCGACACCCTTCTGGCGGATGCCATGGCCACCAGAAACACTAGTTTCCTAGTCAAAAGGACCAAAGGAATCACGGACAAGGGCTCAAAGGGCTGCCTTTGCAAGGCCGATAGAACCAAATTTAGATCCCAAGGATACAGGGGAGCTTTAATCGGGGGATTCACCCGAATAACACCTTGTAAAAAGGATTTCATTAAGGAATGGGCAGCCAACGATCTCTGGAAGAAGACCGACAAGGCAGACACCTGCCCCTTGATTGTGCCGACCGCCAAACCTTTTTCCACTCCCAACCGTAAAAACTCCAGGATTCTCCCAATAGTATATCTGCGGGGATCCCATTTCCTGGTTTCACACCAGGTAATATAGGCCTTCCACACCCTATAGTATATTAACCTGGAAACTGGTTTTCTTGCGTTTATAAGGGTAGAAACGACCTGCCCTGAAAGGCCTCTGTTTCTGAGAATCAGGGACTCAGCCGCCAGGCCGTTAAATTTAGGGCCTGTAAGGCAGGGTGGTAGAATGGCCCTTGTGAGAGGAGGTCCGGACGTAGAGGGAGGACCCAAGGCTCCTCTACGGTCATCCTTTTTATCAAGGAGTACCAAGGTCTTCGGGGCCACGCTGGGGCCACTAGAATCGCTGGCTTGCGTTCCCTTTGAATTCTGTGAAGAAGACGGGGTAGCATCCGTATTGGAGGGAAGGCATAGATTAGCGCAAACTGATGCCAAGGACACACCAAGGCATCTGTCCCGCAGGCCAATGGATCCCTCGTTCGAGAGACAAAGTTTGCTACTTTGGCATTGAATCTGGACGCCATAATGTCCACCTCCGGAGTACCCCACTTCCGGCAAATGACCTTGAACACTTCGGGATGGAGGGACCACTCCCCTGGGGACATCTGTTGGCGGCTGAGGAAGTCCGCTTGCCAATTGTCCACCCCGGGGATAAAGATAGCTGAGATGCAGGGGACATGGGCTTCTGCCCATGAAAAGATCCGATCTACCTCCCTTTGGGCTGCCTGACTCCTGGTGCCACCCTGGTGGTTTATATAAGCTACGGCAGTGGCATTGTCGGATTGTACCCTTACTGGGGAGCCCTGCAGAACCTCCGTCCAGCCCAAAAGAGCCAACCGAGCTGCTCGGATCTCTAAGACATTTATGGGTAGGGCTGATTCTGCCCTTGACCATTTCCCCTGTAGGGTTAAATCGTCTAGGACTGCACCCCAACCTGATAGGCTGGCGTCCGTGGTTACTATCCTCCATGAGGGGGGATTGAACGATCTTCCTTTCAGAAGATTTTTTGTGACTAGCCACCAACACAGGCTCTGCCTTACCGCATAGGGAAGGGAAATGGGAAGATCCAAGGCCTGGAGTCTTTTGTCCCAGGCCGCGAGAATTGCTCTCTGTAGTCTCCGAGAATGGATCTGGGCATAGGGCACTGCCTCGAAGGTGGCCACTAGCTTTCCCAACAGGCGCATGCAGAGGCGTATAGATGGCCTTGTGCTGCTTAGGACTATGTGGATTAACTCCCTTATCGAGTCCACTCTGGACTGGGGCAGGAAGATCCGTTGTTGTCTTGTATCTAAAATCAGACCTAGATACTCCAACCTTCTTGTGGGCTGTAAAGCCGATTTGTCCCGGTTTAGAACCCAACCCAGGGACTCTAGGCAGTTTACTGCTAGCAACACTGCCCGATTTAGACCGGCCGCTGAGTGGTCGACTACCAGAAGATCGTCTAGGTAGGCCATGATCAGAATGCCCTGTTCCCTTAGGATGGCTAATACGGGGGCCAGGATCTTCGTAAAAACCCGAGGGGCCGTGGCTAGTCCGAACGGAAGAGCCACGAACTGATAATGCCGATAGTTTAGGGCAAAACGCAGATACCTGTAACCAACACCTAAGACACTGGCGAAAAAACTGAGGTACTCCCACTATGGGTGGGGGTTATATAGGGAGGGAACTTCCTGTCGGAGAGTGCCAGTGTCCATCACCTGAAGGTACACTATATAACCCATATGTAATGGCTATGCTGCTCTGTGTCCCGTGATGTACGATAAAGAAATAAGGACACTTATCTGTCCAGCGCGCTCATGTCGCCCCCCAGAAGCCGATCTCTGTCACGGCTCTCAGATGCTGCCGCTGCCATCTTCGGTAAGGGAATCAGGAAGTGAAGCTTTGCTACTTCACTTCCTGGTTCACTACTGCGCTGCACAATGCCACTGGTCCCTGCTGTCTTCTGGGATCCGTGTGTCTCCCAAAAGACAGCAGGGGGGGGGGAGCACCAGACATGATATAGACCCCCGCAGATAATGCTGGGGTCTATGCCCGGAAGTGGGTGAAAATACCCGTGTTAGACAGGTATCTGCTCCCTCCCCCCTGAAAGGTGCCAAATGTGACACCGGAGGGTGAAGGAATCCGGACAGCGGAGGTTCCATTTTTGTGTGGACCTTCGCTTTAACCATTTCTTTAAAAGAAATAACATACCAAACAAACTACCGGGTATTAAGCATTTGTAAAGAATAAAATTATTTTATACATGTGGCAGGATTTCACTCTAAGGCCCCGTACACACGACCGAACATGTCTGCTGAAACTGGTCCGGTTCAGCAGACATGTTCGGTCGTGTGTATGGCCGACCGGACAGGTTTCCAGCGGACATTTGTCCAGCCGACCGTTTTCCGGCGGACAAATGTTTCTTAGCATGCTAAGAAACATGTCTGCTGGAAGCCTGTCCGTCGGACATGTTCGGTCGTCTGTACAGACTCACCGTACATGTCCGATTGGCCGCCATCCCTCGCATGCGTCAAAGTGATTCGACGCATGCGTGGAAGCATTGAACTTCCAGGGCCGCGCACGTCACCACGTATCGTGTACACGCGGATTTCTGTCTGATGGTGTGTACAACAGTCCGTCCGTCTGTACGAGGCCTTACATTCCCTCTGGACCTGATCATACAGTATTTCTCTATCTGTACAGTGTTCAATCTCATAGGCAGTAGAGATGTGCAGTAAAGACATGATCACTTATATTACAGCAATGATACCACCAGCATAACATACCGGCTTCCTGCTATAGTTTCAATTTATTTTCATACTCTACTTTCTTTTGCACGAGGAGTATAAAATAGACATGGTTATTTTGCAATGAGGAAATAGTTAAGGTCCAAGTTTGCTACAATAGTTTTCCTCCTCGCTTCCTATATAAAAATGCCCGGCTTTAGCTGTCCTTTATTAGTCATCAGCTTTGAGGACATGAGCCTGCAATGGTAAGCAAGCCAAGCTGCGATATCCAACAGGCCTGTTTTGTCATGTACTTCCTAACCAGATCCAGCTCTGTAGAGCAGAAGGAAGCCTGCTTGCTGAGAACACAGTCATTTCTTTCATCCGCTGTATTCTCAAGGAGATCCGGTGGAATGAATGATTAGCTGCTCGGCAGGGAAAAGGTTAACCTAGTTTCCTTGTATTCAACCCTGTGTTTGTGTGGATCTTCATATGAAACAGTGCTTTCTCTGTTAGTTATATAGAGCTATATTTAGTGCTAATCACTCATCATAGCTACATGACATCCCTTTCCTTTACCAGAGTGTATCAACACAAACCCACACTGCTCTGATAAAAAGGCATTAGCCCCACTAGATTAGTTAACCAGAAAAGGCAGCGCTCTCTTTATTCTTTAAACCCTGTTCAGACCAAAGTGACAACTGGGGCTGTGGATTCCATCCCACTGCATGTGAGCCAGAACCATCAAAGAACATCCACTCACAGCCTGATGAGAGTGCTCAGAATATCAGAGCGCTGCAACAAGTCTTCAGTTCAACATGGCGGACGTAACAGGGTGCCGGGAACTCGATGTCTGCCGGCACCCGTCGATCGTCGGGCAGAGACTTAGAACAGAGCTCTGCCTATGTAAACAAGGCACAGTTCCGTCCTGATGGGGGAAGGGATGGTTTTTAAATCCATTTCTTCCCCTAGTAAAAGCAGCACATACAGTACACAAACACTGGCTAGGCACACAGTTAACCCTTAGATGTGTAACCCCTGTCAGTGGTTCCTGCAAAGTGTCAGATGTCCGCCACAATATCCCAGTCCTGAAACAAGTCCCTGATCATCGCCAGTACTAGTATAAAAAAAAAAAAAAAAAATATATACCATAGTTTGTAGACGCTATAATGTCCACATACAATTGCAATAAAAAGTATGTGAACCCTTTTGGAATGATATGGATTTCTGCACAAATTGGTCATAAAATGTGATCTGATCTTCATCTAAGTCACAACAATAGACAATCACAGTCTGCTTAAACTAATAACACACAAAGAATAAAATGTTACCATGTTTTTATTGAACACACCATGCAAACATTCACAGTGCAGGTGGAAAAAGTATGTGAACCCTTGGATTTAATAACTGGTTGAACCTCCTTTGGCAGCAATAACTTCAACCAAACGTTTCCTGTAGTTGCAGATCAGACGTGCACAACGGTCAGGAGTAATTCTTGACCATTCCTCTTTACAGAACTGTTTCAGTTCAGCAATATTCTTGGGATGTCTGGTGTGAATCGCTTTCTTGAGGTCATGCCACAGCATCTCATTTGGGTTGAGGTCAGGACTCTGACTGGGCCACTCCAGAAGGTGTATTTTCTTCTGTTTAAGCCATTCTGTTGTTGATTTACTTCTATGCTTTGGGTCATTGTCCTGTTGCAACACCCATCTTCTGTTGAGCTTCAGCTGGTGGACAGATGGCCTTAAGTTCTCCTGCAAAATGTTTTGATAAACTTGGAAATTCATATTTCCTTCGATGATGGCAATCCATCCAGGCCCTGACGCAGCAAAGCAGCCCCAAACCATGATGCCCCCACCAACATACTTCACAGTTAGGATGAGGTTTTGATGTTGGTGTGCCGTGCCTCTTTTTCTCCACACATAGTGTTGTGTGTTTCTTCCAAATAACTTTGGTTTCACCTGTCTACAGAATATTTTGCCAGTACTGCTGTGGAACATCCAGGTGCTCTTGTGCAAACTAAACCTGCATTAATGTTTTTTTTGGACAGCAGTGGCTTCCCCTGTGGTATCCTCCCTTGAAATACATTCTTGTTTAGTGTTTTACATATCGTAGATTCGCTAACAGGGATGTTAGCATATGCCAGAGACTTTTGTAAGTCTTTAGCTGACACTCTAGGATTCTTCTTCACCTCATTATGCAGTCTGTGCTGTGCTCTTGCAGTCATCTTTACAGGACAGCCACTCCTAGGGAGAGTAACAGCAGTGCTGAACTTTCTCCATTTATAGACAATTTGTCTCACCATGGACTGATGAACAGCAAGGCTTTTGGAGATACTTTTATAACCCTTTCCAGCTTTATGCAAGTCAACAATTCTTAATAGTAGGTCTTCTAAGAGCTCTTTTGTGCGAGGCATCATTCACATCAGGCAATGCTTCTTGTGAAAAGCAAACCCAGAACTGGTGTGTGTTTTTATAGGGCAGGGCAGCTGTAACCAACACCTCCAATCTCATCTCATTGATTGTACTCCAGTTAGCTCTTAGGGATGTCATTAGTCTAGGGGTTCACATACCTTTTCCACCTGCACTGTGAATGTTTACATGGTGTGTTCAATAAAAACATGGTAACATTTAATTCTTTGTGTGTTATTAGTTTAAGCAGACTGTGATTGTTTATTGTTGTGACTTAGATGAAGCTCAGATCACATTTTATGACCAATTTGTGCAGAAATCCATATAATTCCGGTTATCAGATTTTTTTTTTACCAAAAACATGTAGAAGAATGCATATTGGTATAAATATATGAAGAAATTCGATTTATTTTATTTTATTATTGGATAGGATTTAGGCCCTTTTCACACATGTGGACCGTTCAGGTCCGCCTGTCAGTTTTTCTGGCGGACCTGAATGGGCGCTCCATGTAAGTCTATAGAGCATTGGATGTCAGCCATGACCATGTCCGCTGACATCCGATCTGATAGTACCCCGAGGGCCGGATAAAGGCAAGCTAAAGGCCACAGTTTGGAGACCACTGTTCTAGGACACAGGGATTTACTTTCACCTCTACTTTGAGCAGCACCAAAAGAAATATAACAGATCACCTACATTTTAAATCAAACAACACCAGCAAGTTGTACAGCATAGACATACACTGCTTTATCAGGCTCTGACTCGATGCCCCTTTGGGAAGGCGTCCTTTTAGGCCCCTTTCACACGGGGCGGATCAGTGATGATCCGCCCCGTGAACCTTCGCTTGCTCAGCGGGGATCGCTCTGTTGATCCCCGCTGAGCCGGCTGACAGGGCGGTCCCCGCACACTGTGCAGGGACCGCCCTGTCTTTTCTCCACTATGGGGGGATCGGATGAACACGGACCGTCTGTCCACCTGATCCGATCCGCCAGACGGATGTCAGCGGGCATGTCACCGCTGACATCCGCAGCTCCATAGAGGAGCACGGAGCGCCCGTTCAGGTCCGTCTAAAAAATTGGCAGGCTGACCTCAACGGGCGCTCCGTGTGAAAGAGCCCTTACATATTTGAAGTATAGAACAAGAGCAAAGCTTTATAGCAAAAAAACAAAAAACAAACAAACTTGAAACTTTAACATTTAATTTGTTTCAATGTCTGAACATTAAATACATTTGTTGAAAAGGACTATAATAAACCTGCAGCCAAAACCGTTCCTGTATGTTTTTGGATTGAGAAACGGTGTTAATTTCATCAAAACTATTTTAGTTGACTAAAATACGACTAAAACAATTCAGTTGACTAAAATATGACTAAAACTAAAATGGCATTTTAGTCAAAAGACTATGACGAAAACGAAATCAAAATTTGACGTAAAAATGAACACTGGTTATATATCGCAATGGCTAAAACTGTGTCTGTAGTGCATGTTCAAACCTTAATACCAGAAATAATAAAATTATATTAGACTTTTATTCCAGGAGTATATGAGTTTGGAAATCCTAGAGAAACGCTTACATAATGCATTACATTTTAAATAAACCCATTCCTATTTAGTAGCCTAAAATGATTTTAGTCAACTAAAATGTAGATTTTAGTTGACTAAAATACTACTAAAACAATTCAGACGACTAAAACTGCATTTTAGTCAAAAGACTGACTAAAACTAAATCAAAATTTGATGTCAAAATTAACAATGGTGGGGAAAGATTGTACCCTCTGTCAGGTGTCTCTGTCCCCACTAAGAAGCTTACTCCTCACTTCCTGTACCAGAGACAAAACAGGAAGTGAGCAGAAAAACCTCCCAAATGGACTTTAAATCCCAGTATCACCTGATTCTGGGTCCTCATTAGAACATTTACCCTTCTATTCCTATTGTGGTGGCAGCTGTACATTTTCTCCTCATTTTCCATCCTGTTGACAAGGGTTAAGGGGACAGAAATTAAGACTGAATCTTCTCAAGGGGGGGCACAGGCAGATTAAATCAATAAATGAATTAAATATAAATAGATAAATCCCTGACAGCTACAGTCTGCTGGAGATCCAACAGTTCAAATTTCATTTCAGGTGAAGACAACCTATCAAGGAATGCTTAGAAATCACCACTTTGTTGAGAACGGATTATCGCTACATCCAAGTGGCGGCAAGCACAAAAACTTCAAGGTGACGATTTCCGAATGGCGTCATAAGGCGAGTCAGACTGTATGTATACCTCCTATGCCCATCCCCCACCCTCAGGACCAGGACTGATTGCACTTCTATAGTATAGTATTTCCGTTCCCATCTACAAGTTGGTTGTCTGTGTATTGCGGTGTTCCTTCCAGGCACTTAAATACCAGAAACCCATTTTATTAAACCATGTTGTTGGTTTGTATACTCTCACAATGTTGCTAAAAGAAATGCTTTGCTCATTTTATGAGCAAGTGTTACAGATACATTCGAGATACTGTCTAGTTAAACAAATGCTGCCTTCAAACCACGTGAGGTCAGCCAACGGTGATGGCTGTTTTGCAATGTATCTAATACACAGGGTGCCTTGTGTTTGAGCCACTGCATGCAAAGACTTTGTTTTGTACTGAAGTTTCAATGATCTCTTAGCTACTGTGAGCATTACCTGGCCAGAACATGAAACAGAAAGGACGGTAAGGCAACCCATACACTGGACCAGATCCCACCCCCCATCCACATATGTGAGGTTGATGGGGGAATCCTTCCACTGTGGTATCGTATTCTGACTGTGGGGGGCCTTCCTCACAGCAAGAATACAATGATCAGTGTTGCTAGCCAGCAGCACCGATTGTTTGGTAAAAACCCAACAGGCTGGTTGTACACAAGTCGATCTATAGAATAACTTGTGTACAAGTAGCCTGCCCATACATGGATTGAAATTAGGCAGTTCCTGCTGAATCTTAAACCATGCATGACCGGCTTTAGCCATCGCGTACATCAAGTTTGACGGTACTTCCTAATGTAAGGATTTATTTTATTTTTTTCGTTCTGCCGAGCGGGCTGAAAAAAACAAAAAACTGAGGAGCTTGCGAGGCGGTATCTGTACTAACTATACCATGTTAGTACTGTGATCTCCTTGCTGAGCTATTGTGGTCTGATAGGAGGACTACTACCCCCCGGCAGAACACACCGGTCAGTGCTTGCAGCCATCGGCAGATGTTTTTCTGGCATGCCCGTTCTACAGAAGCTGGACGTTTGGCGGCTTCTGTCGGACAGGCTGCTGTACACACAGGCAGGTTTCTGTGGAACCTTTATAGTAGAATTCCTGCATAAACCTATCTAGCTTTAAAAAGAGCCCCTCTCCCCTCCTAACACCTAGGCTGCTTAGCCGGTATAAAAAAAAAAAATTTTCAGCCCACTCTGGTCCGGTCACATAATCCCCCTGTGTAAGCCAGCAACGGCTGCAGGGGAGAAGAGTGCTCAACAACAGCTGGTAAAGCCTGAAACAGTGATGGCAAACTGTTAGCCCCTGTTCACACCAAATGCTGCTGTGCGATTTCATGCACAGATGTCAATGCAGTTTGCCCAGGAAATCACTAAAAATAGTGCATTTTTTTCCAAATTAGGCTTCTTCAAATCGCACCTACTAAGACAGTGCCATAGAAATACATTAGATGCGACTTCGGGTGCGATTTGTAAATCGCATGTCACACCGGTGTATTTGATTGTTGAATTACTTCATAACTAGTTTCAATGGTGTGTGCATTTTATCTGCCAGTTTTTATGTCCTACGAGGTTTCCATAATTAACCCCTTCCTGTCTGCATATATTTTGGCAGCATGGAGGTGGTGCCACACATATGCGTCCGTCTCATGTGCTGGGACTGTGCCGAATCAACAGAAAGCTGTTCATTTTCTTTGCCCCTGTAAGCATGATGCAACCATTAAGCAGCCTTGTCTGTGAACCTAAATATATGTAATGGGTTCATTCATTGGGACAATAGGGTTTCCAAAGTGATGCAAAGATAAGGAAATAACCATACCATCATATGCCTTGCTCTCACACCAAGCTCTAAAGCTTGCACACTAGGCTTTTTGTTTAAACACTGGGAGAGATTTCTGATAGAAAATACATACATACATAAGAGCTGTTAATAGCAAATACTATCACCACCAACAAAAATAATAGACCTGGCTTGTAAAAGGCAATGTAGCGTCTTTTTCTAGATACACACATTCAAAAGCTCAATTAGATGTATACAATCTTAATATGTGTTAATGCTTTGAAAAGTTGTAATAAAATATATGCACGAGGAAGCCTTATATTCTAGTTACAGGTGCAAAGACTCTCGGATATATATGTATACAGTGGGAATTCCCCCCCCCCCCTCCTTTAAAATACTTACATTTTGTTGATTGGCAGCCTGAAATGAAGACAGTCACAGTTTTTGTTTTACCCAGCTGTATTTACTAGTGCAACCTATAACATCCAAGTGAAAGATATAACACCAACATGTCAGAAAAAAAAAATCAAATACAGAATCACTGAGTTGGAAAAAGGATTACACCCCTCCTAAAAATGACTTGTAAGCTCAATGTGGTGTAGCTAATCACCTTCTCAATGGACTTTCAACTTTGGCCATTTTGATTAGCTCAGCATGAAACAAAGCTTTCCTGGAGCATTTCAGTCCCCAGTAGTGCAACTGAAGCAAATAAACTATGGGTGGCAAGGCACTGTCAAAAGATCTCCAAAAATAAGCTGTGAACGGGCACAAGTCAAGAGATGGATACAAAAAAAAAGTCAAAGGTTTTAAAAAATGCCTAGAAGCACAGTGACGTCTTATTAATAAGTAAATTGGGGTTGTGGCGCTAAAGAGCACTAATATATTAGAGAAAGAGTCCGCTGTATAAGTTCTAAGTCCTTGTTGAAATGTGGGATAAAAAATAAATAAATGAATAAATGTATAAAACCTGGGGATGATGAGCAGTGATGAGAGGAACGGAGGGAGGACACTGTTCTGTAATAAGCTGATTGTCCCAAACGCTGTTCCGGGGCAAGCAGGGGAGACCAGAGCAAAGACTCCAACATGTACAGGAACAGAGAAAACAGAGGGCGCCTCCGGGTTAAGCGATATAAAGCTGCGGTGACATCACTATAGTGCGACAACGTTTCGAAGCGGGCGCTTGCCAATGACTAAGCGCGTTCCTTTCTCAAGCATTATGCTTGAGAAAGGAGCGCGCTTAGTCATTGGCAACCGCCCGCTTCGAAACGTTGTCGCACTATAGTGACGTCACCGCGGCTCACACTGCGCTCCAAGCCTCGTTTCCAACTAGTCCCCCGTACCAGCTGGTTTCACCTGCTACATGGACGGTTCGACATAGGAGGTGCATCCGAGAGCACGAACAGCTAACAACTAGCGCGGAAAGACGTCTCACAACCCCCCTCTCTTCAGGATTTACCCATCGAATCTACATGCTGGATTCTATCATTTTAAATGTAAGTTCACACTGTAATCTGTATGCTATTAAAGCTTTATATCGCTTAACCCGGAGGCGCCCTCTGTTTTCTCTTTTCCTGTCTTATTAATAAGTGGAAGCTATTCGGTACAAAACAGACCCTCCCTGGATCAGGACGTCATTCCTAACTGGATGAAAAAGAGCCAGGAGCAAACTGGTCAGAGAGGCTACTCAAGCCCCATACACACTATCAGTTTTCCTGCTGGTTTTCTCTTCAGGTTTACCAAAACCATGTAGTACAAGGACCTGCCTGATTGCATTCAAATTGAAACGCTTAAGGTTTGACCTTATATTAGATGGTTTTGGTAAACCTGAAGAGAAAACCATCAGGAAAGCTGATAGTGTGTATGGGGCTTGAGAGGTCTACAGCAGTTGCAGGAATTAATGACGAGTGGTCATTGTGTGGCAACAATATCACAAATTCTCCACAAATGTGGCTTGTATGGAAGGGTTGCAAAAAAAAGCCTCTCCTCAAGAAAAACCACATGCAGTCATGACAGAGCTTCTCCAAAACCCACCTTGAAGATAGTGAGGCCACATGAAAAAAGTCTTATCAGTTGAAAAAAATGTAATTGTTTGGCCTCTACACCAAAGTATATGTCTGGCAGAAATCCAATACAGCTCACCATCCAAATAACACCATTCCTACAGTAAAGCATGGAGATGGTAATATCCTGTTATGGGGGCATTTATCTGCAGCAGGGACTGGAACACTTGTCAGGATAGAAGAAAAATAGATGGACAAAATACCATCAAATTTTAGAGGAAAACCTGCTGCTCTCTGCCAGAAAGTTGTCAATGGGAAGACCTTCCAACATGACAATGACCCAAAGCACACAGCAACAATGACCACACATTGGTTGAAGGAGAAAAAGGTGAATTTCCTTGCATGGCCTAGTCAGAGCCCAGACTTCAAATTTTACTGAACTTGAGCAGTTTTGAAAAGAAGAGTTGGCAAATATTGCAAAGTCTAGATGTACAAAGTTAGTAGAGACATATCCCAACAGACTAAAGGCTGTAACTAGCAAGAGGTGGTTCAACAAAATACTGACACAAAGGGGGATCCTTTTTCCAACTCAGTGTTTTTTTGTTATTTTTTCATCTGACATGTTGATGTTATATCTTTCAGCCCAGGTTCACACTGGGTACGATGTGAAATCGCATCTCAAATCGGCGGCATTTGCCGGCAATGACACCGTCCTAATCGGTGCGACGCCGCATCTGCGGCGCTGCACCAATTTCAAAAAGTAGTTCCTGTACTACTTTTTACGATTTCGGGCCAAGATTTACATTGACATCTGTGCTGAAACCTGCACAGATGTCTCTTAAATCGCGGCCGAAATCGCGACTGCCAGCGGGAGTGAAGCCGTGCGAGTTCAGCTGAACTCGCACGGCTTCACTCTCGCAGCCCAGTGTGAACCAGGGCTCACTTGGATTTTTTAAATTGCACTGATTTAATACAGCTGGGTAAAAAACAAAAGCTGTGCCTGCCTTCTATTCAGGCTGAAAAGCAACAACATGCGATTAATTTAAAGGAGGGGGGTTCTATATCCACTGTACAATGCTTGTACTTTACTGCTCCTTTTCACAATGCAAGCCAAGGAATCAGCAGACTCACTGAAAACAATACATTCCCTATGATGAGGCCGATTGATGTCTTATCTCCCCACTTGTTAAAGCGGAGTTCCACCCTAAAGTGGAACTTCCGCTCATCTGATACCTGTCTGACACTTAAGTATCATTCATTTTTCGTACACAGAACAACACATACCATTCACTCATTTAATACTCAATATTTAATAATTGAATTTTATCACTCCTTTAGTGTGTTAATAAAATTAGATATTATATTCTTGGTAATCACTTTTATACATACTTTTTTATTATTCACATTTCTACAACACATTTATATATACATACACACACACACACACTAAATAAACTAAAATTATTTTCTTTACATCACACTTAGTGCCGGTTCACACTACAGCGACTTGGGATCCGTCTTGTGTCGCCCCAAGTCGGGCAACATGAGGAATTCCATTGAAGTGAATGAGATTCGTCTTAATACACACTAGTGAAGTCGCTCCGACTTCAGAAAAGGTTCCTGTACTACTTCAAGGCGACTTGTAGGCAACTTGTACCCATTAATTTCAATGGAAATTGCCTCCAAATTTGGATCACTGTCTTAACTGAAGCAACTTTACAGGAAAAAAAAAAAAAATAGTTTACTCAGGCAAACCCCTCCCTCTCATAGAGCTGATTATTCTGTGATTGGCCACAGCCAAAGTTGCCTGTCCTGGAGGCAACTTTAAGTTGCGTTGTAAGTTGCTCCAAGTCGCCTGGCAAAGTCGTGCTGTAAGTCGGGTTGCCCCTGTGTGAACTGGCACGAATGCGATTCTATTTTGATATATTGTCAACAGTTAAAAATTTACACATTGGCGCTGTCCTCCCTGGTCCTGGGGGGGCACTAAACGTGGCCTCTCGTAAGCCTTCTAGGCCGGTCCTTTCCCCATTCTTTTCAGGGTGGAGGTGTCTGCCAAGTCCGTCTGATTCAATAAACATGAGGCTATCCATTGTAGCATCTAGTGGTAAATATACTATTGTTCATGCATATAGAAATTATTGTATGTTCTTAGAAAGAAAAAAATGTTACGTACTACTAAACGTTTTTCTTAAACTTCAATTCATTTATTCTAGAGCAACTTGTCCCCCAGAGGAAGACCACAACCGACTAGGTCGAAAGGCGTTGGGGCTTCTAGCATATGCATCATTGTAATATGTCGTCATTTGTTCACATTGCGGTATTTGGGATACGCATGTTAGCCTCATTTACCAGAGCTCATGATAATAATAGTTTTCATAACAAGATTTTTCTTAAATAAAGACCTTTTTACATATCCAACTACAAGTGTAATATTCTTGCTGCTTAAAAACCCCCGTGGGGGGAATTCCTCTATCCAAACCTGTCTGACAGGTATGCTTTCCCACTTCTGGGAGCCTCAGCTGTGGATATTGACATCACGGCTGGGGCTCCCTCCTCCTCCTCCCACGGCTGCCGGGCCAGTAGGAGAGAGAAGCGGGGCCTTGCGCATGCACAGTAGGGTTACCGGCGTTAAGCTGAAATGCTACACTGCCAAGTACCCTTACCCGCAATGGTGGCGGCAGCACCGGACAACTGACGGAAACATCTGCTGCGAGTGCTAACATCACTGGAATCCAGGACAGGTAAATGTCCTATTATTAAAAACCAGCAGCTGCAGTATGTTTAGCTGCTGTTTTTTTTTTTTTTTATTGGGAGGAACACCGCTTTAATCAGCAGGGAGAGTGACTGCAATGGCAAAATGTACCCTCCCTCTAGTGGTTACAAATCTTTACACTCAACACAACATTATGTGAAAATCACAACAGTTAAGGTAAACATTGTAATAATAACTTGGAATATGTGCTTATGCACACTAGGAACTCCATGTAAATAGCACCGCGTTGTGTGTTCTGGTGCAATTTGCATGCAGTTCTGTGCAGTGCGATTTCAGCCAATTGAATTTGAATAGGCCAATATAGAACTGCAT
Organism: Rana temporaria; assembly: GCF_905171775.1. Lineage (NCBI taxonomy): Eukaryota > Metazoa > Chordata > Amphibia > Anura > Ranidae > Rana > Rana temporaria. Next base: position 288,652,160 of record NC_053493.1, read on the forward strand.
CAAAAGTAGTGCATTCACTACTTTTGTAAACCCACTGCAGCCGGATCACATGGTACATTTGTACCACTCGATCTGGTGCATGCCAACGTACTGTGTTTATGACCTGCATTTTGGGTGTTAAATTTACACCGACATCCATTGTGGATGGCAAGGGCAGTGCGATTGGAATGCAGTGCAGGAAAGCGGCACGGAACAGGCTTTTCCTGCATTGCATTATAGTGTGAACGGGCCCTTAAAATACTTTTGTACGCTTCTAAGGGTGGTGGTAACATCACTGTGCCTTGCAGGATTTGGGAAAAGCAAAGGATCCCAAATCTTGCAGAAAGGCAATGCAGAACTGTGCATTTATACACTGTAGGATTTTGGAACCTCAGTTTTGAAATCAATGAGCAGCGGTGCCGAACTGCTGCTGCAGCAGCGCTTTGCGGGCGGTTTTAACAGTTTAGCGCCGCAAAAACAATGGTAAAATGCAGCTAAAAATAGCGTCACTTTACAGCCGACGCCCCTACCTCCCCAGTGTGAAAGTAGCCTTAGGGCTAATGCAGACTGCAGCTCAAAGAATGTCCATGCATACTATAGGCATTTTCACAAGTTTACAGGCATATGAGCTTACAAAAAAAAAAAAAAAACATGGAGGGGAGTTTCCAGGCAGAGAAAAATAAAAGCTCAAAATGCTCAAACGCATGTTGGAGCATCTGCTTTGAGCTGCAGTGTGCATGAGCCCTTAGAGGAGGCCCAGTGACGTCACCCTCATCTAGATAAGCACATTGGAAGCTGGTGTGTAAAGCAATTATTATTATTTTTTTCCCCAAATGCTTTAACGTTTTTTTTTTTTTTTTTTCAAATTTCTATGCTATTTAGAGGTGGGAGGCTAGGCAATGTGACCTTTGTACTTTTATCAAGGGCAAGGGATGGGAAATCACTGGCATGGTAGTAAAGAAGCACTCCATGTGACAGTGCTGGGCTGATCACATGAGGAGTCCATAACCCTATGTAAGCCATGACTCCCAATGACTCACTGCTTACACAGGGATTTCCTTTACTCCCAGCAGCTGAACAGAGTTGGCGAGGAAAAGAAAGGGAGTTATGTATATGGCGATGAGGAGACCTAAGTTAAGGCTATCCTGTTCTTTTGACCTGCATGGGCAAAGTCGCGCTTTACTTTAAACCACACCAAAATAAAGTTTCTATTGGTATTCAATTGAAGAGTTGTGGTAGTTTATGTGTACAATATACAGTAAACATACAAACTAAAGTCTAGATAGGAAGCACAAAAAAATGATCTAGACCTAAATGTAAATCCAAGACACAATCGAGATGGGTTTAAACTAGTAGTTTCCAAACTGCAGCACAGGGGCCAGATGTAGCCTGTCCACTGATACAAGACACTATTCCTCCCACTTCCACGATTGATGGGGCACTATTCCTCCCCCTAATACCAACGATAGGGCACTATTCCTCCCCATAACACCAATGATGGGGCACTATTCTTTTCATTGACAACAACAATGGGGCACTATTCCTCCCCCTAATACCAAAGATGGGGCACTATTCCTCTCATTGATGCCAAGACAATTTCTACTCCCAATGGCCACAGTCTGGCCCCATGAAGTCTGACGGACAGAAAACTGGCAATTTGATTAGAAAGTTTAAACCAATATTTTAGCTATCCAGAAACTGCTTGTGCTAGATGCTTCTGTGTGTTACCTGTGTACAGGCCACGTTTTTTTAGTTAACACTATACTGACACTTTGACAAGTTAGGCCTCGTACAGACGGACGGACAGTCCGCTGAAAACGGTCTGCCGGACCGTTTTCAGCGGACATGTCCGCCGGACCGTTTTCAGCGGACATGTCCGCCCGGAGATTTCTGACTGATGGTTGTACACACCATCAGACAGAAATCCGCGCGTACACGATACGCGGTGACGTCGCCGCGACGATGACGCGGCAACGTGCGCGGCCCTGGAAGTTTAAAGCTTCCACGCATGCGTCAAATCACTTCCACGCATGCGAGGGATGGCGGTGAGTCTGTACAGACGACCGAACATGTCCGACGGACAGGCTTCCAGCGGACATGTTTCTTAGCATGCTAAGAAACATTTGTCCGCCGGAAAACGATCGGCTGGACAAATGTCCGCTGGAAACCTGTCTGGTCGGCCGTACACAGGACCGAACATGTCTGCTGAAACTGGTCCGCGGACCAGTTTCAGCAGACATGTTTGGTCGTGTGTATGGGGCCTTAGCCTTAGCCTATTCTACCCAAACACAACTTATTACACTATATATATATATATATATATATATATATATATATATATATATACACAGGGTGGGCCATTTATATGGATACACCTTAATAAAATGGGAATGGTTGGTGATATTAACTTCCTGTTTGTGGCACATTAGTATATGTAAGAGGGGGGGGAAACTTTTCAAGATGGGTGGTGACCATTTTGAAGTCGGCCATTTTGAATCCAACTTTTGTTTTTGGTGTATCCATATAAAATGGCCCACCATTTTTTTAATACATTTTGACTTGATATACAAGCGATGTCTTGATAAAAGAGTAGCGCCACGTCACAACTGAGTATAAAAGAGAAGAGAGGCACCTCTAAAAAAGCATACACACAAACGTTTTTCTCGTCGTAAACCAGCCCGACGAGAATATCAAGACTCCCGACGAGAAAATAGAGAGCAGGTTCTCTTTTTTTTCTCTCGTCAAGATTCACGACAGTTTTCTCGACGAGAAACCATACACACACACACAAACGGTTTTCTCTGCAAAAAGCTCTGCCAGCAGTTTTCTTGCCGTGAAAACGTGTACGAGGCTTATGTGTAGAAATATGGTTACATTTAATGAAGGCACAACATTTAGCAACATATTACTACACTGAGGCGCCTCTCTTTTCTTTTATACTCTGTAGCTCCTGCTGGATTTTGCTTCTAATCCCCTTGGGGAGGCTTCCATTTGTGGATGGACATTTTATGGTTACACAACCTGGTCACATAATAATCTTTTTATATGGACTATAAACTGAAGAACCTATGAGTAAATGGTTGTGGAACAAATCATCTGAGTTTCCATTATTTCTTATGGGGAAACTTGCTTTGATATATGAGTGCTTTGGATTACAAGCATGTTTCTGGAACGAATTATGCTCGCAATCCAAGGTTTTACTGTATATCTATATATAGTATAGAGATTCACTCTTAATACGTACCCCGTGGTCAAAAGGTGAGAGGAAGCTCAACATTTTGAGAGGGGAGTTCAATATTTTACAGATGTCACCAGCACAGCAATAGAAGGGATATCTTATGCCGCGTACAGACGGTCGTTTTTTGTAATGAAAAAAAACGACGTTTTTGAAAACGTCATTTAAAATGACCGTGTGTGGAGAAACCGTTGTTTTATATCTTCTGAAAAACGACAAAAAAAAATTCGAACATGCTCAAATTTTTTGTGTTGTTTTTCAAAACGTCGTTTTTTGTGTCAATTAAAATGATAGTGTGTGGGCAAAACGACGTTTAAAACGACGTTTTTAAACCAGCGCATGCTCAGAAGCAAGTTATGAAGCGAGCTTCAATGGAACAGAGTGCCGTCGTACGCGCTGAACGTAACCACGCTTTGCTAGAGCATTTTGAAAAACAATGGTGTGTAGGCAACGTCGTTTTTAAAAATGAAGTTTCAAAAACGTTGTTTTATTTCATGATTTAAAACGTCGCTTTTTTTCATCCCAAAAAACGACCGTCTGTACGCGGCATAACAATGGTGACAACTGTTAAATATGGGATTTCTCCCCAGTTTTGGGAGTTTGTCTCTCAAACAGTAAGAAAAAAAGACCTCCCCAATGGCGACAAAGAAAGCAATATAAGCTTGCCAGAGGTCCTAATCCAACACTTTCAAACTAATAAAAACAAATTACAGCATCAGTTTTTAATGCCACTGGTAAGTTTTGATGCATTTTTTGGGGAAAGGGTCATTTAATCAGAAAAATAGCTATACTGTATGTAACCTTTCTTTATTATATGTACTTAGCAAAGCAACATATTCATACATCTGAGCACAACACTCCAACCTGCAACTTTACACAAAATGTTGAGCTTGCCTGCCCTGGGAGCCTTGCTGCTGGGCTAATGACTTGGTGCAAAACCTATTGTTTAATGTTGTTTCTCAGAGCATGTAAAACACGACAGGAAAAAGCTGCACTCCGATAACTGCCGCTAAAATAAAAAGACAGATCAGCAAGATCACAGCACCTGTGTTTTCATACAGTATGGGTGTGCTATACTCCATCTTCTGTTCAGACGCCAACAACAATATTTGGCTTAAGTCACCCAATTCAAGAGAGAACTCAAACTTTTACATGATGGTCTGATAACTACATAGACCATAGCTTACATTCCCATAAGACGGAGGTTCCCATAACCTACCCTAGAGGAGTTCATCTTCAGCAAGGTTTTTACAATGCTTTTTTTTCAATGAGAATTTAAACTTACTTAACCATTTCACTGAACTCAATGCCAACCTAGGAAAAAGCTATTACAACATACCGTATATACTCGAGTATAAGCCAACCCGAATATAAGCTGAGGCACCTAATTTTTCCACAAAAAAATGGGAAAGCGTATTGACTTGAGTATAAGCCTAGAGTGTCCATCTGCATGCCTCACTGTGTCCATGTGAATGCCTCACTGTGTCCATGACTAGACTGACGTTTAACATGGGAGTCTATGGAAAGGGTGACCAGCTTTGAAAAAAATCGGCGCTCCCCAGCCGTAGGTCCCCCAGACAACAAACTTTCCAGACTTGTAGGGGAGAAATGGGGCTACATGTGTGCCAAGTTCCAGGGGACCTACGACCGGACGGTATCGGGTCCCCAAAGTCACTGGAGAAATTACCATTTAACATGGGAGTCTATGGAAGAGGTGCCCGGCTTTGAAAAATCTGTGCTCCCCAGCCGTAGGTCCCCCGGACAACAAACTTTGCACACTTGTAAAGGGGGGCTACATGTGTGCCAAGTTTGGGGTCCAGGGGACCTACGGGCGGCCTGTACTGGGTCGCCAAAGTCCGGGAGATCAGGCGCAAAAAGGTGACTCGAGTATAACCCGAGGGGAGCATTTTTAGCACAAAAAATTAGCTGAAAAACTTGGCTTATACTTGAGTATATACGGTATTACCATCAAACAATCAACTCCTTTAATGATGCTAGGGAAAGAAAAAACTTTAATGGGAAAGGCAAAGCAAACATCCTTGACAGCCTATTTTAATGAAAGAGCACCAATTCCCAATTGCCAACAATCAAACTGAATTTTTCATAATATGGTAGATTGTGATTGGTTACATTTGTTTGGCACACTTGAAGCAGAACTCCAGACACAGTTTATTTGTGTAAATACCGTATTTATCAGCATATAACACACACCCTAACTTTAAGAGTGAAGTTTCAGAAAAATAAAACTTTCCACAGCCCCCTGCGTATAACACGGCACACTTTACCCTCTATTGTCAGGGTAAAAAAGTGAGTGTTATACGCCAATAAATACAGTATACCTCTGCTCAGGTGTACTATGTATCCAGATTGCTATGCTGTACTGAAAAATCCAAACTTTTCTTCCTTGCTGAACTTCTATCCCACTACAGATATGAGAGCATCATGTCTCAGCGATCGAAGTGTCATTTATCCATCCTGCTCTCCCATTGGCCATTTATAGAACACTATGGGGTTGATTTACTTAAGGCGAATAGACGGTGCACTTTGCAAAGTGCAGTTGCTCCAGAGCTTAGTAAATAAAGAAACGCCACTTTGCAAAAAAATACCCAATTATGTACACATTTTTTTTAAAAACAAAACATTTTTGCTTGCACATGATTTGATGATGGAAGACAGCAGAGCTTCCGCTCATTTACTAAGCTGCACAGTCTATCTGCCTTTAGTAAATCAACCCCACTACCTGACAAGTATACCACTATACACTCAGCTGGCTCAGATGATATTACAAACACAGGAGAACATTGCTGCTCATAATCTAAGGATTATGCAGCCACAAGGTAATGTACAAGTATGGCTATGGCACAGAGACACTTTTCCTATAGCATTTCTGGAATAATGGCTTAAACGTCTAAAAGAATGGCGAATACTCCTTAAAGAGACCCCTATCTAAGACAGAAAATCTCCTAAAATGACATCAGACTGGTGTTGGGGACATGGGCATATCTTAATTTTGAGCCATTTTGCACTTTCATGCAGGTCCACTAGATGGAGCCAAACCGCCTTACTTCTAGATGGTGCTTTTGCCCATCCTAATCCTCACCCCACAATATCCACAGCACTTGTTGCTGCCTATTGTTCCTGAGTATAACTTAGGCTGATTTCTTTAATTGCTGTACTTCTAAGCCAGTCTTTTCCTGTTAGGATATGACGTATGTTCGACCATCTTCCACCTACAGCCTTCTGGACACTGCATGGCTTCTCACCAATGGCCTCTTGAGACGGACTATACTTCCTACCCCAGAACTTGAAGTAATCCCATTCCACACATGACCCATATGCCATTATGACCCACATCACTCAATGACATGACTAATAAACTGGTATCTATGAACAAAAGAGAACTGAACTGTGCTCATAAGAGAATTACTCTATGGAGAGACGCATTTCATCCAAAGAACTCACTTTGCCAAAAGCATCCAGTCCTACCGTCTGAAAGTTTTTACAGTGGACTTTGCCAAACAGAAAAGGTGGGTTCTTCTTTCTTCTTTCTCTGCACAATTGCCTTTCCTTTAAGTCCAACCCGGAGACCTAAAAACTCTCTCTAGCAGTGGGGCTGCATTACCTCCAACTGTAAGGGACATCCAATTATCGGTTTCACAGCAGACAGCAACCCCTTAAACTCCAGGGGTGGACAGTCCTTTGGTGCCCTAGTGCCCTGCACAGGGCTATGGGCCCTGCATCACGCTTGATGATTTTAGAGGACCTTAAATGGCCAGAGTACAGGGAGAAGAAGCTATGAAGACTGGTCTAGCAGAGAAGGGGAGAGGAGGATGGGTTAGGCAAGTCTGCTTTTTTCACATCCCTTAGACAGAAATGAGCAGTTAACCCTTGTAGTGTGGGTGTAGTGTAGCCCCGTTACAAGGGAGAATTTTTAGATTTCCTAGAGTTTAATCTTTAACCTTCTCCAAACAGTGGAAAGTGCACAAGGCCGATATTTAAGATGGCCATAACATGGATCAAAATTCATCCAATTCACCAGAAACTGGTTGAATTTTGATCCATGTATGGACTTCCTCGACTTCTCAAAAAACAAACAAAAAAAAACCTATTAAAATTTCAATAAAGTAAAAAAAAAAAGATAGAAAAATTAAAAGCGTGATGCGCTGCAATGTCCAACTGCACACTAGCCCTAAGCACCTAATGTAAAATAGATCTGCTCCCTCCCAAAACGAATCAAATGAACAAATGTGTTTGATTAGACACACGATCGGACATTCCGACAACAAAACCAGATTTTTTTCCGACGGATTGTTGGCTCAAACTTGTCTTGCATACACAAAGTCACACAAATGTTGTCGGAAATTCCGAACGTCAAGAACGCGGTGACGTACAACACTATGGCAAGCCGAGCAAAATGAAGTTCAATGATTCCGAGCATGCGTCAAATTGGATCTGAGCATGCGTAGGATTTTTGTGCATCGGAATTGCATACAGACAATTGGAATTTCCGACAAGAACTTTTGCTGTCGGGAAAAAAGAGAACCAGCAGCAAATGTCCGATGGAGCATACACATGGTCGGATTTTCCAACAACAAGCTCACATCGAACATTTGTTGTCGGATATTCCGACCATGTGATTCCGACCATGTGATCTCCTATCTAATCGGCCCTACAACCAAACAAAGAAATTACTAATTCTGCTGACCTACCAAACTTTTTTAGTGCACACTAAAGCATTTTTTATGACCTTGAAAATGCCCCAAACGCAACCCAATAATTTCTATTCAATACTGATAACTTTCTCTGATCTAGCAAGCTTCCTAAACTATCCCACAATCATATTGCAGACTAATCAAAACCACTTACCCAATCAGAAGTCATGAACTCTCTCCGATCGCAGAAGACAATGGAAATCAATGCCTTTCCCAACATATATTGCCAACAATTTAAAAACGCACCCTTTATTGCATTAGGTTTGCCATCATCATGGAACCACTTGCCAAACTGATAAGATTTACAGCCTCCATCACAGGCTTGGGCAAAGGCAACGCAAAATAAATCTATACACAGACGAGGTTATGTTTATTTTGACTAATTCTTCTCCTTCCCTATCTGCCACACCAAACTCATTACACTGGTTTGGAGGAGTATCCAACTTTGAGGTGTAGTCTCAAATCTTACTTCTATATATCCCACCGAGACTAGAAAAATCTCTAGATTCAAAATTTTCATATATAACTGGTTCACTACCTCAATAAAATAAAAACCGTGGAATCTTATCTTCCATTCTCTTCTCATTGGATTATATATAATGCACCTTACCACTGGAAATGTCTACAATGGGTAGAGTGGCATCTTTCAAGATGCTAATTTTACTAAAACTACCCTACCTCTTTCGAACCAACTCAATCCCATTACCCACATCCTATTTTTCCTCTCATTAACCAATTTGTCTGGGCAAACAAAAACCTGCATGTCAATTTAAAGCAGAGTTCCACCCAAAAGAGGAAGCCCCACTTATCTGCCTCCTCCCTCCCTCTGCTGCCACATCTGGCACCTTTCGGGGGGAACGAGTACCTGGTTTTGACAGGTACCTGCTCCTACTTCTGGCTGAGTTCGCTGCAGCAAAATTTGCCAGAAGTCCAGCCCCCCTCCTCCTTCCCCTGTAGCTGGGGCCATTCACAAAGTGCAGCACACTTCACGCATGCGCAATAAGGAACCTCCAAGGCTTCACTGCTGGTTTCCCTTAGCTGGGATGGTACAGGCAGAACCCGAGAGCCAACTGAAAAATCTGCTTGGGTGAGGACACCGCTGCATTTGTGGACAGGTAAGTGCCCTAATATTAAAAGTCAACAGCTACAGTATTTGTAGCTAGAATAAGCAACAACAGCGATCAGGCACCTGCTATAGAGACCTGCATAGGAGGAAGCGCCAATGATGACAGTCCTGTAGATCTCAGGTGCTGGGAGTAGCTCTTGGAAGGGAGTATCATAGAAAAGCTGCAACAAGTTCCATAAAGCGCTTGGACCCCGGAATATCTCAGTTTAAATTAATGTGGGAGAAACCTGACAGTCTCTCAGATTCCCTAAATTGATTACAGCCGGAGGACAGAGCAGAAGCCGATGAAGAAGGTGGAGAGAATGATGCCAGGGGGGGCAGGTCAATAGCATGGTACCGTCATCATGACGACATGTTTAGCGCTCCTGCGCCTTGTCAAGTCAACCTGCGACTTGACAAGTTGCAAAACATGTCGTCATGAAGAGAGGACTACGCTATTGACCTGCCCCCCTTGTGTCATTCTCTCCACCTTCTCCATCGACTTCTGCTCTGTCCTCCGGTGCAGCGAGGTCGCCGCCCCTGCACGGTCTAACTGTAGGGAGAGCCGCCACAGCCCCTGGTTCACTACACAGTCTCCGAAACGGTATACGTCTCCCCCATGCCATCCACCCCTTTGCCTCTGGATCCATCAAGCCACCATCACCGATGGTGATATTGGCAGGCATGGAGACACATTCAGGACCCTTCCATCTGAGAACAGGTATGCAAATACAGCCACTGGTATTCGTGGATATAGACTGTTTCACTGGGTTGACAGACCCTATGTACTCGTGGATATAGACTGTTTCACTGGGTTGGCAGACCCTCTGTACTCGTGGATATAGACTGTTTCACTGGGTTGGCCGACCCTATGTACTCGTGGATATAGACTGTTTCACTGGGTTGGCAGACCCTATGTATTCGTGGATATAGACTGTTTCACTGGGTTGGCAGACCCTATGTACTCGTGGATATAGACTGTTTCACTGGGTTGGCAGACCCTCTGTACTCGTGGATATAGACTGTTTCACTGGGTTGGCAGACCTAATGTACTCGTGGATATAGACTGTTTCACTGGGTTGGCAGATCCTCTGTACTCGTGGATATAGACTGTTTCACTGGGTTGGCAGACCCTATGTACTCGTGGATATAGACTGTTTCACTGGGTTGGCAGATCCTCTGTACTCGTGGATATAGACTGTTTCACTGGGTTGGCAGATCCTATGTACTCGTGGATATAGACTGTTTCACTGGGTTGGCAGATCCTCTGTACTCGTGGATATAGACTGTTTCACTGGGTTGGCAGACCCTATGTACTCGTGGATATAGACTGTTTCACTGGGTTGGCAGACCCTATGTACTCATGGATATAGACTGTTTCACTGGGTTGGCAGACCCTATGTATTCGTGGATATAGACTGTTTCACTGGGTTGGCAGATCCTCTGTACTCGTGGATATAGACTGTTTCACTGGGTTGGCAGACCCTATGTACTCGTGGATATAGACTGTTTCACTGGGTTGGCAGATCCTCTGTACTCGTGGATATAGACTGTTTCACTGGGTTGGCAGACCCTATGTACTTGTGGATATAGACTGTTTCACTGGGTTGGCAGACCCTATGTACTCGTGGATATAGACTGTTTCACTGGGTTGGCAGACCCTATGTACTCGTGGATATAGACTGTTTCACTGGGTTGGCAGATCCTCTGTACTCGTGGATATAGACTGTTTCACTGGGTTGGCAGATCCTATGTACTCGAGGATATAGACTGTTTCACTGGGTTGGCAGACCCTCTGTACTCGTGGATATAGACTGTTTCACTGGGTTGGCAGACCCTATGTACTCGTGGATATAGACTGTTTCACTGGGTTGGCAGACCCTATGTACTCGTGGATATAGACTGTTTCACTGGGTTGGCAGACCCTATGTATTCGTGGATATAGACTGTTTCACTGGGTTGGCAGATCCTCTGTACTCGTGGATATAGACTGTTTCACTGGGTTGGCAGACCCTATGTACTCGTGGATATAGACTGTTTCACTGGGTTGGCAGACCCTATGTACTCGTGGATATAGACTGTTTCACTGGGTTGGCAGACCCTATGTATTCGTGGATATAGACTGTTTCACTGGGTTGGCAGACCCTATGTAAATTTTACCACATTAATGTTTTATTTACACTACATATTCCTTTGTGGAACTTGTGAGGCTGTAATCAATTTACGGAATCTAAAAGACTGGCAGGTTTTTCCCACATTCATTTAAACTGAGATATATACCTGGGTCCATGCCCTTTTTGGAACTTGTTACAGTATTTGTAGCTGCTGACTTTAAATTTTTTCTGTCTTCTATCCCTTTCTTCCTTATTTACAAGTTTACTCTTGTGTTACTTTTTCATTCAAAATAAGTCAGACAACAGATTTCAGTGTCTAGCATGTACTCAGCCAGCGCATACTTACCCCCATCCTCCTCAATGCTATTGATGATATTCTATGCTACAGTATTCCTCCCTGAAAAATCCTTTAAGGTCTGAATCGCAATTACCTTTTACGCTCGAGGTTACCTGTATTACTTGTTCCTGTTTATTTTTTTGTACTTTATGCTGTATGTATGCTGTACACATGAGTGACTCCCTCTCTTTCTTGTTGCTACCTCAGATAAACACTTTTTAATGGTGTACCTTCTATGACTGCGGATTGTGCTGCTTCACCTATTTCGATTTATAAACTTCTAGAGGCTCTTACTGTGACAGACCTGTACAGCAGAAAAGTCCAGCACTTGGTACTCTGGAAGTAAATATTATCAAGAGTATGTTCTTACTTGGCAAACTGTTGCAAGGCTGGTGGTGCAAAGTTCTGTTTGAGCATTAAGCTACAGGGGAGTTTAGTTGCCACAGGTTGTATTACTCAATACAAAATACCCAAGGTGGTAACTTCAATACAGATAACTTTTGAAGAGGAAAAAACTGTAAAACATGCAACTTCACATATTAGTGTCTTAGGGAAGGATATTTTCATTGCGCGCTGGCCCACAAAAACCAATCAGAACATTCCTTTGCAGTATGGCAGAAAGAAAATTTGATTCTATTTCATTATGGGGCTAAACAGACTCCCTGAGAGAACTCGTCCATCAGACACTTTAAAGGAAAACTTCAGGAATTGCAGAACTTTTAATAATATGCTGGTTTATATGGACTTAAGTCCAACAAAGCATATGCCACCTCATGGCTTTTAGTTTATATTTACATTTTTACTGAGCTCCGGGAGTACAACTATCGCTACACTCCCGATGCTCTAACAGGAAAGATGATACACAGCAGCTGCGCTGCATGCCCTTCCCTTCTCGATTCACAGAATACTTTGTAATTTGTAAATGGGTTCACATAATACAAAGCCTTCTGTGATTGGACAAAAAGGAGAGGAGGGGCTGGTAAAGCAGCTGCAGGAGTGGAGACCTGAAGATCCAGTCACAAAGCGTTGAAAATATAAAACGTATATAAAAGAGGCAAGTCCAGGAGGTGGCATACACCTTGTTGAACTTTTGTTTTCGTTTTTTTTTTTTAAAGGGTTGCAGCCATTTTTTAGAGTTCTTCCTTAACAAACAGACAGTTGGCTCTTGGCACCACAGCCAAGTAACATCAAGAATGTATCAAGGAGAAGGTTATTTAAAGAGACAGCTGAAGATATCTTACTATTGTGCGCAGTCGATAAGTTGATATTCGTTTGACCTCTCAAAGCAAGCTTTCACACCGTCATCATCCCATAACTTTTGTGCATGTTCGAAAAACTCCTGAAAATGGAAAGAAAAGTCTCATTAAAGCACAATACAACGCACACTAGAATATTTCTTAGTTGAAAATCCCTTTTATTACACGCTGTAATAATGACAAATATAATTGATTATTGGGTTATCTTGGGCAGTGTACTAAATAAACATAGTGTACTGCTATTATACTGCATGTATTAAAGAATCATGTCTATATGTTATGGTTTATGCAGATGACAACATGGAACCAAATGGAAATCATAGTATACACACGTCCTCACTATAATTGTTTTACCATGCATACCTTCTAAATTTAAAAGAGTAAATAAATTATACTACACAAGTTAGAATGAAACACAGCCATAACGTTTTATTTGCACCAGGGTGAAATCTATTCATCCACAGGAAGTGACGGAAGCAATTTGCACACAAGAATAAAATTCAGACAGACCTTTCATCTGGACTTAAAGTAGAACTTTAGGCAAACCCCCCCCCCCCCCATTTTGGAGCAGCGGAAGGTTATAACCCCTGTCAGATTTGTTATCACCATCTGTGTCCCATTGCAGAGATTTCCCTTCACTTCCTGTCTCATAGCCAAACAGGAAGCAAGTCGAAATCACTGCAAATGAAGGGAACTCCTTGGGAACCCGCAGGTCACCAGAACTAGTGTCCCCATTGGAAGATTTCCCCTCTAATACTTTTCTGAGGACAGCCCAAAATTGGGGTTTTCTTTTATTTTCACTTTCATGAGTAAACAGGACAAATACAGAGGATGAATTTCCTTAAAGGGGTTGTAAAGTTATAATTATTTTTTTCCTAAATAGCTTCCTTTACCTTAGTGCAGTCCTCCTTCACTTACCTCATCCTTCCATTTTGCTTTAAAATGTCCTTATTTCTTCTGAGAAATCCTCACTTCCTATTCTTCTGTCTGTAACTCCACACAGTAATGCAAGGCTTTCTCCCTGGTGTGGAGTGTCATGCTCGCCCCCTCCCTTGGACTACAGTTGTCAGGACACCCACTAACACACAGCTCCTTTCTCTATCTGCAACGTAGAGAGCGTCCTGACTCTCTTGTAGTCCAAGGGATAGGGTGAGCCCGACACTCCACACCAGGGAGAAAGCCTTGCATTACTGTGTGGAGTTACAGACAGAAGAACAGGAAGTGAGGATTTCTCAGAAGAAATAAGGACATTTAAAAGCAAAATGGAAGGATGAGGTAAGTGAAGGAGGACTGCACTAAGGTAAAAATAAATTGTACCTTTACAACCCCTTTAACTGGGGCATAGACCGCAATAAAAACTGTCAGGTGTTCTAATCCCTCCCCACTCTAAACAAAACCCCAAGAAAGTTTTAGTGATTCTTTAAATTGTACAGAAGAAATACAGAGAATGCTATTACTTTACTAAAACATTAGGCAAAATTGGTACAAACATAAGCATGTACCCATATGTACAGTACAGTCAAAAGACTCATGTTGATGGGCACCCCTGGCAAATGAATGAACACAAGTGAATGCAACAGAATGGAAAATACAGCTTTATGACAAGAAAAAGGTGCGCTTAACCTGCTTTCCCTGTAGTTGAAACTTACCTCCAAAAGATATGCTGTGCCTAAATAAAATGTAGCCCCTGCACAGTCATGTGCACTACTCATTTAAGTCCATGGCAAATATACTGGTCTGCATCAAAGGCAGGAAAACACCACAAGTTGTCATGCTACTAGGGAGAAGTCATGCTTTTTCCCCACAGCATCATCACTGCAGAGGGGAAAGGTCTCTAGCGTTATCACCAACCTGTTCATTTAAAACTGACCCTATAGTACATAAATGATCACAACGTAAAGGGGGGGGGGGGGTACCAGATGAAGGGGTATTTCCTGGTACATGGTAGTCTTATGCTAGGGGAACCGCACTCCCAAATTTGAATTGTAAGAAACAATAAAAAGTTAATAAAAAAAATTAGTAGTTAGAAAAAAAAAAGCACTAGACCGCCTCTGTAACTGTAAACTGCTAACCTGTCGTGGCGCCATTCCACAAGTGTGTGCAATTTTAAAGCGTTACATGTTAGGTATCTATTTATCGGTGTAACATCATCTTTCACATTATACAAAAAATTGGGCTAACTTACTGTTTTTTTTTCTTCCTTTTTTTAACTCTTGAAACTTTTTTTTGGTCCCAAAAAAAATGTTGGAAAAAATGTTTACCATATACCGTGTGACATAAAAAGTTGCAACGACCACCATTTTATTCCCTAGGGTCTAAAAACACATATTTCTAGAGGAGTGCCAGAATAGGCCTGGAATGGAAGTGGTTTATGTATGCTAATGTAATTTACTTCGAATTCTAGCATAGTTCATCTTTAATATGTATAGGGTTTGTTCAACACTAGTTAACAGAAAATAATAGTATCAAATTCATTGCAACAATTTTACCTGCATACAGATGAGAATCAAATGTCATGCATGTTGGTGCTAACTGGGTATTCTCTGCTCTAAAGTAGTACACATGAGCCAAATGTCAGACGTTCAATGGAAACCGGCCATCATTTGGCCCGTGTGTAATGCAGCTGGTCCAATGATCAAAAAAGGTCTGTCGATAGGCTCCTGACCTATTTCCCCATCTGTCTGTCAGATCGAATGGAAACGGACAGGAGGTCCATTTCCATCCGATTGCCTCACAGACAAGAGCGGGCTGTGTCTGTGTTCCCTCTGTATAACGGAGCAGACACAGACCTGTCATCTGCCTGCTCAGCAGAGATCCCCTGCTAAGAAAGCAGATCCCGCGTCACGGAGGCGCCTGTGTGAAAGGGGTCTTAACAACATTGGTTACCAGGACAAATAAAGAAGATGAATACTCTTTACACTGTTTAATTCAAAGAAAATGTTCATCTTAAGGTGAACCACATTTAAGACCAATCCTTAGCTTCTAAAGCTAGCAGCACATTTATATATATATATATATATATATATATATATATATATATATATATATATATATATATTGAAACAAATATAGCATCTTTTCTGTGAGAACATATTTTGAGTTTTCTTTTAACGATTTACCATAAGAGTAATTTTTGAAGACTTTCACATTCATAAAAGCTTCCCTATTCATAGTTAAACGTAGAGATTAACAGATTACCCACTATAGGTAGGGTAGATCAGCTACTACAATTACTGTGCACCCGCTTTAGGGGGTGGGACTTTCCACACAGGAAATTGCATTGTCAGAAGGCGCAGTAAAGCCTCGTACACACGATCGGATTTTCTGCGGACAAAGCGCAGGACTTTTGTCTGAAGGGCGTTGGCCATGAACTTGTCTTGCAACTAACACAAAACTATGTGGTTTTTTAGCTCTTCAGCGCCACCCTTTGGGCAACTTCTGCTAATGTTGTGTTATGGTGAGCATTGCTTCCGATGGACTTGTGTACACATGGTCAGAAAATCCAACAACACACAATTGTTGGCGGACAATTTTAATGCATGATATTCTACATTTGTCCGATGGAGCATACAAGCGGTCGGATTTTCCGACAACAGTCTGTCATCACGCAATTCCCATTGGATAATCCGATCATGTGTACGAGGCTTATGGCACAACAATCATGCAGCACACTAAAGCAGGAAATAAAGTCTTGTACACACAATGAGAATATCGGAGAAATTATTATTTTTTAATGCTAGTCTCATATCAAAAATTAAGAGGTTGCGGAAGCTCAGAAAATTCACATACGACAGAATACAACCTCAGAAGTGATGTAATGTGTTGTATCATAAAGAATTATTTTGTTTCCGAGCATGCGTGGTCTTCCAAATTTTATCAGACTAATACTGTACTGATTAAATGAAAATTGTTCGTTCTGGTATCTAACAAGAAAATATTTTGTGTTTGTCCCTTTGGATAATTTTGCATAAACTGTTACCATTGGCTCTCAAAAGCTGTGTACTAACAATCAGATTATCGTACAAATCGCTCCAAAAACAGTATTTTTCGCCCCATTTTCTGATCGTGTGTAATAGGCATAAGAGCCTGCATAAGCTTTAATCGAATATTGCTGCTTGCATAAACATATTGTGGCAGAGCGAGGCTCTGTCCCAATGAAAATGATATCGAAGTGGACACAGAGTCTGCATATCGGTTTTCTCTGATTTTTCAATCTCTACAAGGGGCTCTGTGGCTTGGAGATTCCTCAGAGATATGGGTGGGACGGGATCGCCAACCCTGTGTCCAGATCTTATCGATAGCCTGCAGGGTGTGTGCCCAGGTGCACACAGCTCATATAATGAAGGGCTGGGGAGAGTTAGGCCCCTTTCAGACGTCCGCTCCGCCTGTCCGTTATTACAAGTCCGTTAACGGACTTGTAATACATCCCTATGGGATCGCGTCCGTTAGCGGATGGAGCATCCGCTAGCGTCCGCGTCCGTCGGTATCCGGACGGAAGAAAACCCTATTTTTCTTCCGTCCGGCGGAACGGAACTGATGCAGACGGACAGACGGTCCGTCTGCATCCGGTTCCCCATAGGGCAGAGCGGAGCTGAGACAGGGCGGTCCCTGCACTGTGTGCGGGGACCGCCCTATCCGCCGACAGCTCAGCGGGGATCCCCGCTGAGCCGACGGAGACACACGGAGCGGACCCAGAAACGGTCCGCTCCGTGTGAAAGAGCCCTTAGAAGGGAGAGGAAGGTGGAGTTGGAGCAGTGGCTGC
The DNA here is from genome assembly GCF_905171775.1 of Rana temporaria. Classification (NCBI taxonomy): domain Eukaryota; kingdom Metazoa; phylum Chordata; class Amphibia; order Anura; family Ranidae; genus Rana; species Rana temporaria. Next base: position 288,669,660 of record NC_053493.1, read on the forward strand.
TTGTGAGCATCTCTGTGTGAAGATAGATGCTGTGTGCATCCAAGAAGCTCAACGATGTGTGCGTTGAAGGGCTTCAAGCTGTGTGCGACCAAGAAGCCAGAAGCTGTGTGCATTGAGGGGCTTGAAGCTGTGTGCATTTAGGGAGCCCAAAGACTGTACGCATCCAAGACTGTTGGACTGGAAGATCTGGTGGTTTAAAGTACCAGTGCTGTTGAAGAGTAGCCAGGTAGGCTAGTACTTTCAGTTACTTTCTGAACAACGTTTAAACCCCTGCGTGGGACTCCTGAGTGGACTTTTTTTTTTTTCCTTATTTAATAAACGTGGGCTACCAGGCCCTTAACAATATATGCCTGTTTGGTGTGGACTCACTACACAAAAATGCATCGACCACAAGAGCCAACAACCCCCAATGTCACAATATACACATTACAGTGCCTTGCGAAAGTATTCAATACATGTGGTTCCACTTCATGATTGTGTCCCACTTGTTGATTCTTCAAAAAAAATTACAGTTTTATATCTTTATGTTTGAAGCCTGAAATGTGGCAAAAGGTCGCAAAGGTCGCAAAGTTCGAAGGGGGCCGAATACTTTTGCAAGGCACTGTAAGTGGTCTATCTAGAAAGCTCAACAGAAATTAGTAATCACGATAAAAGACAATCCTTGTTAACTGGATTTAGGTCCTGCTTAGAAGAAGCTGCCTTTTTATCATCTCTCCTTCCTGTATGGCCCCACCCCAGGCCATCCCAGGAAGTCTATATTAACTGTTGCACTGCAGGTCTGCTTTGCTGTTCTACCTTGTTGTTAGCTTAAGTTCCTGTCTGCAGTGTGCTACGATTACCTTCCTGTGTACCGTTTTTGGCTCGTCCCTGACTTCTCCTGTTTGCCTGTGACCCTGACCTTTTGCCTGTCCCTCGGTTACCCTTGTCTGCCTGTTGCCCTCACCTCGGCTTACCCATCACTATCGCTTGTCCTGGTTGCTGCTTCCCCTCTCTCCCTGCGGAGTGTGACCTAGGGGATCCCAGGGGTCGTGACCTGGATCCAGCTGCAGCGAAGGCCATCCTCACCACTAGAGGCTCTGGTGAACACAAAGCTGGGTCTTAGACTCCGCGCCCTGGGGAATCTTGGGCTCACGCTTCCTCTCTGATTGCAGCAGTCGGCTATATGGTTCACTACCCTGTGGTGCATCCCTGACCCCAACGGGGTGCACTTGTCACCTGGCCACAGGTGACCTGACACATATACAGTAACATGTAGCTAAATACTTCATGTAATTTTTTACGGCCTTTTTCTGAGATTAATGTATAGTGAAATGTTTACTATAAATGTTAAGTTCCTAAGTGCGGCCCTCAGTAGACATAATGTGGCCTCTTTAAAGATTTAGTCCTCTAAATTTGGCCTGCTGTTTCATCGGAGTTTGACCTGCCTGATCTAGACAGAGTGACTTGAATGCAAATTGATCTGGCTGTGAAATTCCAGAATGAATTACTGCTTAGTTCCTGCATGGTTTGGAGGCAAATAAGCATACTATTGAAAGCGTTTGTTACATTTGTTCGATAAGTGCAAAAAATATACTCATTGATACTGCCAGAAATCCAGAGCGTTTGCAAGTTAATGCACACTCTGCAGTGTTATTTCAAGCAGGCTTATAAGCCACAACCCGTTCTCCTTCATGAGCTACAGAAAAACTTTCACGAGTTATGAGGAAAAGAGGTCTAGGTCTAGGCGGGGAACAAAAGCAGTTTTACTTATCCAGTTTTCCGCTACCACAGGCTCTTTCATGCTGTAAGACCAGTCCCCGCACCTCTTCTCCCCTATTCCCTGGTGGGTGAGATCCTCAAAACCAATATAGGGGCCATAACCCTAAATGTGAACGTGAGGAACAGTCCATCGCTGGAGTGTAGAGAAGTGCAGGTCAGGAAAGTAAACTTTTGTTTCCCGACCCCTCGACCTAAATGAGCATTTACCCCTCTTGCAGTGCGAGGCATCCCGACTGCAAGGGGGGGATTTTATTTTCCCTAGAGTTGGGCTTTAAAGGAACTATAGGATTGTTTGTGAGAACCACTGATAACATGCATTAGAAAGTTGCACACTTTAAAAGGGAAAGTATAATGAATTTGAGTCAAAGTTATTTTAGGTTTACAAGTCTACACCCTGTTATAGCTCTAATATCTATCTGCTTTAATTTATGTTTGTAAAACATGTTCAATAAGAAATCCCAGCATTCCCTGTGTGATTGTTGGCACAACTTGTGTATAAATGACTAAACCTTGTCTTTACAAGGAGATACCGTGCCCCCACTTTGTCATTCTCAAGTCTCTCAAGTCTATTCTCAAAGGGCCAGTTTATTATCCTTCAGAATTTAGGAGGGCCGAATTGTGGCCAGTGGGCGCGGAAAATGTCCCGGGCCCAGCATCAGTGAGAATAAATATGGCCTCAGGGTTGGTGGTCAGTATAAGGAGAAGTAGTGCCCCTATCAGTAGGAGGAATATTATCTCATCATTGGTATAAGTTAGGGCTGCACGATTCTGGTCAAAATGAGAATCACGATTCTCAAAAATTTAATGCCAGAACCCCCCCCCCCCAAAAAAAAATTAATTAATTAATTAATTAATTAATTAATTAATAAACCTGTGATTTATCTGAAAATATGAATATATAAAAAAAGAGACCAGTGATATGTCTATAATGTTAAAGATCATATAACTCCTATGAAAAAAGCAGAATTAAACTTTGATTCAGATTTTTTCATAGGAGTTATATGGTCTTTAACATTATAGACATGTCACTGGTCTCTTTTTTTATAGATCAGAAGCAGTACTGCCAGCAACCATTGGGTGGCGCATGGATACACACAGTTGTACAGAACTGTGAGAAGGTTTAATACATCAGGAGCAGTACCGCCGGCAACCACTGGGTGGCGCATGGACACAAACTACTGTTGTGAGAGAAACTCAGACATCTATCCAGCGGCGCAGGCTGCTGACGTCGGTTTCAAAATCGGCGGCATTTGCGTTCCACGCTGGTTACGTGGAACCAGCGGTGAACACGGAAGAATCGCGGGTCATCCCACGGGGAGATCGCGGGCGGGGAGAATCGAGATTGCGATTCTCTCCACGATTAATCGTGCAGCTCTAGTATAAGTGGAAGAGACAATGCTCCCTTGTGGATGCCAGTGGGAGGAATAGCGCCCCAAGGACCAGATAAAGGCTAGCAAAGGGCAACATCTGGCTCTCAGGCCATAGTTTGGAGACCCCTGGTCTATAGCATAGCTGCAAAGAAAGCTGTTGATCTGGTTCTGAGCTTAAAGGGGTTGTAAAGGCAGAAGTTTATTTTGTTATCTTAATGCGTTCTATGCATTAAGATAAAAAGCCTTCTGTGTGCAGCAGCTGCCCCAGCCCCCCTAACACTTATCGGAGATCCCTATCTTTCCAGCGATGTCCACGAATATCTCAGCTGTCAGAGATGCTCCTTCCTGATTGGTGGAGGCACAGCAGTGGTGCCATTGACTCCCGCTGCTGTCAATCAACGTCACCTAGCCAGCCAATCAGGGGAGAGAGGGGGTGGGACCAGGTCGGGGCTCAGTCTCTGAATGGACACACAGAGCTGTAATTTGCTGCTTGCTGAGGAGGGAGGGGCCAGAATCACAGAAGAGGGACCCGAGAAGAGGAGGATCTAGGCTGCTCTGTGCAAATCCATCCATACATACTAGGGCCAATTTTAGACAGGATCTGATTAACCTACCAGCATGTCTTTTGAGTGTGGGAAGAAACTGGAATACCTGACGCAGGCAGATAGTGCTGTTTTTGTAATTTGAACGGGTGACCCTAGTGCTGCCAGACGGAAGTGCTAACCAGTTAGCCATATGTGCTACCAGTAATTCACCCGGTGTTTTGTGTAGCATCACTGCTACTCAATGCAAGCCCTATTCAATGATGAAACCAAACTTCTCACACTTGTGATAAAATTATCACAAGAACTTTTTGAAACTTCCGTCAATCGAAACATGTATTTGTAGCGCTTATTCCGAAAAAAACACAACAAGCTTTCAGAGTTAAAGATTTCCAGAGTGACAGACTGCCACGTGAATAGAACACAGACAGTGTTATTCATTTGCACATGATGCCCTTGCTAAAAAAAAGGTGTGTTTGTGTACAAATACTTTCCAAACAACAGAGGACGAACTTTCACTGCACTACGACGTCTGGATGAAAGGTACAGACGCATGCACAAGCAATCAAAAAAGAGTGAAACCACAGAACTGTAGACCTGCACAAACAAAATGGTTTATCATCCAGTCTGCGCTAAAACCTCACATTGGTTCATCTCAGGTCATAGAAAAAAATAAAATAAGTGGAGCTATAGCCAGGACCATTACTAAATGTAGAGAAATATTTCACCTAGAACTTTAGGTGGCTGGGCTTTTAGGAACATGGGTCACCATAAAAGGGGATACATCACCCACAGTCAGCAGAAACAATATGCCATTCCTCCCAAAGTGCTTGTAAATCTCAGACATGAAACATGAACAAAGCATATCCCTCTATAGTGTGTACTTTTATCAATCCAGAGCTCTAGTTGCCATCTCTGTCTGCTATCCCTTTCCTCTTCTATAAACACGAGTTACTTCTGACAAGGTTTCATGACGCCAGGACAAAAATGGCAACAAGGGAGGGAGCTTCAGCTGATTGACAGCCTCAGCTCCATTCCTGTATGACAAAAAAACAGTAACTGCTGGCGCAAAAACAATGTACTCGTGAGTGACAAGTTCTATAAAGGGGCCCAATAAAAGCAGGAAATTATATAGTCCATATATAGCACATAAAAGTCCATATTGTGAATTAGTGGCGGCAGCTATCCCCAGTGAAAGACAACTCTGTGGGATGAAGCAAAGGAGGAAAAATAGCCACCTGCTAATTGCCAATAGATTGTAGTGTACCCGGCCGTCGCTCCGCTTCCAGTGATGTCACTTCCACTGCGCGTTCCACGCTGGTTCTCCTGACTTCCTGGTGGCCACAGGATGCTTTACAGGCATCTCCCTACTCCAGCAGCCAGTGGGCCCAATGCAAGGACACAGGGACAGACCAGAGGGGTTCCCTAACCATCAGATGAGCACTTTTTACTTGATATCCTGTGATGTTTTGTATCTTTGCAATTAAACGATCTTATATTAATACTACACTCGGGTGGCGCTCCCCCCCAATCTGTTCCTGTATGAAAGGGGGTGTGACCCTTCCCTCCAATCAGCTCTCAGAGCTCTCCTCACTAATGCACCCCACCCTCTGCTTTTCAAAGCTGAGATGCCATAAGGCTGGGTTCACACTTATGCGAATTGGATGCAGGTTTTTCCGCTTCCAATGCGCATGACAGAAGCGTATGCCCGGCTTGTAACAGAGCTGGTTGAAACACCTCCGGAGAGGCTGTGGTCTGCATTTGGAAAGGTTCCTGTATGTCTTTGGTTACGATTCAGGTGCAAATTCAGGCAAAAATTCAGAATGAATGTAGGGGAAAGACGGCTGGAGATGCACAGGTACAATTTATGTAGGATTTGTTTCACCTCTATGCATCACCTGAAGCTGGGCACTGCACTGGGTATATGGAAGGGTTTATAACCACTTTAAAAAATACACAATTGGGTAATATATACAACAGCTAATGCTTTTCTTACTGTCCATAATGTATTAGTCCTAAGCTACGCTCAGAGGAGCCTGGCAGTCATCAGCCTTTACATGTCTTCAATAGATTTGGCAGCAATGGATGACAATGGTTTTAAAAATAGCAACAGATCTGCAAAGCACGGTGGTCCAAAGCCGGTAACACCTATGCATCTTCCATGGGTGTCATTAAATTGAACACGCATAGGATGGCAAGTAACGCACTATATACAGGTTTCACCACACCAATATATAAATGAGCATTAAAGACTTAATTTATATGAATGAAAGCATCATTAACATGCACAAGCCCTAATAAGAGCCCTTTCACACTGAGGCGCTTGAAAAGTGCCCATAAAACGTAGAGTCCTTTTGCAGCGCTTTTGAGGCACGTGACTGAAAATCTGCTTCAAGAACCATTTTGCGGCACTTCCCATTCATTTCAATAGAGAGGGGCGCTTTTGATATACGCTTTTGATATACGCTTTTTTTAGCATTCCAAACATGCTCCAAAGACAAGTTTTTCCACCTCCCCACCAGCGCACCACCCCAGTGTGAGAGCATTCATTGATTTTAATGGAAATCGTTTTTTTGTAAACTTTTCAGGAGCTTTTTTTTTGCGTCAAATCGCTTGAAAAGCACATCAGTGTGAAAGGGCTCTAAGCCAGCACTAACTTGTGTAGATAATGCCAAGAAAACAAAACCCAAGATAAAGTAAAGTAAAAGTTATAGTCACAGAAAAACTCAGTACAGATCCTGTTTAAATTCCAGATGGACAGTGATGCAAGCATAACACAACAGAAATTGACCAGAGTAAAGGAATTCCTTGTGGACATGTCAGATCCTGCCACCCTGGTCAGCCAGCAAGTTACCCAAATGGGATATTTGTATGGGCAGGCATTAGAGCTGCACGATTAATCGCGGAGAATCGCAATCTCGATTCTCCCCGCCCGCGATCTCCCCGTGGGATGACCCGCGATTCTTCTGTTTCACGGCCGATTCCACGTACCAGCAACCAGCAAATGGCGCCGATATCGGAACAGACGTCAGCAGCCTGCGCCACTGGATGGGTGCCTGGGCTTCTCTTGTAGATCTGTACAACTGTAGTAAGTATCCATGTGCCACCCAGTGGTTGCCGGCTGTACTGCTTCTGATGTATTAATCTTTCTCACAGTTCTGTACAACTGTGTGTATCCATGCGCCACCCAATGATTGCTGGCGGTACTGCTTCTGATGTATAAAAAAAGAGACCAGTTAAAGACCATATAACTCCTATGAAAAAAGCAGAATCAAACTTTGATTCTGCTTTTTTCATAGGAGTTATATGGTCTTTAACATTATAGACATATCACTGGTCTGTTTTTTATACATTCATATTTTCAGATAAATCACAGGTTTATTTATTTATTTGTGGGGGGGGGGGGTTCTGGCATTCAGTTTTTGAGAATCGTGATCTTTATTCTAAGCAAAAGAATCGTGATTCTCATTTTGACCAGAATCTTACAGCTCTAGCAGGCATTACGGTGTTCAATCCTTATGAACATTATGGCACTATGGGACAGATAGGATTAAGTGAAAACATGAGAGTTGTCCCAGGCAAACTAGTTATTGTCATGCCACCAGGCACAAATGACCAGTTCCAGAACCTAAACCCTATATGCTCAGATGTCCATAGAACCTACTTCTCTCAATCTGACACCACATTTTGCTTAAAACGATTTTCAAGCAAGGCAAGGTTTTCCAAAGTGTGGGGCAAGTTTTGCTCAGTTTAGGAGGCACTCTGAAGGGTTTTCCATCCAACATGAGGACTGAATGAAGTCCATAGAGGAAGACATCCCTTGTCAGAACACATACAGTATTAAAGTTTGTTTCATCTTCTTCCTGGAAACAATCTGTGAGGGAAAATGCTCCGTTTTGTTACAACTAGCCGTAAATGGAGGGTCCAAGATAATTTCTCCCAATTCTGAATGCAATGGCGTAGGCAATTACAGTGGAAACACCAACTTAAAGCGGAGTTCCACCCAAAAGTGGAACTTCGCTTTAACCACTTAAGGACCGAGCCTGTTTTTCAGATTTGGTGTTTACAAGATTAAAACTGCCTTTTTTTGCTAGAAAATTACTTAAAACCCCCAAACATTATATATTTTTTTTTCTAACACCCTAGAGAATAAAATGACGGTCATTGCAATACTTTTTGTCACACCGTATTTGCGCAGCGGTCTTACAAGCGCACTTTTTTTGGAAAAAAATCACCTTTTTGAATGAAAAAAATAAGTAAAGCTAGCCCAATTTTTTTATATTGTGAAAGATAATGTTACGCCGAGTAAAATGATACCCAACATGTCATGCTTCAAAATTGCGCCCGCTCGTGGTAGGGCCGCAAACTTTTACCCTTAAAAATCTCCATTAGCGAGCGACATTTAAAAAATTCTATAGGTTGCATCTTTTGAGTTACAGAGGAGGTCTAGGGCTAGAATTATTGCTCCCACTTGTGTGGTTTGAACACCGTTTACATATGCGGGTGCTACTTACGTATGCGTTCGCTTCTGCGCGCGAGCTCGTCGGGACGGGTCGCTTTAAAAAAAATAATGTTTTTTGTTTTCTTATTTTTATTTATTTTAACACACAAAAAAAAAAAATGTGTCACTTTTATTCCTATTACAAGGAATGTAAACATCCCTTGTAATACAAAAAAGCATGACAGGTCCTCTTAAATATGAGATCTGGGGAGGGTGCGGGAGAGCGGCGGGAGGGGCCCCTCTCCCACCGCCGATAGCGGTGATCTTGCTGCAAATCCGCCGCGGAGACCACCGTTATCACTTAGGCCCGGTACACACGAGCAAACATGTACGATGAAAGCGGTCCGTCGGACCGTTTTCACCGTACATGCCTGCCAGGGGGCTTCTGTACGATGGTTGTACTAACCATCGTACAGAAGTCCGCGCGTAAACAATACGCGGGGCGTGTCCGCGTCGTCGCCGCGGCGATGACGCGGAGACGTGGCTGGGCCTGCCATTTAAAGGCTTCCACGCATGCGTCGAAGTCATTCGACGCATGCGAGGGACGGCGGGCGCTCGGACATGTACGGTAGGTCTGTACTGACGACCGTACATGTCCGAGCGGGCAGGATTCCAGCGGATGGTTTTAAAACACGTCCAGGAATATTTGCCCGCTGGGAAAAGGCCCGGCGGGCAAATGTTTGCTGGAATTCGGCCCGCTCGCGCCTACACACGACCAAACATGTATGCTGAAACTGGCCCGCAGACCAGTTTCAGCATACATGTTTGGTCGTGTGTACGGGGCCTTAGAGGAACGCTCACTGAAAAGATGGATATCTCGGTTGTGGCAGCGGCTGCTGCCGTTACGAGATATCCATCTTTAAAAAAATGACGTATATATACAGTGAGGGGTCCTTAAGTGGTTAAGCACCCCTCGCCCACTTACATGCCACATTTGGCATGTCATTTTTTGGGGGGGAATGGGGGCGTTTCGGTAGGAGTGGAGCTTCCTGTCCCACTTCCTACTTCCGCCCAGGGACCGCCTCTGCGACTTATCTTCTCGCCTTTGGTGGCCCCTACCTTTAGGCCAGGCATGTCCAAAGTCCGGCCCGGGGGCCAATTGCGGCCCGCGTTCCGGTTTAATGCGGCCCCACTGGTAATTTGGATATATATCTCTTTTGTAGCCCCCAACAAATCCCCGAGCATTGCGCATTCAGAGGCTGCATTCAAGGCACTGGTGAGGCTGCATTCATGGTAATGGTGAGGCTGCATTCATGGCAATGGTGAGGCTGCATTGATCTGCACTGACCCTTATTTTGCTTCACAATTCTTTATTTAAAATTATTTTTTTTTTCCTCAAACTTCACTCTTAAAGTTAAGGTGTGTATTATATGCCGATAAATACGGTATATCCAAATAACACGCCCAAGCTCATCTCTTCACCACACACAGCCACAAAGGCAAGATAATTCTTGTTGGGCCATGTATTAGTTAATTTGCATTTAATTTTAATGGTTCAAAGAATGTCAGGCAAAAAGGTCGGCCCTCACACATGTTCACTTCATCAAATCAGGCCCTCTTTGAAAAAAGTTTGGACACCCCTGCTTTAGGCGATCTCCAGGGACATCTCCCAGGAGATCGCCTCTCCACTCAGAGCGCAGTGCGACTCACGCACTAAGTGCCCGGCCGTGAAGCCGAAAGCTGGCTGGCTGCCCGGCCGGGAGGGGGGGGGGGATTAACAAAGCTCCGGGTGGGAACTCCCCTTTAACAAATAGATGGCCAAATATAAAGAAGATCTAAACATTTAGTTAGCAAATTCACTGCATGATAAAAACTGTCCCTTTTATTTAAGATCTATAACAACCTTCACTCATCTCGGAAGCTATTCCACAAGATGTATTAACCACTTAAGACCCGGACCAATATGCAGGTTAAGGACCTTGCCCCTTTTTGCAATTCGGCACTGCACTTTAACTGAGAATTGCGCGGTCGTGCGACGTGGCTCCCAAACAAAATTGGCGTCCTTTTTTTCCCACAAATAGAGCTTTCTTTTGGTGGTATTTGATCGCCTCTGCGGTTTATATTTTTTGCGCTATAAAAAAAAGGGCAATTTTGAAAAAAATGCAATATTTTTTACTATAATAAATATCCCCCAAAAAAATATATAAAAAAACATTTTTTTTCGCCTCAGTTTAGGTCGATATGTATTCTTTTACCTATTTTTGGTAAAAAAAAAAACGCAATAAGCGTTTATCGATTGGTTTGCGCAAAATTTATAGCGTTTACAAAATAGGGGATAGTTTTATTGCATTTTTATTAATAGTTTTTTTTTTACTACTAATGGTGGCAATCAGCGATTTTTTCCGTGACTGCGACATTATGGCGGACACATTGGACACATTTTTGGGACCATTGTAATTTTTACAGCGAAAAGTGCTATAAAAATGCACTGATAACTGTGAAAATGACAATGGTAGTGAAGGGGTTAACCACTAGGGGGCGCTGTAGGGATTAAATGTGACCTCATGTGTGTTTCTAACTGTAGGGTGACGGGGCTGGACTTGTGACGTCAGTGATCGTCGTTCCCTATATCACGGAACAGACGATGCCACACAGAAGAATGGGGAAGGTGTGTTTACACTCACCTCTCCCCGTTCTTCAGCTCCTGTGACCCGATGGCGGGACACATGCGGCGATCGGGTCCGCGAGCGCGGTCACAAAGCTTTGGACCGGATCGCGAGCGTGCCGCCGGTGGCGCGCTGGGCTCTTAAAGGGGACGTATATAAAGACGTCCCTGTGCCCAGCCGTGCCATTCTGCCGACGTATATATCGTCGTGCGGCGGTCCTTAAGTGTTTAAGAGTGTGTGGAAATGTGTGCATCCAGCCAAATGGAGTTTGTGAGGTCAGAAACCAATGTCTGACCAGAAGGCCTGGCTTACAATCAGGCCACTTGAGTTCCTCCAAGACAAACTCACGTATCTATATGAACCGATCTTTGTGCACAAGGGCATGATCAGGCTGCAAGGGCCTCACTGAAACTGTTACTACAAGATTTGATGTGCACTATTATTATCGTTTGTTCCACACTCCAGCGGCAGGTCTTCTCTGCACATTGTTGCAGTCTTCCAGGTTCAGCTGGACTGTAGCCAGTCCCAAACCAGGCACTGTCTTAAGGGGACAAGTGGCATGCGGCTCGGCATTTGAGCGATGTGTCAACACACTAACTAACAAGCTCCTTATGCCTCCCAAGTGCTTCGCATCTAGTCCCTATGCTACCCTGCAACTTTTGTCCCAAACCAGGCACTGTCTTAAAGTGGATTTAAACCCTCACATATACCCAGTGAGGTTAACAGCCTCAGATGATAGTCAGAGATATAACAAATCTTCCTACGTGTTTTACGTGTATATCTGCTGTCTTCATCTTTATATATTCTTTAGAAAGTTCAGATGTGTGAGGAGATTTTCCCTTCCTGTTCAACACTGAGTGTGAGGTTTGGGCATACAGCCAAGACAGCTGATTGGAGGAAAGGCACACACCCCCTCTCCTCATAGGCAAATGAAGGAAGAAATGTGCAGAGCTGTGCTCTGACAAGTCAAGCTGTCTGCTAATTTATAGCAACCTCCCACAACACACATTTCAGGCTGGTTTTATCTCCTGACAAGTTCTGACACATAAGTTATAATGCTGATAACAGAAGAACAGAGCAGGAGAAAGCCACTGGACATAGTGCTTTGAAGAGAGATAAGAAAACACTACAGATATATCAGCCCAGCTCAAATTTCATGAATCAGGTTTACATCTACTTTATGTTTTCAGGAGTGATAACTTTTTCCCCCATCTTCTTTTCAGGTGCAGAATTCCTGGTTGCCGTACTGGCTATGTCCAAACTTACTACGATAAACAGCATATAGCGAAAATATATTGCGGTATAATTAACTGGAGGCCAAATCCTTTGTTACGCTTCTGACTTGTAAACAATAGCCCTCTTTCTCAAACTGTAAAGAATTACCAGAAAATGCTATCATGAGCTTATACAAATCTGCAGCTTAATAAGGAAAGAAACACTGAAATCAGTTGTAAATGTATGCAGCCACTCACTCAGTACATCATATATTTTGCTTATATAATGCTGTTCACAAATGTATTTGCTCAGTGTACTTGCCCTTACACTGTATGAGAAGACATACAATTCAGCAATAGCAGATTTCTGGCGCAGAGAATATTTAACTTTTTTTTGCTTCTTTTAGATAAACCAGGGTAATTACGGAATGGAAATAATCTGAGAGGGCTATTTTTAGAGTTCTTACTGAAGTCACTGCAGAACAAAGTGTGAAAGCCAACTGTAAATAATAACAGTCTTTTGTACTCATGGTAACATTTCTACACTGTATTATTACTGATGCTGCTTTATGTGTAAATATGAATAGTAGGATGTGCAGCGGTGTACTCCGATTGGGGTATTTAGAGAGGTGGGGGGGGGGGGGGGCAAACACAAAAGCAAAGTCTTTAGGATATAAATCAGTTCTTTCAACTGTGAAAACAAGCAAGGTCTCTTGGGTGGCATTAGATCTGTCCCTTGTGGACTCGTTTAATAAGCCAAAGGCTCCATGGTAATTCCCTTTGGCTTAGACAGTGTGAAATACTCTTCTTTGGCAAAACCCAAACCCCCGATCACTTGCACTATCGCGGCAACAACATCCAAACAGAGAAGAGTTGCCACTTAAAAGATAACCCTACACTATTAGGAGTATTTCATTATTCATCAAATCATTCATTAGCACTCATGCTATGGCAGAAGATTCATTAAAGTCATTACCACCCAAAGGACAAACCCAGCCTTCTTGTACACCTGCTCTGGTGCCAGCTCCGTTAAATTGCCACCCTAGGGAGGGGACATGTTTTACTGTACCCCCAACGGAGTGTTTCTGCTGCAATTTCTAGGTGTGCAATAATCATGTAATTATCTTACCAATTAGTAACGTATTTTGGTAAGCAATGTCAACAGTTTGCATGTCTAGATTTCAATCCATTACATGGATACAAAGCACAAAGAAAGGAAGTCATAACAGGGTATACGATACCAAAAAGTACCATTTAGACCCCCTTTCACACTGGAGACGTTTTTCAGGCGCTTTAGCGCTAAAAATAGCACCTGTAAAGCTCCTGAAAAAAGCCTCAGCTGCAAACCCAGTGTGAAAGCCTAAGGCCTCGTACACACGATCGGTTAACCAGAGGATAACGGTCTGATGGACTGTTTTCTTCGGTCCAAACCGATCGTGTGTAGGCCCCATAGGTTATTTAACCTTCGGTCAAAAAAATGGCAACTTGCTTTAAAATTTAACCGATGGATTGCTAACCGATAGGTCAAAACCGATCGTTAGTACGCCCAACCATCGGTTAAAAATCTATGCATGCTCAGAATCAAGTCGACGCATGCTTGGAAGCATTGAACTTATTTTTTTTCAGCACGTCGTTGTGTTTTACGTCACCGCGTTGTGACACGATAGTTTTTTTAACCGATGGTGTGTAGGCACGACTGACCATCAGTCAGCTTCATCGGTTAACCTATGACAATGGTCCGTCGGTCCGTTCTCATCGGATGGACTGATCGTGTGTACGCGGCTTAAGTGCTTTCACACTGGGGCACTGCGCTGGCAGGGCGTCAAGAAAAGTCCTGCAAGCAGCTTCTTTGCAGCGCTTTAGTAACAGTGAACACACCGCTCCTAAAGCGCCCCTGCCCATTGAAATCAATGGGCAGCACTGGCGAAGCGCCGGCAAAGCGCTGAAAAAACGATGGTAAAGCGCAGCTAAAAAATAGCAGCGTTTTATTTCCGACGCCCGGGCGTTGCAAGTGTGAAAGGACTCTTAATATTGAGAAAATAAGAATGAACTTCCAAAAAGCTTGACTAAACGTAAGAATTAATTTTTGCCAAAAATTAAAGTGGTTGTAAACCCTTTACAATCACTTTATGCTACCAAGCCTTCAGTATAATCAGTCCAGTCACCCGCCCACTGATCATTATTTGTTACACTTAGTTTTTGGGGGATTCCAATAATTTGTAGGCCCCGTATGTCACCTTCACAGCGCAGTCACTATCACTTTTTACACGTTTGACACCAGGATCAGACTCCCCAGTGTCTGCAGCAGTGTTCTTTAGATCAGTCCCTTATTTTAGGCCCACAGACAGCACAGGAGTTCCCTCTATATACAACTAGTCAATATTCCAATCGCACACGGACCTGGACTTTGAAAATGGCTCGTGGAAAAAAGGTGGGTGCTGAAACGATCCCCAGCTGGTCACTGGAACCAACAAACAGTTAAAAAATATTTGCCAGCACACCATGGATCGCAGATACCGTCCAAAAAATGTTAATACAAAGAAAGCATTACAAAAAGTGCAACGTTTCGAGGCCACGCAGGACCTCTTCGTCGTGGCCTCGAAACGTTGCACTTTTTGTAATGCTTTCTTTGTATTAACATTTTTTGGACGCCATCTGCGATCCATGGTGTGCTGGAGAATATTTTTTAACTATCTATATACAAGGCTTACCTGTGGCTACCCAGGATATCTCCTAAGCCTGCACGGTTTAGGAGATATCCCCTGTCCCCTGCATGTGCCGCTGTCCCCTGTCACGTATGTGCCGTTGCTTCAATCAGTGTGCCGTTACTGGTGGCGCGCATGCGCAGGAGTGACGTCATCGCGCCTCCCGCCAATCACAGCTCCGTTGCCGTGATACCTGGAAGTAACCCCGGGAGAGATGTTGACGGCCGGAGGGGGGTACAAGGACTGCTGCGGGGGCTTCAATGTGAGGCAAGTAATTCATAATAAGCTAGTATGCTATGCATACTAGCTCATTATGCCTTTGTCTTGCAGGGTTTTTTTTTTTGTTTTTTTTATAGGGTTTACAACAACTTTAAGCCTAGGTTCACACTGCTGCGAATTAAAAATCGATTTTGCCGCGATTTCGGCCGCAATTTAATGTAAATCGCGGCCCGAAATCGCAAAAAGTAGTACAGGAACTACTTTTTGAAATCGCAGATGCGGCGTCGCACTGATTAGGACAGTGCCATTGCCGACAATTGCCGCCGATTTGAGATGCGATTTGACATGTCAAATCGCATCTCAAATCGTTCCAAATCGTACCCAGTGTGAACCTGGGCTAAGATAAATATTTTGTTGTTATGGTCTACATATGCTTTTAGTAGTTTCTCCCTACTGTCGCTACTTACACCTTATAACAAAACGTTTTTGGACACCTAACCATAATACCATCATACAGCTATAGCAGCCATCCTTTGCAGCTATAGCAGCCTCAACTCTTCGGAGAAGGTTTTGAACAAGATTGTTGAGATGCTTCTTTTGGCTGAATAGGCTTACAATCCCACAGACCATTTGTGAGGTGAGATACCAATATTGGATGGAAAAACCTTGCTCACAATCAGAGTTTCAATTCATTCCAAAATGTTCATTAGGGTTGAGGTCAGGGCTTTGAACAGGCCTTCTCCCAAATACACAAAGTTGGAAGTGCACAATTTGTATGCTCTAACATTAACAGTACCCTTCACTAGAAATGCCACTCAATAAATTGAAGGGATGTCCACATACTTTTGGCTATATTGTAAGTTGATATTTTGCTTTTGAAATAAGGGATGGTATAAAGGGGTTTGGCTTCACATCTTTTGTATGAAAGCACTCTTGAATGAGTTTGGCGGTGTGTGTGTGTGTGTGTGAGCATCGTATTAGTATATGAGAACACCAGGAGAAGTGTTTGCACCAGAGGGCTCTTTTAAATAATCTCATTAAAAAACACTATGCAGCACAAACATTTGACAGCTAGACAAAAATACATCACCCACTATTTTCAGTTACTGGCACCTGACATTGTGGGCTAAAGAATCCTCTGGCTACAGGCAAATGTGAACCCCTTTGGGGGTTAAAAAAAGAGGATATACCATAACTTAAAGGAGTTGTAAAGGTTTGTTTTTTATTTTCTTCTTTAAGCTACTGCATTGTTGGTTCACTTACCTTTTCCTTCAATTTCCCTTCTAAATGTATTTTGTTCTTTGTTTTCTTTGTCTGAATTTCTCACTTCCTGTTCCTCCTCAGTAAGCGGTTCTTAAAGCGGTGGTTCACCCTAAAAACTACTTTTTCTTATTCCACTGCCCCCCCACATTATAATACGATTAAGGCTCTTATTATTTTTTTCATGCTGTACATACCTTAGTACAGCATATTCACCCGTGCATCCGGGTTGCGAGTCCCGCGGGAGTGGGCGTTCCTAACGTGTGTGATTGACGTTTTGCCCAAAAACGAGCTCCCCCCCCCGCCGCGTAAGCCGTGTCACGATTGGCGAAAGGAGCCGAACGGCGATGCGCATGCGCAGTATAGCGCCGACTCGCCGTTCGGCTCCTTTCGCCAACCGTGACGCGGCTTACGCGACGGGGGGGAGCTAGTTTTTGGGCAAAACGTCAATCACACACATGTTAGGAACGCCCACTCCCGCGGGACTCGCAACCCGGATGCACGGGTGAATATGCTGTACTAAGGTATGTACAGCATGAAAAAAATAATAAGAGCCTTAATCGTATTGTAATGTGGGGGGGGCAGTGGAATAAGAAAAAGTCGTTTTTAGGGTGAACCACCCCTTTAATGACTTTCCGCCGCTCGGATGATGGTGGAAAGCTTACTGAGGAGAAACAGGAAGTGAGAAATTCAAACAAAGAAAAAAAACATTTAGAAGGGAAATCGAAGGAAAAGGTAAGTGAACCAACAATGCACTAGCTTAAAGGAATCTATTTAGAAAATAAAAGACAAACCTTTACAACCCCTTTAACCACTTAAGGACCGCCTCGTGCAGATATACGTCGTCAGAATGGCATGGCTGGGCACAAACACGTACCTGTACGTCCTCTAAGTGCCCAGCCGTGGGTCGCGGGCGCGCGGGACCCGGTCCGAAGCTCTGCGGCCGCGGGACCCGTGGACCCGATCGTCGCTGGAGTCCCGCGATCGGTCCCCGGAGCTGAAGAACGGGGAGAGGTGTGTGTAAACACAGCTTCCCCGTTATTAACAGTGGCAGCTTCATTGATCGTGTGATCCCTGATATAGGGAAACACGATCAATGACGTCACACGTCCAGCTCCGCCCCCCTACAGTTAGAAAAACATATGAGGTCACACATAACCCCTACAGCGCCCCCTAGTGGTTAACTCCTAAACTGCACTGGCATTTTCACAGTAAACAATGCATTTTTATAGCATTTTTTGCTGTGAAAATGACAATGGTCCCAAAAATGTGTCAAAATTGTCCGATGTGTCCGCCATAATGTTGCAGTCACGATTTTTTTTTTAATAAAAATGCAATAAAACTGTCTCCTATTTTGTAAACACTATAAGTTTTGCGCAAACCAATCGATAAACACTTATTGCGATTTTATTTACCAAAAATAGGTAGAAGAATACGTATCGGCCTAAACTAAGGAAAAAAATAGTTTTTTTGATATCTTTTTGGGGGATATTTATTATAGCAAAAAGTAAAAAATTGAATTTTTTTCTAAATTGTCGCTCTATTTTTGTTCATAGCACAAAAAATAAAAACCGCAGAGGTGATCAAATACCACCAAAAGAAAGCTCTATTTGTGGGAAAAAAAGGACGCCAATTTTGTTTGGGAGCCACATCGCACGACCGCGCAATTGTAAGTTAAAGCGACGCAGTGCCGAATCGCAAAAACTGGCCAGGTCCTTTACCTGCATAAAGGTCCGGGTCTAAAGTTGGGGGGGTTTGAAAAAATTATGGAAACAAGTATGGTAAAAGAACAAATTAACTAATATGGTGTTGGACCACCTTTGGTGGAATTTGATATCAGTCTTCATGCAAAAATTCGGGTCACATTCTTGCCCAATGTCCTTTTGTCTCTTTTGGTGAGTTGACCACGCTTATGTTTATCAGGTAACATTTTCCCAGAAATTGTATTGCCGTCAAAACCTTTGAAACTGTACCTCGCAACACCGCACATAAATTGTCAACTTCAGTCACACAGGCACCAGCTAGCTGGGCACCAACAATTTGCCCTCTTTGAAACGCAGAAAGCTTTGACATGACTCCGTATTACTAGCAGCGCACGCAGTGACTGACCAAAATCAGGCCTCCCCTGTTAGCTAGGTGTCTCATCACACAGCGGACGCAAAAGAATGTTACATCACTTCCGCTTTTAACACTATCACACCTGCAAATCATGTACTGTATCCATATTTTTGGCCAACCCCTGTAGTTCTAAATGGTTTATTCAAATCAGGTAATAAGCCTGGATTCGTTGTTCCTGAACACAAGTGATTTGCCAATTGAAGACGAGACATATTTTTTAATAACATTTTTTTTTTTTTTTTTTTTTCAATTAACTTTTTTTTATAGAACACTTTTGGTTAATCTTCACATTTAAATGTAATAACATGTTGATTTTTTTTAAATGATTTTCCAATTGCAGACAAGCCATATTTTTTAAATAACATTTCAAGAGTGGATCACAGAGGTGCAGATCAAAATATCTGGCAATTTTAGACTCTTATTTATTTATTTTTGTGGTATTTAATAACTATTCCATTAACTGTGTCTTTAACTCACAACCACTGCTCTATATAGGAGATGTTCAGAACTTTACAACTCCTGCTTGGGCGTGTGCAACTGGGTTATTGAGGCAATGGTATAATTGTGTATTCTTATAAGGGTGCACTAATGCCGCATACACACGACCGTTTTTCATGTCATGGAAAAAAAACTAGGGGCCAGATTCTCAAAAGAGATATGACGGCGTATCTCCAGATACGCCGTCGTATCTCTGAGTCTGGGCGGTCGTATCTATGCGCCTGATTCTTAGAATCAGTTACGCATAGATTTCTATTAGATCCGACCGGCGTAAGTCTGTTACGCCGTCGGATCTTAACTGCATATTTACGCTGGCCGCTATGGGCGTGTAAGCTGATTTACGCCTAGAAATATGTAAATCAGCTAGATACACAAATTCACGAACGTACGCCCGGCCGACGCAGTACAGATACGCCGTTTACGTTAGGCTTTTCCCGGCGTAAATTTACCCCTGCTATATGGTGGCGTACATGTGGCGTACCAATGTTAAGTATGGACGTTGTTCCCGCGTCGAATTTTGAATTTTTTACGTCGTTTGCGTAAGTCATCCGGGAATGGGGCTGGACGTCATTTACGTTCACGTCGAAACCAATACGTCCTTGCGGCGTACATTGGAGCAATGCACACTGGAATATTCCATGGACGGCGCATGCGCCGTTCGTGAAAAACATCAGTCACGTCGGGTCAAAAGTTATTTACATAAAACACGCCCCCTGTTCCAAATTTAAATTAGGCGGGCTTAAGCCGGCCTATTTACGCTACGCCGCCGCAACTTACGAAGCAAGTGCTTTGAGAATACAGCACTTGCCCGTCTAAGTTGCGGAGACGTAACGTAACTCGGATACGTTACGCCCGCGCAAAGATATGCCGATCTACGAGAATCTGGCCCTAGGTTTTTCTTGATGTGATTCCTCTCAAGCCTGCTTGCATACACACGATCGTGATAAAAAATGCTCTAGCAAAGCGCGGTGACGTACAACGTGTACGACGGCACTATAAAGGGAAAGTTCCATTCGAATGGCGCCACCCTTTGGGCTGATTATGCAATTTTCCCTTCTCATAACTTGCTTCTGAGCATGTACATTTTTTTCCCGTCGTTAAAGCCTACACAAGACCGTTTTCACGATGAGAAAAACGACTACGTGAAAAACAAAGAGAAAAAAAAAATAGAGCAGGTTCTACATTTTTAATGGCCATTTTTCTCGTCGAGAAAAATGCTCTGGAGCCTACACACGATCGTTTTTAACGACCAATTTAAAAAAATTAGATTTTTCTCATCATGAAAAAACTGTCGTGTGTACGCGGCATTACACTTTTAAGTTGATCTCTAGCCAAGAATCTACCACAAAAAAAAAATTGACCAGAGATAGGCGTTAGACTGGATTCCAGTCAGGTCAGATTTTCTGACAACAAGCTCACATCGAACATTTGTTGTCGGAAATTCCGACCATGTGTATGCGGCAGCATGCTAGAAATGCTAGGCTGTCCTGCTGTATTGCTGATCCTCCAGTTTCAATATTGTGTGTCACTAAACCATAAAAAGTATGAAGATTAGAATTCTGACCCTACTTGGTAAGCATCCTTGGTCTGGGTAATAGGCACAGAAAGCACTGAAGCCAGTGGGGTTAACATGACAGCCAGGTACCTGGAATTTGCCTGCAGGTGGTCAGCAGTGGCAGCATCCATATTTCCCTCCATATTAAAACACTAATGATGTGTGTTATGTAACAGAAATCAGGTGATCTGATGAACAATGACATGAACCCCCAACAGGCCACATTACATAGAAACCCTCCTTCCTTTAACCTATGGAGATGTCCAAGAACTCCGGTATATAAATATAATACCAAGCTGCTGTGTGGAAATTAGTTGATGATTCGTAAACACCATCTCCCTCTGGGACTCTCAACAAAGCAAATCAGTGGTTCTATATACAAGATGCTGATCAGTTCCTATGGGAGTCATTACATGTCACAGAACACAAAAGATGTCCCACATGGACGTTCACACTCATGCAAAGCAAACTTTCCAGATGTGACAACATCGCAAGATAGAAAAATCAAAATATAAAAACAAGTAGGTTATTTTTTGGTGCATCAGTGTATCACACAGTTGGGCTGATTAAAAAGACAGAAGGTATTTATTGTTGATGAGAATGCATAGTTAACTTTGTGGTTTACTATAAAAGGTCGTATTAAATAAATTATTAAAGTGATTGTGAAGGAAGATTTATTTTATTTTAAATAACAAACATCTCTATACTCTAAAAAGTGGCCCCGAACCTCCTCTTCTCAGGTCTCCTGCTGGTGCTCCTGGCTCCTCCTCTCTGTCCAGTGCCCCCCTGGGGGCACTCCTGCGTTCTTGCTCCCGAGCCCCACCCTCTTGTCACTGGCTTTGATTGACAGCACTGGGAGTGGCTCCCAGTACCCTAGCAAAGCTAGTGAGATATGGAAGTAGGGGGAGAGAAGACATGCAGACGTCATTAGCGCTGGATCGAATAAGGGCTCAGGTAAGTATATGGGGGGCGAGGAGCCAAAATTCAGTCTAAACATTTTTTACCTAAATGCAAGGAATGCATTAAAGGGGTTGTAAAGTTTTTTTTTTTAAATAAAAAAACATACATGTCATACTTTGCATAGAGAGGCCCCGATACGCCTCTTCTGGGGTCCCCAAGTAGCGCACCTGGCTCATCCCCGCATTAAGTGCCCCCACAGAGAGCCGCATTCCCTGGGGGCATTCGTGCAGGCGCACTTTCCCAAGTCCTGTTGCTGCGTAGATTAACACAGACAGCAGTACCCCACCCCAGGCTCCCGTGTCACTGGCTTTGTTTGATAGCAGCAGGAGCATTGGCTCCCGCTGCTATCAATCCAGCCAATGAGGACACGAGACAGCAGCTGGAGCTGCTATGCTCGTCCTAGTTGCTGGAATGATCGGGTTCAGGTAAGTTAAAGGGAGCAGACAATTGCTCGGCAAGAGCGATTCCCCTTTAAGCACTGTCTATGTTGGGAATCGTGCAAATGTATTTCCTGCAACCAAAAATTAATTTGTACCGTGTATGGCCTGCCTCACTGACAACCAACATTCAACCTGACCCTAGCATAGCCCTAAAGTGTACATAATATTAACCTTGCCCAAGACAAGTGCTTAGTATTACATTTAAACTGAAGTGTATCTGTATATCAAGGAACCTAACCTATATTTTGGCCCAGCTGAGCTCTATGGCCCACAGCAGTAAACTATTCATCTTGTATGGCGCTATACGTGTAGGCTGCCATTGCTGGCCTCCTCCTTAAATCCTAGTTGCTTGGCTGTCATCAATTTGTGTCACAGACCCTAAATGGGTATGCAGCAAGTGAAGTCATAACTTCTGGTCTGCATACTTGTCCGAAGTGAGTGGATTACACCCAGGTGGGATATTCAGAGGAACATCAGCAATGGTAGGCTATGCGATTCTCATACCGTAATAGGTTCATTGAGGCTAGATTCACACTGCTGCGAATTCTATTGCGAATTTGAGCTGTTGCGATTTCTCAAATTCGCAAGTCATTTAAATTACATAGTTTAACATTAGTGCCGTTCACATCAATGCGTTGCCAATATAAGCTGCGGGAAAAAGGGTTCTGTGCGAGTTTGATCCATGTGCAATGCGAATTCAGTGATTTCACCATGATATTTAATTCGCAGCAGTGTGAACCTAGCGTTAATGTAAACCTGTTCCAAATTTAGGTTTTTAAACTGAGATTACGATATAAAAATGCATAATGGGTTACCTTTGTGGAAACTGCATGCAAAAACATCAGTGGATTCAAAGTTGCAGTAGAGAATACGTACAAATCTCACTTTAATGCCTCGTACACACGGCCGGACTTTCCGAGAAAAAAAGTCTGACTGACTTTTTTTCTCGGAAAGTCCAGCCGTGTGTATCCTCCATTGGACTTTTGTCAGAAGTCCGACAGGCCTTAGATAGAGAACCTGTTTGTCTGTCGGACTTCCGACGGGCTCACGGCGGACTTTTGCACGGTCAAAAGTCAGACTGTGTGTACGAGGCATAACTGGCAGTTCAAACGAGAACCTTCCTGCTTCCCAAACTCTCTGCTGTCGGTCTTTTAATGTGATTGGAGGCCTCATTGACAATTATTATGGCTTAAGTGGAAGGATGTGAGGTACATTTTAACGTTTACAGGAAAGTTGCATGTAAATTCAGAATTCTCTGCATCCATCCTTGTTTCGACATTTCGTTTTCACTCACCAAAACATTTTGCCATCGGTCTTAACTGCCCAAAATAGTAACAAGTTCCCTTTTTTACTTCAGAAGCATTTTTTTTTTCTTCTAATGAAAGGTGGTGAAATACATTTTTTTTAATTATTAAATAAATGCGCTGACTATGTACACAAGGTGAGCCGCTATTAAATACAGTGCCTTATTCATAATGTGGTGGTAAGAGTTCACTGTAAAAATGGACCTCAGTTACCATATAAAGAAACAACGTTCGCACACTGTCCTGATTGTATTTGCTTTCTCTGGATTACGTAACACCTGTACATTTCCTTTACCTCATCGTTTCACCTGAGTTTGTGTCTCAACAAACACTTAATGTAACATGGAACAAAGGAGAGCACACAAGTAAACAAACCTGATGCGATTACAGCCTTGCCCTTCCTGGTTGGTATAACTGTAGGCCGCCTACAAGTGGAGCGTCACATTAGGCAAAACATATGCTGCTGATTATTATAAAGAACAAAGGCTTGTTTTAAAGGACAACTCATTTGAGCAGTACTAAGTAATACAGGGGAAATGGTAGAAATACAATGCAATGAGCCAGAGGAGAATATTTTTAGGAAACCATACTTTAAAGGGGTTGTAAAGGTAAAAAAAAAAAACCCCTAAATAGCTTCCTTTACCTTAGTGCAGTCCTCCTTCACTTACCTCATCCTTCCATTTTGCTTTTAAATGTCCTTATTTCTTCTGAGAAATCCTCACTTCCTGTTCTTCTGTCTGCAACTACACACCGTAATGCAAGGCTTTCTCCCTGGTGTGGAGAAAGCCTCTTGAGGGGGCGAGCAGGCAAGTCAGGACACTCTCTACTTTGCAGATAGAGAAAGGAGCCGTGTGTTAGTGGGTGTCCTGACACTCCTTCACGCTGACTAACCCCCAGCCAGAACAGCTGGGATTATGGGGGAAAGTTTACTGAGGAGAAACAGGAAGTGAGAAATTCAGACAAAGAAAAAAAAACATTTAGAAGGGAAATCGAAGGAAAAGATAAGTGAACCAACAATGCACTAGCTTAAAGGAACCTATTTAGAAAATAAAAAATGAACCTTTACAACCCCTTTAAAGGGACTGTAAAGGCAGAAGTTTTTTTTAAGTTAATACATTCTTTGCACTGAGGTATAACTAAACACAAAACTTTATTTTTTTCCCATTTTGGATAGAGTGGAGAGGGATTAGAACCCCTGTCAGTGTTTATTGCTGTATGTGCCCCGGTTTAGGAGATTCACTCTCTCCATTTGTCCTGTTTTACTTTTACTTTCACTTTCAGTGATAATGGTAAAGAAAAACAAAAAATTGTGGGTTGTCACCAGAAATGTAATAGAAGGGAAATATTCCAATAGGTACATTGGTTCTGATGATCGACCCAAAGAATTCCCATAATTTGCTGGGATTTCCTCACACTTCCTTCTTCACTATGGGACAGGAAGGGAAAGCTCTGCAATGGGACACAGATGGCATACAAGTCTGTCAGGGGTTTTGCTCTATTCAAAATGAAAAAGAAAGTTTTGCCTATAGTTCTGTATTTTCTACTTTAATGGTAAAAAACCTTTCATGTTCAACTCCTTCCCCAAATACTTGGCTCAAGCAGTGGTCCTGCTCTCTCTCTTCACAGTACTCCGTGAGAGAAGCAAGAACCATTGGATATGACCATCAAATCCTGTGAGGAGGGAGCGAGGCAGAGCCACACTGTGCGAGCCAATACAGACACACAGCCCAGCTCGGGATCGAGCCTGCACAAGTGACCCTATAGCAAGCGCTGGCTAGGGGGGCAGACACAGAAGAGGAGGATGAGTGGACAGCGTTGGCGGGGGACCCCACAAAGAGCAGGTAAGCATTACAAAAAATTTTTTTTTACAAAACCTAGTAAGGCTCCTTTCACACTAGCTGTGCGATCAGTGCAACTTTGGAGTCCAACTTTGACAGTACTTCAATGCCAGAGAGTGTAAAAGTCTTATCAAAGTCGGATCAATGTAATGCAGGAACCTTTTCAAGTTGGATCCTAAGTCGCACAAGTGTGAAGGGAGATGAAAAAAACAGACACTTCTGGGAAGGCTGTAAATTGTCTATAATAAGTGGTGGTCAGCAGTGCGAGTTTTCAGAGATATGTGGCAGTGTGAAATGAACAGCTGAAGAAAGCCCTGAATTGACTACCCAGAAGTGGGTAGTGGTAAAGTGGTAAACCCTTTACAACCACTTTAACCTACAGGTAAGCCTAGATTAAGGTTTACCTGTATGTGCTTGAAAATATCTCCCAGACCTGCACAGTCTAGGAGATATTTGCAAATCGCTGTAAAGCGATTTGTTCTGCGCATGTGCCAGAGTTAGAAAGGGCACGCTGTGCACAGGAGTGATGTCACGCGACTCCGGCCACTCACAGAGCCGGAGTTCACGGCCCCCGGAAGGAAGAGGTGAAGAACGGCCGCTCGCTACTCGCGATAAAGACGGGGACATTGCGGGCTTCTCCTGCAGGTAAGTGTCACATAATGGGATATTATGCGATGCATAGTAGTCCACTATGCTTTACCTTTGCAGGGAAACAGAGGAAGTAACACCCATCAGGATTTACTTCTTCTTTAAGAATATTCACTATTAGATATGTGATTGTTTCCTTATGAACTTACTAGATAACTATTAAACCATACAGCACAATTCACAACACAAAAATCTGATCTCCGTTATTTTTTTTAATGTAAACCACTAACAAGGACTGGTGTCAGCTTCTTCAGACAAAGCATTAACAGCTCAAATGACATACAAGAAAAACCTCACTTTCACAAAACCACTGACAGGTAGAAGGCAAATCATATTATTTGTTTCAGGTGTTACCTGTGGAGATGGCCTGGCGAATGCCACTCGGGTCACCTCCTCCGCTATCGTCCCCTCCAGAACCCCCAGAAGGCAACAAGTGGATCCAGTGGAACGTTGGTCTGGAACACCAAATTAAGTGTAGCCAGAACCTCCGTCCAGTATCTATGGAGTTTGGGGCAACGCCAGAGCAGGTGAATCAAGTCCCCCGGCACTGCCCTGCACCGTCCACACAGTGGGTCGAGTGCCCGGCCCATTCTAAAGAGTTTCACCGGGGTGAGATGCACTCTCAGTAAAATGTACAATTGAGACACTCTCTGTGACACATTGAGCGAGCAGGCATTAACTGCCTGTAACGCCTTCTCCCAGAGTTCCCCCGCAATGGGTCCGACATCTGCCTCCCACTGACCCACTACCCTCACAGGATGCCCCTCCAAAAACGATGATAGTAACATACTATAGCATTGGGAGATTACACCCTTATGCAGCATACACACCATCACTTTATGTGATGAAAAAAAACGACATTTTCTGTGAAGTAAAAAACGACGTTTTTGAAACTTCAATTTTCAAAGACGAAGTTGCCTACACACCATCGTTTTCTCACAATGTTCTAGCAAAGCGAGGTTACGTTCCACCACGTTTTTCCATTGAAGCTCGCTTCATAAGTAGCTTCTGGGCATGCGCGGATGAAAAAACGTCGTTTTAAACGACATTTTTGCTACACACGGTCAATTTCTGTGAAGTAAAAGTTGACGTTTTGAAAAACGACACATAAAATTGAAGCATGCTTCAATTTTTTTTGGTCGTTTTTTAGAAGACATAAAACGAAGTTTTCCCCCACACACGGTCAATTAAAGTGACGTTTTTAAAAACGTCATTTTTTTTCATCACATAAAACGACCGTGTGTACGCGGCATAAGTGTCGGATGCAACTCGTAGTGTATGGAAAACTGGAGTGGGGGACTGAACCCACTCCACCGCATCTCCCTGGGCCCTGACAGCATGCTGTAATTGCAAGTAGTAGAACTGCATATTGTGTGGGAGCGCAAATCTAGACTGTAGCTCGCTAAATGGGAGCAAAGCCCCGCCATGGAAAACATGTCTGAGGTGCGTAATCCCAGAGGGACGCCATTAGGGTCCTTGCTTGATCTTGGCCAGTTCAACGTACGTGTTGTTTCCCCAGAGCAGCTGGGCTGCCAAGTAATATATCCAGGGATTGGGCAGAGCAAGGCCCCCTCCCTCCTTTGGGCGTTGTATTTGCTCTAGTTTTATCCTAGGGGGTTTGGTGTGCCATAATAATTGCCTAAAGAGAGAATTAACAAATATTTTAAGGGTAATAACTGCAGGTGTATTGTGGAGCAAATATAACAGTTGCGGCATTAGTATCATCTTAATGAGGTTTGTTTTGCCCGCTAGGGACATTTTCAGTTTGTTCCAGATGTGAATTTTGTCTCTGAACTTGGTCAGCAGGGGATAGATGTTCAATTGGCAAAAATCTGTTATTTTAGGGGACACACAGACGCCCAAATACTTAAAAGATGACACTACAGGGACAGGGCAAGGAAGGCTCCCCCCAGGCACAGGCGTCTCATCTAGGAACATTAGAGCTGACTTTGTCCAGTTGATGGTAAGGCCCGAAAAACGGCCTGTCAGTGATAAGTAACATAACCTGCATCAATGAGTCATCCGCATCCTCCAGAAAGAGGAGCATGTCGTCGGCATACAGCATGATTTTCTCATGCATGTTGCCATATCTAGCTTCTCACCAGGGCTACAAGGGGCTCAATAGCCAGAGCGAAGAGCAAGGGGGACAGGGGACATCCCTGCCTGGTCCCCCTGCCCAGTGCAAAAGCATGGGACATCCTATCAGACATGTGTATGGCCGCCTGTGGCGCGTCATACAGAAGTCTCACCCACCTCAGGAAATTAGGACCAAATCCAAACCTAGCCAGCACCGCCCAGAGATACCACCAGCCAACACGGTCGAATGCCTTATTGGCATCAATAGACAACAGTGCCCTACTGCCGACAGAGTCCGAAGGGGTCTGCATATTTAGGTATGCAAGAAAAGAGAGGATATGTGGCGCATGATCCAATAGAGCAAACACAATGGGCTGAGGTATATAAAAGTCTAATAAAAGAGTCCAAAAATAATGTCCATGAAAGTCCTGGATTAAAATAATATGACTGGCTGTAAGGGACACTTGGCGGCAGCACCTAAAGCAGAAGCGATGCTCTGAAAGATTCAAAGAAGGGGGGACAAGATGCGCCAATCTAAGTGCAATAAGCCCAAATTTAATGGAGAATACAAATAAAATAAGTATACATGTGCAATGCCTACTCACAAACAGAGGTAGATAGTAGGCACAGAACCGGAATGGAGAGATGCAGATATTCGATGTCCGGGGATAGGAACACCGGAAAGGCCACAGAGATTCGGCGTGCGCTTCACCGTGGAGCGCAGCGTCCCGCCGTCGCACCGGAAATGACGTGGGAGTCCAGGCCAGCCAATGGGATTACGTGTTTCACAGCGTCAGCTGTTTCTTCAGATCCATGCTGTCCATAGAAACAAGAAGGACAAAATTAATATATAACCCGGGTTATATATTAATTTTGTCCTTCTTGTTTCATTCTACATTGCGCTAGCTCAGTGTCTATATGTTAGCCATCTCTGTCTAATTTAGTTTGTGTTTGATATTGCCGCCAGCCTATCACAGCAGTTCCTTTCCTTTTTAATACGTCTGTCTTCTATGGACAGCATGGATCTGAAGAAACAGCTGACGCTGTGAAACGCGTAATCCCATTGGCTGGCCTGGACTCTCACGTCATTTCCGGTGCGACGGCGGGACGCTGCGCTCCACGGTGAAGCGCACGCCGAATCTCTGTGGCCTTTCCGGTGTTCCTATCCCCGGACATCGAATATCATCAGCCTGCTGCTGCCCGCGATTTGGACACCCGTTAGTCGTGATTACCGAATGACTCCAGGCACGCATCTTATCACCGATCATCTGCATCTCTCCATTCCGGTTCTGTGCCTACTATCTACCTCTGTTTGTGAGTAGGCATTGCACATATATACTTATTTTATTTGTATTCTCCATTAAATTTGGGCTTATTGCACTTAGATTGGCGCATCTTGTTCCTTCTTCTTTGCATATTTAGGTATAACCGCCGAAGGTTGGTCGCGGTAGAGTTACGTGGTCCGGGTGGACGATGGACAGGATAACCTTGTTAACCCGTATGGCCAGTACCTTCGCCAGAATCTTAACATCGCTTTGCAACAGTGAAATGGGCCTATACAAGCCAGGATCCAAGGGATCCTTGCCCGCCTTTAGTAACAGGATAACGTTCGCCCTTGTCATGGATGGGGGCAGATTAACCGACTTAAATGAGGAGTTAAAAACTTCAAGTAGCTTGGGCAACAGCACCTCCCCATATTGAGTGTACAACTCCATGGGGATCCCATCATCCCCCGGGGCCTTACATGTGGGAAAGGAGTGGAAAGGTGAGTGGAGCCGCCATCTCAGCCCTCGCCCTGCTGCTCAGAGATGGAAGGGCCACAGCACCCACATATTGTTGCAGTTTCTCATCTGTATAATCATCACGCGATTTATACAGCTCGGAGTAGAAGGCAGCTAATTCTGCTATAATCAACTCTGGGTCATTCACCAGTCGCCCCTGAGCGCCAAGGATCGCTCCTACGGCTGGGGACGCCTGCTGAGACCTGGCAATCCTGGCCAAAAGTCAGCCAGTCTTCTCCCCCTCCTCATAGTAGGCCTGCTTGGTAAAGAAACGCTTTGGTTCCGTGGCAGAGGTTCTCAATCGGTTCAGGGAGTCCTGACCCAACATTCATGCCTCCCTCGCGGAATCTGTGGGGTCTATGAAAAACGCAAGTTCCAACTGCCTCACCTGGTCCTCCACCTGCTCCAAAAGAGCAGACGAGTTACGTTTAATAGACGCAATCTCCTGAATGAATGTTCCCCTCAGACAGGCCTTAAGGGCATCTCAACCCAGCACCAGATCCACATCTCCCCAATTTTCTAAAAAGTATTGGTCTATCTGGTGTACAACTCGATTGTGGGATTTAAACAGCTTCAGCCAAAAGGCATTCAATTTCCATGGAGCTCTAGGTAGAGAAGAGACCGGGCGGGTAACCAGGTGGGCCACCAGGGGAGAATGGTCCGAAACCCCACTGGGAAAGTAATCCACTCTGGGGACCATATGTAGAACCTGAGGGGACCCCACACAGAGGTCAATGCGGGACAGGGACCCGTGTGTTTTTGAAAAACACGAGAATTGCCTGGTTGTCGGGTACCTTGCCCTCCAGACATCAATCCAGCCCACCTCCCCTAGTAATCTGCTCAATACAGTACCCCTGCCAACTTGTGGCACCAGGGTCGGAGGGTGCCTGTCTACCCTGGGATCCAGACAGCCATTAAAATCTCCCATGACCATAATAGGAACATCAGGTTTATCAACCAGGTAAGACAGGAGAAGCTGCAAAACCTCCCTGGAAAAAAGGGGGGGGGGTATATACACAAAGGCAATTATCATTGTCACTGTAAACACTTTGCAATATAAAAAGACATATCTACCGAGGGAGTCCACAGCCGCATCAATTTCCTGGTAGGCCAAGGATTTGTGCACCAGTACAATCACCCCTGTATGTATGAGGTATGAGTGGAATGGTAGGCTTTGCCCACCCAGAAAAACCCCAGGCAGCTGGCCGTGTCCCTCGTGAGGTGGGTCTCTTGAAACCCCACAATAGCTGGGAGGATTTTTTTCAAACCAGAGCCGATCATAGTACGTTTCAGCGGATCATGGACACCGCGAACATTCCAAGTCACTATCGGTGGCTGGTGGCTGGAGTAAACAGTAGTCATTGTCAGGGGCCTAGGGCCTTAGAGTCGCCTCAGGCAGGCGCAGCCACCAGCATGGCCGGCGGGGGATCAGAGAGCAGAAGTGCATCAGGTGGTATAGCATCGTGAGCATTATAGGAAAAACTACGAACAGTCCAAAACAGACTCCACGGGTCCACTCAGCATCCCCGTCCACTGAGCATCCCCATCCTGTATACAATTTTTTTTTTTTTTAACAGTTGTAGCCAGTTCTTTGAAGTAAACCTGCACTGCATTTTAAGCCTTTTAAAGCTAAAAACATAAGAGCAGACTCCACAAGACTAATATGAATACTTCTTCAATGGCCCTCTCTTATTTATTTAACAACCACAATGTTCCTTTATTGAAAACATTGGCATTGGTACAGAAATCAACATAAAGATCAGGGCAAAACCATAAATTGGCAGTGATAAAGACAAAAGTCATGAGAGGATACAGAAAACAAACCTAGAATCAATTTACAATACAGAGAGCATCATTATGCACATACATTGTGGAGCACACAAGATTGGGGACCGCAGTCATGTCAGGACCCAACCAAGGATGGAGCAATAGAAAGGAGGACTGGGCCAACCACGGCTGCCATACTGTATTTAAATTCCGTGGAAAGCTCCTACATTTGACAGTTTATACATTGGAAGGTCTTCATTAATAGCTTTCTCCCAGGAAGACGTGGAGAAAAGGGAGGAGGAGTATAATTTCTTTCTTGGCATAGAACAACAAGTATGAAACCAGCAGTTTAGTGTACCATGGCCTCTGTGTGTCACCCTGAATGCCAAGCAGTGCCAGTTTGGGAGAGACCAGAGGGGCCAACTTAAGCACTCTGATTTCATCTCACTTTATTATTGGCACCTTACATCCCCAACTGCCATTCCTAAAATGCCTCACTAGTCTCATTCATACAAGATGTGGGATCTCAGCCACGAAGGTGCCCAGGCTCCCAGTAACAACGTGAAACAGATTCAGAGAGGGGCACAGAAAAGGCTTTTCCAGCTAAAAAAGGCATTTTACTTTTTTAATTGTTGAAAAATGACATTGGGTTCCTTATAACCCTTCCATGAGTAAGAATACTTTGCATGAAACCACCACAATCCTCTCAAAAAACAAATCAGCCACACTGCTTTCGTAAAACATGTATCAACTCTCCAACCCTTTGTAATCTCAAATTCCCATTAGCCATCAAGGAGTCCTCTGAAATGTAAATACCATTTCAAAATGATGTGTAAACCAACAAGTGCTGACTACCATGACAGGGAACTAAAATTGAACCTTTCTCCGCAGATAATTTAAAAACCTTTACTAACCTAAAATCCACTCACACCTTGTTTTAGGAACAACACGTTAGCACAAATTGTTATGCCTTTCGGCATGGGTCTCAAAACATATTACATTTGACTTGGCTCTGGTTTCTGGCTGGACAGTGTAAAAATAAAATAAATAATAGAAAACCTTTTTAAAGCATCACCACCCCCGCATGCAAAGGCATAGGTAGGTCACGCATAAGTAAACATGTATCAGAGCAAAAACAGCAAGAGCAAAAACTCTAGCACCATACCTCCTGTGCAACTCTAAACTGGTAGCCTGTACGGCTTATAAAGCATCACATATGGATTTTTTTTTTGTACCATAGTGTGGCGCCTCTTTCTATGGGGGCTCTCGAGCCACGCACTATTATGAATGGACATTGTCCTGACCCCCGCACTCTCATTTGTTCACTGCTTCTAAATAATAGCAGCAGGAGCCAATGGCTCCCGATGCTGTGTGAGCCAATCAGGAGAGTGAGCCTCTGACAGCCTCTGCTCTCATGCACATCACTAGATCCTAATGTGGCTCAGGTAAGTATAGGGAGGGTGGGGGGACTGTGGAGCTGCACTGAGGAAAAAAACCTTCTGCCTTTAGAACAACTTCAATTAAAAAGCTTTAAAATTAAGCTTTGTGTATATATATATATATATATATATATATATATATATATATATATATATATATATATCAAAATATATATATATTGTATAGTTTATTGCCGAGAAACCAGAGCGTGTGTATACTTTCTCTCCATGGAAACCCGTGCATGCTCGAAATGACTGACGCATGCGCAGTAGCTTCCAAGGCATAGGTAGGGTGTAGCAAGATGGCAGTGACGGCATCGAATGTGACGAGCGCATGCTCTTTGTAGTCGATGACGTCACTGCGTTTGTGCCATTCAAAAGAACAGTGGTTCTTTTGAATGGAGTGTCTGTACACTCGGCCAGCAAGAGATTCTTGTCAAGAATCTCGTCAGGAAAAACATATTTTTTTCCCTGACGAGATTCTGGCCCGTGTGTACAGGCCAGAGGAAAAGAGGAGCTCCACCCTAAAGTGGAACTCACGCTGATCGGAACCCTCCCCCCCTCCGGTGTCATATTTGTCACCTTTCAGGGGGGAGGGGGGTGCAGATACCTGTCTAAAGACAGGTATTTGCACCCACTTCCGGCCACACAGTTTTGGGTTTTCTGCGGGCAGAACGTCACCTCCCGTTGTGCTCTGGGAATACTCGGCTCCCAGAGCACAGCGGGAGCCAATCAGCGGTGCAGTGCAAGTCGCGCATGCGCCGTAGGGAACCGGGTAGTGAAGCCGAAGCGCTTCACTTCCTGGTTCCCTCACTGAGGATGGCGGGGGGAGCAGCAGAGTGACGAGCGATCGCTCGTCCTCTGCTGCGGACGGCGCTAGACTCCAGGACAGGTAAGTGTCCTAATATTTAAAGTCAGCAGCTGCAGTATTTGTAGCTGCTGGCTTTTAATATTTTTTTTAGTGGCACATCCGCTTTAAGTGTACCTAGAAGAATGGATGTTGTTTTGAAGGCAAAGTATAACACTATACATTGATTTGATTTGTATTTCTCTTTCTCTCATTCACTTTCCATTTTGTTAATCGTTTGTTATTTGAACAAAAATTATTTACAAACCAAACATGTTATACTTGCCTCCTCTGTGCAGTTGGTTTTGCGCAGAGCAGCCCGGATCCTCCTCTTCTTGGGTCCCTCTTTGGCTCTCCTGTCCCCTTCCTCCTGTCGAGTGCCCACACCCCATTCAGACATGGAACTGCCGTTCGGTCCTGCCCCCTCTCCCCCTGATTGGCTAACTGACTTTGATTGACAGCAGCAGTAGCCAATGGCCTACTACACCTGCCTAAAACTTTTGCACAGTAGTGTGTGTGTATAATATATATATATATATCACACACACACATATATATATATATATACATATATACACACACAATATTTTTATATATATATATATATATATATATATATATATATATATATATATATATATATATATATATATATATATATATATATATATATATATACACACACACAATATTTTTATATATATATATATATATATATATATAATAGTGTGTGTGTGTGTGTGTGTGTGTGTGTGTGTGTGTGTGTGTGTGTATGTATATATATATATATATATATATATATATATATATATATACATATACATATATATAGAGAGAGATAGCTATATATATATATATATATATATATATATATATATATATATATACACACATATACACACACTGTATACACACACACACACACAATATTATATAGATATATATCTATATAGATATAAATATACACACACTGTATATACATACACACATGTATTCTTGTACGTAGAATGTTTCCTTGTATATTTTTTCAATTTACTGGTAAAAAAAAAACACACACACCACCACAAACATCTCTTCCTTCCAGCCATAGATGAGTACAGTATTTAGTTTATAGATGGGATTTCCCAGAATTCCCATCCTGCAGCTTTTTATAGGCTCTGTGCAGGCTTCTGGGAAAAGCAGTGAGCCAAAGATTAAATTACAGGCATTCCTTGACATGTCCAGCATCATTGCCTTCTTTGCGTTTTAAAAACGCTGGCAATTTTACATGTGTTTTATCACACATGCAGTTCACTTAGCCACTTCTGCCCAGATGGATGTCATGTGATGTCCTCGGATTGAAGGGGTTATGCCAAGTTGATGCCTGCACCTGCAGGCATCATCCCGTTATCAAAATTCTCAGCAACTGATGCTTAGTGCCCTTCAGTGCCGCCTCACCAGTGCCCATTAGTGCAGCCTCATTAGTGAAAGAGAAGAATAACTTATTTAGAACATTTTATAACAGAAACTAAGAAAAAAAATTGGTCTTTTTCCATTTGTTTAGCAAAAAAATTAAAAACAAACATTAAATATCACCAAAAGAAAGCTTAATCTGTTTTAAAAAAATGATAAAAATTTTGTTTGGGTACAGTGTTGCATGACCGCGCAATTGTCATTCAAAGTGTGACACCGCTGAAAATTGGTCTGGGCTGAAAGGGGATAAAAGTGTCCAGTAGGCATGTGGCTAATGTAGTGTTTACCGGGTTCTCCTGTCCAAACAGGGAGCGCGGTAATGATGCAACCACTTCCGTTCCTTCAACTCTTCCTAGGGAATGCGACTGAAGTTCCCGCCCCTCTTGTGACACCAGAAGACAAAAGAGTCAAGGATATTGTCACGTCCGGTTTGATGCTTGTACAAGCATCTGTTCAAACCGATCTTGGTTTCATCAGATGCTTTGGAGGCCAGAGGTGACATCTGGATTCCAATAGACCACATATCTCTACATAAAGAGGACCTGTCATGCTTATTACTCAGACTGGGATGAAGGTTCATCTTCTAACAAATCAACGACCCTAAGCACACAGCCAAGCTAACAAAGGTGTGGCTATGGGACAACTCTATGAATGTCCATGAGTGGCCGAGCCAGAGCCCAGACTGGAACCCGATTGAACATCCCTGGAGAGATCTGAAAATGGCTGTGCACCAATGCTTCCCATCCAACCAGATGTAGCTTGAGAGGTCCTGCCAAGAAGAATGGGAGAAACCGCCCAAAAATAGGCGTGCCAAGCTTGTATCATCATACTCAAATAGACTTGAGGCTGTAATTGGTGCCAAAGATGCTTCACAATTGGTGCTAAAGGTGCTTCAACAAAGTATTGAGCAAGGGCTATGAACATATGAACATGCGATTTTTTTATTTTTTTATTAAATTTGCAAAGATTTCAAACCAAATTCTTTCACGTTGTCATTATCGGTATTGGGCTAGATTCAGCAAGAATTTACGTCTGCGTATCTATTGATACGCCGCGTAAATTCAAAGCTGCGCCGGCGTATCTTCTTTCTGTATTCAGAAAGCAAGATACGTCGAAATTTGGCTAAGATCCGACTGGCGTAAGTCTCTTACGCCGTCGTATCTTAGTTGCATATTTACGCTGGCCGCTAGGTGGCGCTTCCGTCGATTTCAGTGTATAATATGCAAATGAGCTGGATACGCCGATTCAGAAACGTACGTGCACCCGGCAGATTTTTTTACGTCGTTTACGTAAGGCTTTTTCCGGCGCAAGGTTACTCCTGCTATATGAGGAGTAACCAATGTTAAGTATGGACGTCGGGACAGCGTCGAATTTTGCGTCGTTTGCGTAAGTCATTCGCGAATAGGGCTTTGCGTAAATTACGTTCACGTCGAAAGCATTAACTGTTTGCGACGTGATTAGGAGCATGCGCACTGGGATACGTTCACGGACGGCGCATGCACCGTTCGTTAGAGACGTCATTTACGCGGGGTCATGTTTTATTTACATAAAACACGCCCACCTCTTCTCAATTTGAATTTGGCGCGCTTATGCCGGCAGATGTACGCTACTCCACCGTAACTTAGGGCGCAGGTTCTTTGTGAATCCAGCCCCAGCCTCACTAAGTTAATCTATATGAATCTAGCCCATTGTTTGTAGAATTTTTTGAGGAAAATAATGAATTTAATACATGTGAATACTTTTTGGATGCATTGTATGTCAGAACTGCCCTGGAAGTGGTTAGAAACAAATGTGTACTAAAACGTAGAAAAAACTCATCAAAATTCACCAAAACACATGACACGACAATCGTCGTCAGAATGCATGTAGAAGAAAAATATTAAATACAGACTTGGGGCGATTCCCGCAGGTATTTTGTCTGAAGAAAACCTATTGAGGGCAATTCAAATATTATAAAGCTGAATTTCCTCTTTTAAAGAGGACCTGTACCCCCAAGAGTAAGACGGATACTCACTGAAACCTTGAAAAGTGTACTTCTCTAACTGTGGTTAGGACAGGAAATTACAGTCAGTTTGATACTTTACTTGTGCACAATATATGCTTCAACTTAAGGGCTTGTGGTCTTTGTGGTCCTAGTGAACCGGGGGTCCCCCTGAATGCGGTATATGCAATAGTCTGTTTTCTACATGAGAGTTTCAGGGTGCAGGTATGTTACTCTATGTAAATGATGTTCCCCGAGACACTAGTGGTGTTTAAAGGGATCCAGTTGCTAGGGAACTTAAACAGAAGTAGCCGGCAAGAGAAGAAGATTACTAAGATTTTTCTAGTGGGTGATGATCTTTGCTTTCTTGAAGAACTACATTCACCACTAGAATCTGACACTTCCGGGTGTGGCGTGTTGTCTTTCCCGTTGTGCTCTGTGGTTCCTGTATCTGAACCACAGCACGCAGCGGGGACCAAGTATCTGACACTCCAGCATCAGCTGAAAGCACTGCAAAAAAAAGCAGAGGAAGTTTAGGATAAAGTGGAACCTGTTCAATTTGAATTGATATTTGTGGCTCATTTAAGCCCTGCTTATACTGGCATTAAGGCCGATGCTAAACAAAAGCACATTAAAGGCCTCTTTCACACAGGCGGTTGTTCTGCCGCTGTTAAAAGCATGTTTTGTCATTTTGAAATTCCAAGACTCCAGGCACAGCGATCACTTGCAGTTGTACGCTGCGATTAGCAGCATTTACGTGCGTTTACGTGTGGCTGCGTTTAGCTGCGGTGGAACATTCTTGCCATTTCTGATGTCCTTTTTTTTGTTGTTCTTTTCTCGTTGTCGCTGCTATCTGCAGGAGAAAAAGTACACTGCGATGACGTGTCATTACACAAAACGCGTCGGAAGACTCCATTGCCACCTTATCTACATTTTACTACATGCGATTTTAACTTCCATTTTCATGTAAGTGCAATTGCTTATTAAAAAAATGTTTTCCTTTACGGTATCACACTATTCTAGATTGTAAGCTCCAACGAGCAGGGCCCTCTGATCCCTCCTGTATTGATTTGTACTGTGACTGTACTGTCTTCCCTGATGTAAAGCGCTGCGCAAACTGTTGGCACTATATAAATCCTGTATAATAATAATAATAATATGTTGCCATACCTGAGGGCAAGCTGTAAGCCATTTGGGCCATTGCACCTGGGCGAATGCATCTATGTTGAAAAGCTATTGGTTGATCCCTTGTCCCCTGAAGAGATTTCCATGATGTCCTTATTGGTTACAAGCTTTTTTTGACTCATGAAATATACATTTCTTTGAGTCCACATTTTCTGGTAAGCCTACATCCTTATCGGTGGAGGGTCATTTTACCGCACTTATGAAGTCACTTTCAGTAGATATATGCATCATCACTTCAATGTTTGAGCTTCAACTACACTTGTGACACGTGGTGGATGTTTTGTCACACTCAGACTCATATGGACATTTATTATTTGGTTTAATTTATGTTCTTTTGTTGCAATATTTTGTGACTGCACTTGGAACAACCTTTTGATTGTTTGATATTTGTTATTTATCACATACGTAACTTTTGTATATAATTATTTCATTATTTATTATATTCACCTAAGCGCTACACTTATACCAACACAAGTACACTGCGATTACCTGCGGTTAAGTGCAGATAGCTGCGCTAAATCAGTCCTGGATGCAGGGAAAAAATCCTAACCGCATAAAACCCCATGTAACGAAATGCAGTGTGTGAAGGGGATTATAGGAAAGCATTGTGTGAGTTTAGGTGCGGTAGATAACTTCATCTATTCGCAGCTAAAAGCTGAATTCTATCCGCCCGTGTAAAAGGGGCCCAATCGTTAATGTGAGTTGTTTGTTAAATTTGACAAGCGTTCAACTACTTCCAGCAAAGGCCAATTCTGGCATTTCCCTCTTACATGTAAAAATCATAATTTTTATTGCTAGAAAATATGTCCGAATGAACCCTCCACCTTATTTTTTTAAGCAGGGACCCTAGAGAATAAAATGTCTTTGGGAAATAATACACTTTAATGAATTTGAATGCAAAAAAAAGCACAATATATAACCCAATTTCTTAGTAAAATGTTAAAGATGATGTTAAACCAACTAAATAGACACCAAACATGTCACGCTTTAAAATTGCGCACACTCAAGGAAAGGCACTTAATTACTTAAAAATCCCCACAGGCGATGCTTTAAATTTACAATTTAGAGTTACAAAAGAAGGTCTTGTACAAGAATTATTGCTTTTACTACAACAATAGCAGCAACGATTCATATGTCTGGTTTAAACGCCATTCACATAGGCAGGCGTGACCTATGTATGGGTTTGCTTTTGTGTGCAAGCACAAGGGATTTTTACACTTTCCTTTTCATGCTTTATTTTTAAATCATGTTCATTCCTATTACAAGGAATGTAAATACCCCTTGTAATAGGAATAAGGCAAGACAAGTACTCTTTATGGAGAGATCAGGGGTCACCTGAAATCGCAAAATATATTGCAGAACCTTTTTTTCAAAATGGTGCCGCACCATATAACGGGGGCTTAGGGAGTCTTCCAATCTTAGGGGCAATGGTGTCAATGGGACTGAAAGTTAAGAATTTGAACACATTTTTATTGCAGTTCTACCTGCTGTTACTTCTGTTTCTAGAGAACTCATTTTCAAATGTTTTACCCAGAAGAACCCTTGAAATCATTTTCAGGTCTCAGGTGCTAAAACCAATTTAATGGGGGCCAGGGGGATAAAATACACCATACGCTGGTGGCCAGTGGGAAGAATGCCCCCCTTTGCCATGCCCTTTGCCCATTAGTCACATGGTTGGACCCAGAGTTATAATAAGTAAACACTGCTGGATAAAGCAGACAGCTAGCCAAATGAGCAGAAAGACATACCTGCAGGATTTCTATACCACAACAGTTCGGAGAACAACCTCACTATTGTTATGATTGCCATGGTTAACCGGAAGCAACATTTGAACCTGACCCTTGAACGTGGAGTCACCCTTTCACATATCATTACCTACACACAATTTTGAGGCTCTGTGAGGTGTCTCTTGACAAGACCAAAAAATGGAGCGCAAGGAATAAAATCGCTCAATAATAAGAACTATTTTTTTTTTTTTTAAGGTAAATCCATACTAATGGCATATTTATAATGTGATTTGAATACTGTAAGGCGAACAATAAGATAACAAAAACAAATCTAGTTAAAACAACTAACAATTTAACCATTAGAGTGTTTGTAAACCCCATTTATGAAATTTCACCTAGGCACATATATTTGCAGTGTTTACTTATCTATTTCTAAAGCTTTAAGTGCCATGTCTTTTTGCTGCTCTGTTCCTCTAGTATCAGCAGAGTCAATTCTGACAAACTCTCCGACACAGGAGATAAAAGTAGCTGAAAATTTGTGTGAGGGAGGGAGCTTAGAGGTAGATAAGCAGAGAGCTTGTCTATTCAGACTACAGCTTTGCATGTTCATTTGTTCCTCTGCCTATGTGGAGTGGAGGGGTGTGTCTTTCCTCCATTCAGCTCTCACACAGTGTAAGACCAGACTCCACACCCACTGCTAACACGATCTGCACTTTCTAAAGAGTGTAGAAAGGGAAAGACAGTGGATATACATGTAAAACTTATATAGGAATATTTGTTTTATCCCTGTGTATCTTCTGAGGCTGTTCACATCACTAGGTTTATGTTACGGTTTACATCCACTTTAAAAAATAGTTGTGTCCCCATTCTAAAATTTGCCTACATAAATGTAGTGCAATATCTACCAAAGTAATCCATTTAGTTTATAGCTATCCAGTCAAGCACCCTTGCACTATACAGTTGCTGGAGATTGTACAATAGGTTGCTATGCGTGTGTCCACGCTGCCACTGCTCAGAGTATTAAGCGAATGAAAGAATTCTACCATCAGGCAAAACTAACTCTGGGATAGCAGTGAGGATGGACGTTTTTACACCAGATTACACCATAATAACCTGTTGACTTACAAGTGTGTGTCCAGTATAAAGCCTGGTACACACTAACAGTTTTTTTTCACTCAACCCAGCAGGTTTCTTCTTGCTGGAGGCTGCCATTTTGCTGAAGCCCAGAGCCCCTGAACAGCATTAAGTCATAAAGCTAAACTAAAACGCATCAATTTAAAGGTTACAATCCTGGAATGCCAAAGTTGCCCACTATCACATTTGCTTATGTCTTCCACCAAACTGTTAAACCATCAAATGGATGGTGTTATAACTGATCACACATGCCGCACCATGGCAGTGGCAGATCAAACAGAAGCAACCCACTTGGCTGTAAAGGACAGGAGGGTTTAATTCTGCTTTAAAGTTTTACTAAACCCACAACAGTAAAAGAAATCAGTCTGTATATGCAGTAAAACATGTTTGGTATACTCACTGTGGAGCCCAAGGGGTTAATCCTCTGCATTGAGTAAAACGGCTGTTAGAATCCCGTCTTCTCTGATTGTCCCCTTCTTTCCCCAATCCATCTCCAGATAGCACAGAGCCTTAGGCCTCGTACACACGACGGGACCTGTCCGATGAAAACGGTCCGCGGACCGTTTTCATCGGACATGTCCGCTGGGATCATTAGGTCTGATGGCTGTACACACCATCAGACCAAATTTCCCGTGGACAGGATACGCAGTGACGTGGCCGCGCCGTGGCCACAACGATGACACAGCGATGTGCGCGACCCTGGAAGGTCAATGCTTCCACGCATGCGTCGAATCACTTCGACGCATGCGAGGGCTTTCGGCAGAGCGGACATGTCCGGTAAATCATACAGACGACCGAACATGTCCGACGGACAGGCTTCCAGCGGACATGTTTCTTAGCATGCTAAGAAACATTTGTCTGCTGAAAACCTGTCCGCTCGGCCGGGAATCCGGTCCAGTCGGCCATACAGACGACCGAACATGTCCGCGGAAACAGGTCCGCGGACCAGTTTCAGCAAACATGTTCGGTCGTGTGTACGAGGCCTTTGGCGTCAATCTGCACAGGCTTAGTTTGGTGTGTCTTGTTAGAGTTAATTTTTTTCTTGGGAAGATGAATGTGATCAGCAGAGGGCCAATCAGCACTGTCCAGACAAAAGGTCAGGAGTCATGCTATATACTGCTGATGAGAAAAAGGAATTTAGCAGTTTATATTTACTGAAATAATTGCATCTCCATGTTCTGTGTACTGTGGGAGACCAGATATAGTGAATGCAGGGTCCCATGTTTAGTAACACTTTAAGGCTGTCAGCAGATCGGCCTCTACAAATTTAGCAGTGCCTAAAAATGGAGAGCAATTGAGCATTTGCAGAGCAGGATGAGACCGTGTATTACTGGATTTTTAATGGTTAACATAGCTACAGTATACCTGCAAAAGGGGCCACCCCGAAGTCATCTAACAGTACTTAATTTTCTGACTACAGTTTGCGTGCCACCACAGGAAGTAGATTCCTTCGGTGGCACACAGAGAAGAAAAGAAGTGCTGGCAGGAGACCCAAGAAGAGAAGGTTTGGGGCAGCTCTGTAATACCCCTTGCACAGAGCAGTTAAGTTTACCATCTTTTTTATCTAATGCCACGTACACACGACCGTTTATAATGTCATGAAAAAAAACGACGTTTTTCTCGACGTGATTCTTGTCAAGCCTGCCTTGCATACACACGATCGTGAAAAAAAAATGCTCGAGCAGGTGCGTGACGTACGACAACACGTACGACGGCACTATAAAGGGGAAGTTCCATTCGGATGGCGCCACCCTTTGGGCTGCTTTTTCTGATTTTGTGTTAGTAAAAGTTTGGTGAGAGACAATTCGCACTTTTCAGTCTTCATGCTTTTCAGTCTGTTACAGCGTGACGAATGTGCTATCTCCATTGCGAACGGTAGTTTTACCAGAACAATTGCTCCTGTCTCATAACTTGCTTCTGAGCATGCACGTTTTTTCCCCCGTCGTTAAAGCCTACACACGTCCGTTTTTCACAACCAGAAAAACGACGACGTGAAAAACAACGAGCAAAAATAGAGCATGTTCTAAATTTGTAATGGCCATTTTTCACGGCGTGAAAAATGCTCTGGAGCCTACACACGGACGTTTTTTAACAACCAATTTAAAAAATTGCATTTTTCACGTCGTGTATACGCGGTATAAGTAAAAACAAAAAAACAAAAAACACATTTAACTTACAACCGCTTTAAATATAAACCATACACAGATTGTCGAGCTGTGCACAGCCTATAGCATAACGTCGAGCTGAGCTAGAAAAAAGAATGCATTAGAGATCTAAACAGCATATTTTGCACCCCTAGGCAGGAAAGGCAACGTACAAGT
This sequence comes from Rana temporaria, assembly GCF_905171775.1. NCBI lineage: Eukaryota > Metazoa > Chordata > Amphibia > Anura > Ranidae > Rana > Rana temporaria. Next base: position 288,712,906 of record NC_053493.1, read on the forward strand.
CACGCTGGTAGTTTCACTACTCAGTGCTTGTGTAGTTAGAAAATCAGGGAGTGCAAGTTTGATTGATCTGATGGCCAAACCCTGGTGACAGGTTCACTTTTAAGTGTCACTCCAATAAAAACTTTTTTCTTTTTTAAGAAGGTATGGTGTAGAGTTAGTACCTTTGCTGAGTTTTTATCGCTGTCTGTATCAGATTTAGGATTCCCTTTGCCAGCTTCTGCCAGGCAATCACAGTCCCAGGAAAAGGAAGTGTAGGGAAATTTTCCCACGGTGACAAAAGGCAATAAAAATCCATTCCTAAACCTTTTACTAAAAAATGCTTTCTATGCTGTATGTGCCACTGCTGGAGAAATGTCCCTCCTTTCCTGTCCTGGCGACCTCAAAGGAAAAAAAAAAAAGGAAAAATATTTTAGGCCTTGTTCACCCAGCCAAAAAAAAATAAAAAATTGGTTGAAGTTTTACTGTAATGTCTACAGAAAAGTCTTTCCCTTTGGAAGGGCCCATCAACTACATTCATAGGCGTACAAGCTTTAGGATATGTATACAAATTTAAGTCATTTTGTTTAAGGCACTACACGCAGGGATATGCAATTAGTGGACCTCCAGCTGTTGCAAAACTACAAGTCCCATCATGCCTCTGGGTGTCATGCTTGCGGCTGTCAGAGTCTTGCAATGCCTCATGGGACTTGTAGTTCTGCACCAACTGGAGGTCTGCTAATTGCATATCCCTAAAATTAGATAATCAGAGAGAACACCTTCACTGAATGACACCATCACATGAACAGTCCATGAGCAGTGACTCTGGCAACAGGAATGTATGTGTCAGAATAAATGAATACAATCACCAGGCTGCCATGGATAGTTGAAGAGATTAGAAGAAAGAATCTTCACAGAGTTAATATTTAAGCAAAGATTTTCCAACACATAATACCCATTAGGAGAGAACTGATGAAGCAGTTCTCCACAGGTAATTGCTGTAACAATCAACAAGTCAACGCAATAGGCCTAATTCACTAAGATGGGAGAGTTATTTTATTTCAAGATCAAGTTTATTTTTATAATTTTCAATTAACAAATGGAAATATTGCTTAGATGTAGAATCGTTACTTTTGGCGTATGTTCACCACCTGAAATAGTTTATTTTCCTGCTCTCCCCGGCATATACCTCACTGAAAACTAGAAGTTATCTCCGCATTGGAGCTAGGTCTATTTTTAGCAGGGACCACCTATGTGCACGGTTTTTAAAGTGGAGGTTCACCCGGAAATAACAATGTTTACCCTTAGATTGATGCTCATTTTGTCTAGGGGAATCGGCTAGTTTTTTTTAAATCGAAGCAGTACTTACCGTTTTAGAGAGCGATCTTCTCCGCCGCTTCCAGGTATGGGCTGCGGCACTGGGCGTTCCTATTTTGATTGACAGTCTTCCAACAGTCGCATCCATCGCGTCACGATTTTCCAAAAGTAGCCGAACGTTGGTGCGCAGTATAGAGCCGCACCGACGTTCGGCTACTCGTGACGCGATGGATGTGACCGTCGGAAGCCTGTCGGAAGACTGTCAATCAAAATAGGAACCGCCCAGTCCCGAAGACCATACCCGGAAGCGGCGGAGAAGATCGCTCTCTAAAACGGTAAGTACAGCTTTGATTTTAAAAAAAAATAGCCGATTCCCCTAGACAAAATGAGCATCAATCTAAGGGTAAAACATTTTTTATGGGTCAACTCCCGCTTTAAATACAAAAAACGAAAAAATAAATAAAACCACAAATAACATACAAAATATAGAAGATTGTGTGTACGGTAATTAAAATGTTTAAGGTATGTCCCGTACAAGCTCTGGGTTCCCCTAGATAAGGTCTTGGCGGGCCGTAACCTATCACATGCCCCATGGGTCCCTTCGGGAAAATAGGGGTCTCTCTGCACTGGTTTCTCCGTTGGCCGTTCATGCTTTGGCGATATGGGATAAACTAAATAAGCAGGGGGGGCTAGCCCCACGACTTCCCCTCTGGCGCCTCTAGGAGGCTTCTCCTGGTTCACTCCTGGGAAACACTCCTCTTTCTTTCGGACGTGGACGGCGGATGGGGAGTCCAGATGTGGCAGATTTGTTCAGGACCAGGGCCTGCTGCCACTAGCCACTCTTCGGACACAATTTGGCCCCTTCCCAATGAATGAGTGGCGTTACAGACAGCTCCATGACTTTATCACTGGCCTGCCCCAAGGAGTTCGGTCTCCCACCTTGGCTTTCCCCTTTGAGCGCCTGTGCATGTCTACCTCTGCCATTCCCCATGCCATTTCAGTCCTGTATGACTTACTGGAATCCCTACATACCGAGGGAAAACCGGGATTCATTAGGGAATGGGAGAGGGATCTTCAGCACGTATTCTCTGAGCCTCAACTGGATCACCTGTATAGCCTCACACATTCGAGCACAGTAGATACCAAAATGCAGGAGAATAGTTATAAGATCATGTCCAGGTGGTACAGAGTGCCTTCCAGGCTTGCCAGGATCTATCCTTCCCTTTCAGATACATGCTGGAGGGGGTGTGGCCTCAGAGGCTCGTTCCTTCACATCTGGTGGGATTGCCCCAAGCTGAGACCCTTTTGGCTCCATGCGCAGATCAAAC